>NC_053491.1:280936112-281288612 GCF_905171775.1 Rana temporaria
CGCTGTTCATGAAGGGGAACTCCAGACCAAAACAAAGGGCCTGATTTACTATGCTCTGTGCGCTGCGCTGGTTCATACCTTAATTAGTGCGCCGGGTGGAGGCTTAATTAGGCGCATGAACCAGCGTAGCAGCCGGCGCATTGAAACTAATATGTAAAGCCGCGCCGAACTCCCTATAGAAGTCTATGGGAGAAATCAAAAGTGTTCATTTTAAAGGCTAATCTGCAAGTTTTGTCCTAAAAAGTGTTTGGGGACCTCAGTCCTGCCCCAGGGAACATGTATCAATGCTTTTTTTATTTTTTAAAACGGCCGTTTTTTCGGGAGCAGTGAAATTAATAATTCTTAAAGTGAAACAATAAAAGTGAAATATTCCTTTAAATTTCGTACCTAGGGGGGGTGTAATGTCAGCATGTGAAATAGCGCATTTTTCCCGCACTTAGAACTCCCCCTGCACAAAATGACATTCTGAAGGAAAAAAGTCATTTAAAAATTCACACGCGGCTATAATGAATTGTCGGCTCTGACAATTCTAAAGAGATTCATTCATAAAACAAACAAAAAAATGTGTAGGGGTTCCCCCAAATTAAATTACCAGGCCCTTCAGGTCTGGAATGGATATTAAGGGGAACCCCGCCGTAAAAACCAAAAAAAAAAAAGACGTGCGGTTCCCGGCAAATATCCATTCCAGACCCTTCAGGTCTGGTGTGGATTTTAAGGGGAACTCCACCCCAAATTGAAAAAAAATTGGCGTGGAGTCCCCCTAAAAATCCACACCAGACCCTTATCCGAGCACGTTGACCTGGCCGGCCGCAGAAAAGAGGGGGGGACAGAGTGCGGCCCCCCCTCTCTCCTGAACCGCACCAGGCCACATGCCCTCAACATGGGGAGGATGTCCCCATGTTGATGGGGACAAGGGTCTCATCCCCACAACCCTTGCCCGGTGGTTGTGGGGGTATGCGGGCGGGAGGTTTATCAGAATCTGGAAGACCCCTTTAACAAAGGGGACCCCCAGATCCTGACCCCCCCCTGTGTGAAATGGTAATGGGGTACATTGTACCTCTACCATTTCACCCCAAAAAAAATGTCAAAGTGTTAAAAATGACAGTAGCCGGTTTTTGACAAATCTTTTAATAAAATCTTCTTTTCTTCTTTCCTTCGGGTTTCTTCCGCTGCTTCTTTCTTCTCGTTCACATCTTGCCCGACGTGTTCTTCTATCTTCTCCGTCCGTCCTTCAGCCTTCTGGTCCCGCATCTTGCCCGTTGTCTTGTCCTGTCTCCTCCTCGTCCGCATCTTGGGTCTTCTGCGGTGTTCTTCTCGTCCCCGGACCCAGCGTTTGAATTTGATTTGGCCGCCGTTTTCCCGCTCCTGGGACCCGCCCCCCTCTGACGCCACAAGTAAACTCCTTAGAAGGTCATGTGCGTCAGAGGGGGGCGGGGTCGCAGAGCGTCACACAGCGGGGGAATTCAATTTCAATCGCGCCGCCCGGAGAAGAAGTTCCCGCCGTGTCACACTCATGTGACCCCGCCCCCCTCTGACGCCACAAGTAAACTCCTTAGAAGGTCATGTGCGTCAGAGGGGGGCGGGGTCGCAGAGCGTCACACAGCGGGGGAATTCAATTTCAATCGCGCCGCCCGGAGAAGAAGTTCCCGCCGTGTCACACTCATGTGACCCCGCCCCCCTCTGACGCACATGACCTTCTAAGGAGTTTACTTGTGGCGTCAGAGGGGGGCGGGTCCCAGGAGCGGGAAAACGGCGGCCAAATCAAATTCAAACGCTGGGTCCGGGGACGAGAAGAACACCGCAGAAGACCCAAGATGCGGACGAGGAGGCGGACGGAGAAGAAGACAGGACAAGACAACGGGCAAGATGCGTGACCAGAAGGCTGAAGGACGGACGGAGAAGATAGAAGAAGACGTCGGGCAAGATGTGGACGAGAAGAAAGAAGCAGCGGAAGAAACCCGAAGGAAAGAAGAAAAGAAGATTTTATTAAAAGATTTGTCAAAAACCGGCTACTGTCATTTTTAACACTTTGACATTTTTTTTGGGGTGAAATGGTAGAGGTACAATGTACCCCATTACCATTTCACATAGGGGGGGGGCCAGGATCTGGGGGTCCCCTTTGTTAAAGGGGTCTTCCAGATTCTGATAAGCCCCCCGCCCGCATACCCCCACAACCACCGGGCAAGGGTTGTGGGGATGAGACCCTTGTCCCCATCAACATGGGGACATCCTCCCCATGTTGAGGGCATGTGGCCTGGTGCGGTTCAGGAGAGGGGGGGGGGCCGCACTCTGTCCCCCCCTCTTTTCTGCGGCCGGCCAGGTCAACGTGCTCGGATAAGGGTCTGGTGTGGATTTTTAGGGGGACTCCACGCCATTTTTTTTTTCAATTTGGGGTGGAGTTCCCCTTAAAATCCACACCAGACCTGAAGGGTCTGGTATGGATATTTGGGGGGACCCCACGCCATTTTTTGGGGGTTTTTTTACGGCGGGGTTCCCCTTAATATCCATTCCAGACCTGAAGGGCCTGGTAATTTAATTTGGAGGGACCCCCTTTTTTTTTTTTTTTTTTAATGAGCAATGACTCTATTCTTTATAGCCATGAGTACTTTAACCACTTGCCCACCGGGTTAATTCTGGCACTTCTCTCCTTCATGTGAAAATCACAATTTTTTGGCTAGAAAATTAATCAGAACCCCCAAACATTATATATTTTTTTTAGCAGACATCCTAGGGAATAAAATGGCAGTCATTGCAATACTTTTTGTCACACCGTATTTGCGCAGCGGTCTTACAAGCGCACTTTTTTTGGATAAAAATCACTTTTTTGAATTAAAAAATAAGACAACAATACATTTTGCCCAATTTTTTTAGATATTGTGAAAGATAATGTTACGCCGAGTAAAATGATACCCAACATGTCACGCTTAAAAATTGCGCCCGCTCGTGGCATGGCATCAAACTTTTACCCTTTAAAAATCTCGATAGGCGACGTTTAAAAAATTCTACAGGTTGCATTTTTTGAGTTGCAGAGTAGGTCTAGGGCTAGAAATATTGCTCTCACTCTAACGATCGCGGCGATACCTCACTTGTGTGGTTTGAATACCGTTTTCATATGCGGGCGCTACTCGCGTATGCGTTTGCTTCTGTGCGCGAGCTCGTCGGGACGGGGCGCTTTAAAAAAATTTTTGGGGGTTTTCTTATTTATTTTTATTTAGTTTTATAATGTTTTACACTGAAATAAAAAAATAAAAAAAAAATGATCAGTTTTCTTCCTATTACAAGGAATGTAAACATCCCTTGTAATAGGACTAGTGTGTGACAGGTCCTCTTTATGGAGAGAGGCGGGGTCAATAAGGCTGGAAAGCATGGTATTGAACAAAAAAAAAAAAGTTCTCATGCTTTCAGCTGCAATCATGTTCGTTCACCACAGTGGTGTAGTGTATAGCACTTTGACCTAGCAGCAAAAGAGTCGTTGGTTCGAATCCCGCCCATGACAGCATCTGCATGGAGTTTGCATGTTCTCCCTGTGCCTGCGTGGGTTTCCTCCCACAATATAAAAACACGCTGTAAATCGGTTCCGGTCTAAATAAGCCCTAATATGCAGTAGTATATTTAGGTTTGGTTCTGCCCTAGGCCTGACTACATATCTGCACCTCCTAATAGAAAAATGACCCACCCCTTCCTGTCAAGGTCACACCCTGTTTTTGTATAACCCCGCCCAGTAATTTTCAGGGGACCCACACACTAGTTCTGGGGGGGCACTGGATTCCCTTAACCACTTCCATACCAGGCACTTACGCACCTTCCCGCCAAGTCAATTTTCAGCTTTCAACACTGTCGCACTTTGAATGGCAATTGCGCGGTCATACAACACTGTACCCAAACAAAATTGGCGTCCTTTTTTCCCCACAAATAGAGCTTTCTTTTGTTGTTATTTGATCACCTCTGCGTTTTTTTTTTTTGCGCAACAACTAAAAAAAGACTGCAAATTTTGAAACAAAAAAAAGTTTTTATTTTTTTAGGTAAATTTTTTGGTAAATAAGTTTTTCTCTTTCAATTACGGGCACTGATATGGCGGCACTGATGGGCACCGATGAGATGGCACTGATGGACATCGATGAGGTAGTACTGACGGCACAGATGAGGTGGCATTGATTGGCGGCGCTGCTATGCGGCACTGATGGGCACTCATAGGCGGCACTGATGGGCACTCATGGGCGGCACAGATGGGCGGCACTTATGGGTGGCACTGATGGATACTTATGGGTGGCACAGGTGGGCACTGATAGGTGGGCACTGTGCATGGATGGGCACTGTGGGGTGGCACTGATGGACACTGTGGGGTGGCACTGATTTTCCCAGTCAGTGCCCATTTGTGGGCACTGATTGGCATCTTTTTTCTTATTTTTTATTGCTTTTTGTTTTTTTGTTCTATATTTTTTTTGTTTTTGCACACCCTGGTGGTCCAGGGTGGGCATCCCTGGTGGTCCAGTGTGGTGATCCGAGGGGGGGCTGCGCTGATAAACAATCAGCGCGAACGCCCCCTGTCAGGAGAGCCGCCGATCGGCTCTCCTATACTCGCGTCTGTCAGACGCGAGTGAGGAAGAGCCATCGATGGCTCTTCCTGTTTACATCGTGATCAGCCGTGATTGGACACGGCTGATCACGTGGTAAAGAGTCTCCGTCTCCGTGAGAGACTCTTTACTGAGATCAGACTGACACCCCGCATCACCGATCGCCGCACTGCGTGCCCCCACAGGCGCGTGCGGCATGAAATCCTGCAGGACGTCCTGTCAGGATTGTGTAACCACTTCCCGGACGTAAATCGGCCATAGGCTGGGCGGGAAGTGGTTAATTTGCATAGTTTTTCTCTCACTTCCTGTTTGGCTATGGGGCAGGAAGTGAAGGCAAATCTCCCCAATTGGACACAGATAATACAAAATAAACTGACAGGGCCTATAACCCTCCCTCACTCTATCCAAAATTAAAGAAAATAAAACTTGTTGATTATAGTTCTTGTCAGGGGCGGACTGACCATTGAGTCACTCGGGCACTGCCCAAGGGCCCCATGCCACTAGGGGGCCCCATCCGGGTTGCCAGGCTCAGTAAAACCAGGGACAGTATGTAAAAATCTGTGTTTTTTTTAGATCTGTCCCCGATATGTCCGAAAATGACATGCTTTTAATGTGAATATCCCAAGATTTTAGCTGCCCGCCTCTGCACTACCTCCTGGCGTGGTGGTCATCTGTAAGCCAGAGGGGCCCCATAATCTTCTATTGCCCAGGGGCCCCATGAGTTGTCAGTCCGCCCCTGGTTCTAGTTGAAGCACAAATTTCATAGAGTTTTATTGAGAGCCCCAAAAAATATAACCATGCCAATAGGCCAGGATAGAGCGTTGCTAATATGTAGGAATGTGTGCGTTAGAGCACCCCACCCAATGTTAACTAAAAATTATTAATTTGCAAATAAGTATTATCTGCTCATTTTTTGGGGATGTCTGCACCCCTGATAGTGACAACATTTGTGAGGTGTCTTCACCCTTTCTAATTCATTCACTTCCTGTCACATAGCCAAACAGGAAGTGAGGGTAAAACCTTACTAATATCTTTTCTTGGGGACACAGAGATCAAGCTAAATAGTTTCCCATTATGTAAATTGCACTCTAGCATTTTGCTGTGTACACCCCAAATTATTAGGGATCTTGGACTTTGGGGTCCATTGACTAAAGGCAAATCCACTTTGCACTACAAGTGCAAAGCAAGGAAGAAAGAAAACAAAACAACTTTGCTTCTACAGGATTGGATGTTAAAACCATCAGTGCTTCCTCTCTGATTTTCAGCAACTATGCTTGTACTGCAGAGTGGCTTTGCCTTTACTAAACCCCAAACTAAATAATCATTTGGGGCAGGGATCCTCAAACTACGGCCCTCCAGCTGTTTTAGAACTACACATCCCATGAGGCCTTGTAATGCACTGACATTCACAGACATGACTAGGCATGATGGGAATTGTAGTTCCTGAACAACTGGAGGGCCGTAGTTTGAAGACCCATGATTTGGGGTGTACACAGCAGTGCTGGAGTGCAATTTGCTTAATGGGGACACTAGTTAGATTGACCTGTGTCCCCAAGAAATGACACTGGTAGGGTTTTAACCTCACTTCCTGTTCAGCTGTGTGACAGGAAGTGAAGCCAATTTTAAGAAAAGGGACACAAAGCTCAACACAAAAATAAAAAAACACAAAGCAGGGGTTCTAACACTCACTTGGCTTCCCTCAAACACCCACAATTTGAATAGGATTGCCTTGCGCTAGATTTAAGCACAGTGCTGTAAATCAGCACGTCAAGCCTGTCCACCAATAGCAAACCCCCCCACAGGCCATGTTTGCAGGTTTTCCTTCATCTTGCACATGTGCTTTAAAATAGTCTGGACAGCAATTCTTGATAAGAGAAATTCCCAAAACATGTCCTGTCGGGGGTACTTGAGGGCTGAGGACCACTGCAGAATAAATAAAATACTTACCAGTTTTTGTCTTTAAAGTCAGGGAGAATAAACATGGCAAACATTTCATGATTACACACCAGGAAAGAAGCTTAGACAAAAATCACACATAATTTGTTAGGCCCAAACCTAGTTCAGCTGCAGCTGTCAACATACGTAGCATGAAAAAGTAACAAAAGACAAACTTAACAATTTTAAAGTAATTTTTATTGGTCAACAAAACAAGGAAAGCAAAAAAAGACAAACAAACAAAAATACATTTCAAAATTCTAAATAACCATAGCTTTACACATTTTTCATAAAATAAGGCCACATAGACAAATACATCAAAGTGAACATCATTTAAAAATAAAACAAAACCATTGGCAAATTAAAACAAAACCCATGCAACAAACCACATTTGTGTTTAGCAACAGCATTTCTGCCAGCCTGCCCCTTCTGAGGGCAGCTGAGGACTGATCGATCCAAGCTTTTTATAACAGTGCTAGTAATGAAGCAATTGAAATCACATGAACAAATTGCAGTCTCTAGTTTGGGTGAGCTTGTAATTGGGCACACCTGCAATTAATACAAACCACGCTCTATGAGCATCCAAGGAGTGTTTTTCACCTTTTAAAAAGAAAGGATATTTTTTTTCTAAGTGTTTGAGCATGCTCAGTTCATCACACATGTAGGAACCAAGCTGCAATGGAATGAGAGCTTTTTTTTTTTGGTTTCCCCTGATCTGATGCTTTCCAGCCTGAAGGGGAGGTGTTAAAGACAGAAGTAAACACGCACATTTAATAATCTATTTGTGTGAAAAAAAAGGTTGCCAATTTTGTTTGGGAGCCACGTCGCACGACTGCGCAATTGTCAGTTAAAGCGACGCCGTGCCGAATCACAAAAACTTGCCCGGTCATTGACCAGAAATATGGTCCGGGCTCAAGTGGTTAAAAATTAACAAAACACAAAAGTGAGCCCAATTTTTGGGGATAATGTGAAAGATGATGTTACACTGAGTAAATAGATACCTTACATGTCACGCTTTACTATTGGAAACACTCCTGCAATGGGGCCAAAATGAATTCCGTGAATATCCCCATAGGCAACCTTTTTCTTTTTTTTCCAGGTTACCAGTTTATAGTTACAAAGAAGGTCTAGTGGTAAAAGTATTGCTCTCGCTCTAACGCACGCGTCAATACCTCACATGTGTGGTTTGAACGATGTTTATATATGTGGGCGGGACTTGCGTAAGTCCCGCCCACATATGTAAAAATTATTTTTACTTTTTGCTATAATAAATATCCCCAAAAATATATATTCAAAAAACTAAAAAACCCCTCAGTTTAGGCCGATACGTATTCTACATCTTTTTGGTTCCAAAAAATCGCAAATAGCGTTTAGTGTTTGGTTTTTGCAAAAGTTATAGCGTCTACAAATATTTTTTTTTTTTTGTTTTAACTAGTTATTGGGGCGATCAGCGATTTTTATCGGTACTGCGACATTATGGCGGACACATCGCACACTTTTTTGGAACCATTGGCATTTTTCTAGCGATCAGTGCTGTAAAAAATGCATTGCTTACTCAAAAAATGCCACTGGCAGGGAAGGGGTTAACACTAGGTGCGAGGGAGGGGTTAAATATGTTCCCTGGGTGTGTTCTAACTGTAGGGGGGGGGGACTGACATGTGTAAATGACAGATCGCTGTTCATTAAGGGGAACTCCAGACCCCCCCCCAAAAAAATAAGGTGGGTTCCCTCCAGGTGCATACCAGGATCTTAGGCTTGGTCTGGAACATAAGGGGTTAAACCCGCGCAAAAAAAAAATAGCGTGGGGGTCACCCCCAAGATCCAAACCAAGCACTTATCCCAGGCACGCAGTCTGGTCAGACAGGAATGGGGGTGGGGACGAGCGAGCGCCCCCCTCCCTCCTGAGACATACCAGACCACATGCCCTCAACATGGGGGAGTGTGTGCTGTGGGGGAGGGGGGCACTGCCCCCCCACCCCAAAGCACTCTTGCCCCCATGTCGATAGGGACAAGAGCCTCTTCCCGACAACCCTGGCCGTTGGTTGTCGGGGTATGCGGGCGGAGAGCTTATCAGAATCTGAGAGACCCCTTTAATAAAGGGGTCCCCAGATTCCGGCCCCCCACCCTATGTGAATGAGTATGGGGTACATCGTACCTCTACCCATTCACATGGGGGAAATGTAAAGTAAAAAAAACACCACACAGAATAAAATATTTTATTAATCTGCTCCGGAGCCCCCCCTTTCTTCTTTAGCTCTCTTAGAAGGGGGGGTTTCTTCTCTCCCGATCTTCCGCCGGGACCCTGGGCTTCGGTGATTTCTGCCGGGGGAGGGCGCCATCCCTCGGTCCTCTCCGGAGCCTTCCGCCGGATGCCCCCACCCCATTTAAGCTCTTTTTCATTAGGGAGGGGCATCCGGACTTCGGGGTCTTCTGCCGGGGGATGGCGCCTATCCCCCGGTCTTTCCGGTGCCTTCCGCCAGGGTTCCGGTCTTCCTGGTCTTCTGCCGGGGGTGCGCCAACTCCCCGGTCTTTTCTCTTCTGTCTTCTCTGCTCCCTCTTCTGCCTGGCTCCCCCGCGGAGCCAGGGCTTTCTTCCGTCTTCTTTCTTCTCTCTTCCTTCTTCTGCCTGTCTCCTCCGGGAGCCCAGGGCTTGTCTCCGCTGTCTTCTCCCTTCTCTTCCATTCGATGTTGACACGACGAGGTTCCGCGCTGACATGCCGTGTCAGCGGCGGGCATGGACTTATATAGGGTAATGCCACCATGTGACCTCAACCCATGTGACATCACATTCCCTGGGCATGATGGGAATGTGATGTCACATGGGTTGAGGTCACATGGTGGCATTGCCCTATATAAGTCCATGCCCACTGCTCAGACGGCATTCCAGCGCCGGACCTCGTCGTGTCAACATCCAATGGAAGAGAAGGAAGAAGACAGCGGAGACAAGCCCTGGGCTCCCGGAGGAGACAGGCAGAAGAAGGAAGAGAGAAGAAAGAAGACGGAAGAAAGCCCTGGCTCCGCGGGGGAGCCAGGCAGAAGAGGGAGCAGAGAAAAGACCGGGGAGTTGGCGCACCCCCGGCAGAAGACCAGGAAGACCGGAACCCTGGCGGAAGGCACCGGAAAGACCGGGGGATAGGCGCCATCCCCCGGCAGAAGACCCCGAAGTCCGGATGCCCCTCCCTAATGAAAAAGAGCTTAAATGGGGTGGGGGCATCCGGCGGAAGGCTCCGGAGAGGACCGAGGGATGGCGCCCTCCCCCGGCAGAAATCACCGAAGCCCAGGGTCCCGGCGGAAGATCGGGAGAGAAGAAACCCCCCTTCTAAGAGAGCTAAAGAAGAAAGGGGGGGCTCCGGAGCAGATTAATAAAATATTTTATTCTGTGTGGTGTTTTTTTTACTTTACATTTCCCCCATGTGAATGGGTAGAGGTACGATGTACCCCATACTCATTCACATAGGGTGGGGGGCCGGCATCTGGGGGCCCCCTTATTAAAGGGAGCTCGAAGATTCCGATTAGCCCCGCCCGCATACCCCGACAACCAATGGCAAGGGTTGTCGGGAAGAGGCTCTTGTCCCTATCGACATGGGGGCAAGAGTGCTGTGGGGTGGGGGGGCAGTGCCCCCCTCCCCCACAGCACACACTCCCCCATGTTGAGGGCATGCGGTCTGGTACGGCTCAGGAGGGGGGGGGGGCGCTCGCTCGTCCCCTCCCCCATTCCTGTCCGGGCCAGACTGCATGCTTGGGATGAGGGCTTGGTTTGGATCTGGGGGGGACCCCCGCGCCGAATCGGCGCGGGTTTAACCCCTCACGTTCCGGACCAAGCCTAAGAGCCTAATGTAGCCCTGAAGGGGGACCCGCGCCGATTTCAAGTTTGAAATTTGGCGCCGAGTTCCCCTTCAGGGCTGAAAACAGCTCGGAGATTCCCGTGCGCCGCGTCACGCAGCGCAATCACGGGTACGCCGCTTGGTATTTACCAAGATTTTCACGGCGTACTGACAAGGCGCACGGGAATCCCTGACTTTTCTCTCTGCGCATGCCCAGTATGCAAATGAACCTCCCGAGGTTCAGGCGCACTGTGCAAGCGTACGGGGATCTGTTTTCAAAAAACACTTTCCCTTTCAATTCGGCCCGCCAAACACTTTAAAACACATGTCACTTCACTTCCCCTGCATCCCCCCACCTCCCCCCCTAATAAACTCCCGCCCAAACCCCCGCAATTTACAGTTTAATGTGCCGTGCGCCAGGTCTGTACTGGTGCACAATGCACCCTCTCCTGGGCGCACGGAGCACATTAGTAACTAGGGAAATACACTGCACTAGCAGCGTATTTCTTTAGTAAATGGCCAAACGGCTGCTACTCCTGCTTTTACTCCATGAGTCATGGAGTAAAGGCTTGGTAAATCAGGCCCAAAGGCTTTTCCTCCCCTCTCCTTCTCCTTCCTCTCCTTTTTTCTTCTTCTTCTCGCCCCAAGCCATCCTCTCTCCCTTAATCCACCATTTCTCTCTTTTTCTTTGTTAAAGTAATGATTTATTTTATCTCAGTCAAGATTGTATACTATATTTGTTAAAAAATATTTGTTATCATTCTTCTTATCAAAGTTAATAAACTATATTTTAGAAAAAGAAATAAGAAATTTCCTCTGACCCTGGTGACACTCTGTTTGCCAAGGTGGGGCCGGAGGATGTCACTGGGATGTGAAGTGAGTAAAAACCTTTCCAACGTGGATGCAAAAATAATAAGCTTACAGAAGATCTAAAACTCTGAATCTTTAAAGAAATATCACAACATTTTTCTGTGCAGTTAGCAAAATGTTAGAAGTAATGAAAGTACCCATTATTGTGGTAACAGATTCTGTACCAGCGTTTGTCATCTTTTGCAAGTCAACCTGATGTTTATTAGAGACTAAAAAATAAAATATCTTACCCCAGAGCACAAAATACAAAAGAACAGAAAGCAGTTGTTCTAAAGCAAATGTAGCTTTGCTTATTATGTAGAATGTAATTGTTAGTTTAGTTGTTTTGTTCATTTGGGACCATTATTGTTTAGCTTCTTGTAATATCACAGAGTAGTAGAAGAAGCATATCTCAAAGGGGTAGTTTATTCAAATGTATAAATATTTAAGCACTGTGCTAACAAATAGAAATTATCATTCCACCAAAAACTGCTACATAGAAATAGAGTTTAGTTTGTAAAATACATTTTTTAAAAATATACATAACTTTACCTAAATAAAACATATATAAATATTTTAGATATAAAACATTCTGACCAAAAACATGTCTACAAAATGCTTTAAAAACATTGGGTCTTTGGGCTCTGCCCTGATACACCAAAGCCATGTTCCAAATCTCACCATATTTAGCCAAAGCAATGTACCATGTTATTGACTAGAAATATTACATTAGAACTGAATCATTAGTCTTCATCAGAATTTGTATCTATTGACCACTTAAGGGTTTTAGGCATAAGAGATATGCCATAAAAAGCTTCAAAATCATTTCATAGGAGCATCTCCTCCCCTGCCACTATTATTGGCAATGTATCAAAATGACAGCCAAGAATTGCAAGAGTGGTTGTAACAATGCAGTGTCTCCTGTGTACAATTACACTTGCAGATAGTCTAAAGTCCCGTACACACATTAGGATTTTCCAACAACAATTGTGTCACGGCAGGGTTTTTGTCGGATAATCCGACCGTTTGTATGCTCCAAGTTTCCGCCAACAAATGTGGGATAGCATGCTCTCAAATTTTCTGACAACAAATGTGTGCCGTCAGATTATTGTACACAAATCCGTCAGAATAAAATCCAAAGTACAAACATACATTCTCAGAAGCAAGGACCGGCCGGAAGCGTTCGATCTTGTAAAACTAGCGTTCATAATGGAGATATCACATTCGAGACGCAGCTAATTATGAAATCTCGAAATGCAGCACACATTCTCTTCTTCTTTATATTGGGATAATAAATAAGCTGTTTTGCTGGTGATACTGACGAAGTAATGACAAACATATTTACAAAGGATTTGTGTTCTAGTGATATCAAGAATATATTTTATTTTATTTACCCCATTATAAAAAACAAGAGGAAGGCAGCGACAGAGAAGCTTGTGGAATTGGTGAAGCCTCTGTACCACAGGGCAGACATCAATTATGTGAAGAGCAAAGTTGGGAACCTGAGGAGTGCATACAATAGGGAGCACAAGAAGGTCATGGACTTCGAGAGATTAGGAGCAGCAGCAGATGACATATATGTCCCCAGGTCTTCCAACAGGCTGTGATTTTTGACAGACCAGACCGAACCACGCCCATCGCTCTACACCTTTCTTTCCACATCAGCTGAGGCATTTAGTTTCTTGTGTATTCATAACAAAAATAAAAATAAATAATTAGACATATTGTCAAAATTAACAAACTGAAACAAAAAGTCTAACCAATAAAATCATACTCCAAAAAAGAAACAAAAAGAAAATATAAATTAGTAGGGCTGAAAACCCTTAGTTCAGTGGCCTTGTTGGGGAACCTGGGGCTGAACCTGCAACTGTCCACCATGCTGCTGGGATGGGTGTCATTGCTTAGTTAGGTGGGGTTGCTGAGGTGGGTAGGCTTGCTAGGGTGTGTAGGGATGTTGTGGAGGTGGTTGAGGTGTGTGCTCCAAAGGACACAGATGGGTTTGGCGTGTGTGTCATGACCAGATTCTCTATTCTGCATGCGACATACACGGCAGAACATTCGGGAGAGACGATATGGCATAATCACCGAATTCTATCTGGCCCCATGGTGGTGGAGCTTATAGAAGGCATAAGGCCACCCCCATGAGCAAGGGTAAGATGGTGGAGATGGTGCGCATATTTGAGAAACATAACTACGATTGTAAGCTGCATAACTATGAAAGGCCCAACAGCCGAAAATACCTAAGGTCATTGCAGTTTTGGAGGGAGAATATTCGATGCACCGAACAAAGGATCAAATCTGCAAGCGCTGGTCTGATTTAAAGCATGAGCAGATGGACTCCATCCATCGCATACTAAAAAAATGCAAGCCAGATTATTATCTATAAACAATAGGTAGATGTGGGAATTATCTGTTTGTATATGTGCTTTCTCCAAGTAGGTTTTCAAAAATAGAGATAATGGGCTAGATTCAGGTAGTAGTTACGGCGGCATATCTCCAGATATGCCGCCGTAATTTCAAATCTGCGCCATCGTATCTTTACACCGATTCTCAAAGGCAGATACGTTCAAAAAATAGGCTTGCTAAATTGTGTGCAATTTTACGCTGGCCGCTAGGGGCGCTTCCGTTGTTTTCGGCATAGAATATGCAAATGACCTAGATACGACGATTCACAAACGTTCCCGCTTCAAAATTTGAATTTTTTATGTCGTTTGCGTAAGTCGTTTGCGAATAGGGATGGACATAATTTACGTTCACGCCGAAAGCAATGACGAGTTACGGCGGAATTTCGAGCATGCGCACTGGGATTCTTTGTAAAATACGCGGGGTCACCACTAATTTAAATAAAACACGCCCCCCTCATCATCATTTGTATTACGCGCGCTTACGCCGGACCCATTTACGTTACGCCGCCGTAAGTTAGGAGGCAAGTGCTTTGTGAATACAGCACTTGCCTCTCAAACTTACAGCGGCGCAGCGTAAATACGATACGCTGCGCCGCGTAAGATCGCGCCCAGCTACCTGAATCTAGCCCAATATTTTCTCTAATCTATGTCTGAAGATTTTGGGGAAAGATGAAGTTAAATATAAAGCAGATATAAACAAGTACTCTAAGGCCGAGTACTCACGAGCATACATGTCCGATGAAACCGGTCCGCGGACCGTTTTCACAGGACATGTCTGCCCGGGGACTGCCCGGGGACTTCTGTTCGATGGCTGTACACACCATCGAACAGAGGTCCGCGCGTAAACAATACGCGGGGCGTGTCCGCGGTGTCGCCGCGTCGATGACGCGGTGTCGCCGCGACAATGACGCGGCGACGTGGGCGGCCTGCCTTTAAAATGCTTCCACGCATGCGTCAAAGTCATTCGACGCATGCGAGGGATGGCGGGCGGCAGGACATGTACGGTAGGTCTGTACAGACGACCGTACATGTCCGGGCGGACAGGTTTCCAGCGGACTGTTTTAAAGCAAGTCCAGGAAACAGTTGTCCGCTGGAAACCTGTCCGATCCGCCCGAAAAAGGTCCGCTCGAGCCTACACACGGCCAAACATGTCTGCTGAAACTGGTCCGCGGACCAGTTTCAGCAGACATGTTTGGTCGTGAGTACGGGGCCTAACACTTATTGAAAAGGTAAGTCCATTCAACAAAAATAAAGCACAACAGCGCTACTCTATAGGTGGTGTTATCACTCCCACCAAGCAGTCCAAAAATCAAAAATCAATGCTGAGAAGCAGATGAGAAATGTCCCAGAAGGGGTGTTGAAAAAGAAAGAAAAATAGCAGCGTGCACCATCCACCAAAAATCTTCTTAATTCACCAGTTGTGAACACTCGCCCCGTCGGGGTTCAAACTCACCGCAATGAAATATATAATACGTCTTTCAGTGAATAACCCTTCATTAACCATGGATCTTAGCGGACAGCTTCTATCATGGAACCAGATGCTTTAAAGCGGTGGTTCCCCCTAAAACAAATTTCTAACAATAGATTCGTAAGACCCGTTACACTGCGGGTAGGCTGGCTTTTGTTTTGTTTTTTTCGTACATACCGAGATCTCGCCGTTTCGTCCCTTGGCGGTGGGCGTTCCTAGTTGATTGACGTTTCTTTGACGGGCGCATACTGCGCGTCACGACTTTCCGACAGAAGCCGAACGGCATTGCGCAGGCGCCGTATAGAGTCGGCTCTATACGGCGCCTGCGCAGCGACGTTCGGCTTCTTTCGGAAAGTCGTGACGTCACGTATGCGCCCGTCCGAGGAACGTCAATCAACTAGGAACGCCCACTGACAAGGGACGAAACGCCGAGATCGAGGTATGTACTAAAAAAAAAAAAAAAAAGCCAGCCTACCCGCAGTGTAACGGGTCTTACGAATGTATTGTTAGAAATGTGTTTTAGGGGGAACCACCCCTTTAAGGACCCTCAGGTAAAACAAGCAAGAACAGAAAAAGCCACCATAGCGTAATTCAGCTTTTAATATGTAAAACCCTCAAGTCCCAGTACATCAGGCTCCCCTTATATATTCAACGTACATTCATTCAAACAGTAATAGGCATTTGAAAATATCACCAGATCCTCATGCGATCGGCGTCAGTGTCTCCTCCTCGCACCACTGACAGGATACCAGGCAGAGTTACAGCTGCCTCGTCCTGCTTCGGTGAGCGCGGGGATCCTTCAAATGTATGGTGTAGCAAGCGCCCTGACTAGTTTCGCCATTGAATGGCTTCTACGGAGGGCGTGGCTACACAGCTGACTCAGTCCAATATATATCACATCCCTCAGCTCAGCCACAGCCAATCACAGGTCACCAGGCATGTCAACAGGTGCACGTCATGCCACGGTGATCAGTATCCAGAATGGCTCAAGCTAAGAGTGAGGAGAAGGACCAAATGTATATCTGTCCGCACAAGTTAGTGTTTAAACAGCTGGATGTTCAAATAGTTAGTATTAATAGCGCATAAAGCACATAATACCATAAATTAAATTTACACTCAGCCAGCTTGTTCTAAGGACATAAGAGAAAATAACTCATTTATAAAAAGCAAAAAAGGGGAGAAAATTAATACTAGTGAGCTGGAAATGACACCAGCAGCATCTCCCGCACGTAATACCAGTGAGTTGGAAATGACACCAGAAGCATCTCCCGCACCTAATACCAGTGAGCTGGAAATGACACCAGCAGCATCTCCCGCACCTAATACCAGTGAGCTGTAAATGACACCAGCAGCATCTCCCACACTTAATACCAGTGAGCTGGAAATGACACCAGCAGCATCTCCCGCACTATAAATTCAAATGTCAAAATTATGATAGTAAAGCTAACATTATCTATATATATAAAACTCAACGTGTGTGTATGTATGTTCCAGCATCACGTCCAAACGGCTAAAGATATTAACATGAAACTTGGCACACATGTTACTTATATGTCAGCAACAAACATAGGATAGGTGGTTTAACCCTTACCCACCCCCATTTGCCATGGTCGGGGTTTTCCTTTAAAGTCCCATTCAACTCTATGGGAAATACATGTTACTTCATAACTTCCAAACGGCTGTAGATATTTCGATAACACTTGGTCACATGTTACTTATATGTCCACTTAAACTATAGGATAGTTAATTTATCTCTTAACTACCCCCATTTGTGAGGGTCGGGGTTTTTGTTTAAAGTCCCATGCAAATCAATGGGAAATGTATGTTCCCACATAACTTCTGTACGCCTGGAGATATTTCAATAATACCTGGTACACATATTACTTATATGCCAAATAAAAATATATGACAGTTAAATTAACCCTTACCTACACCCTTATATAAAAGATGGGTATATTTATATTACTATGATTTTCCTCCCCAAAAGGTTAAGATAGGAAGACCGGGCAACGCCGGGTATTCAGCTAGTATATTGCTAAAATAAAATCATCACAAATACGTCTAATAAAAGCATAAATAGTGACTTATATCCAGTCTATATATAAAATTATACATATATATATAAAGGATAAACATATAAAAATAGAATATATATATAAAAATCAATAAAATTAATTAATTAAAAAGCAATAGACCCAATCCTTCTAAAAATCGCTGATAAAACAATTCAGGTCTAACTCTACATTTAACCCCTTAGGGCATAAGGTATCCACAGAAAAAAAACACTGGGTGTCCCTCTTAGAGAGGTCCCTGACCAGGTTAGAGCCCCTCCAAGGAGGTTTCACATGGTCAACGCCCCAGAATTTTAAACCACTGGGGTCTTTGTTATGGAACCGCTTAAAATTAAGAGAGACATTGTGGTCTTTAACCACTTGACCACTGGGCACGAAAACCCCCTTAATCACCAGACCAATTTTCAGCTTTCGGTGCTCTCACAATTTGAATGACAATTACTCAGTCATACAACATTGTACCCATCTGAAATTTTTGTCCTTTTTTTCACACAAATAGAGATTTCTTTTGGTGGTATTTGATCACCTCTGCGGTTTTTATTTTTTTGCGCTATAAAAGAAAAAAGACTGAAAATTCTGTAAAAATAAAAAGAAAATTCTAGTTTCTGTCATATTAGCAGGTTATTTCTCACACACAGCATATGCATACTACAAATTACACCTCAAAACACATTCTGCAATTCCTCCCGAGTATGGCGATACCACATGTGTGAGACTTTTACACAGCGTGGCCACATACAGAGGCCCAACATGCAGGGAGCATCATCAGGCGTTCTGGAGCACCCAGGCCAATTCTGACATTTCTCTCCTACATGTAAAAATCATCATTTATTTGCTAAAAAATTACATAGAACCCCAAAACATTATATATGCTTTTTTTTTTCAAAGACCCTAGAGAATACAATGGCGGTTGTTGCAACTTTTTATCTTGCACGGTATTTTCGCAGCAATTTTTTGAACACGTGTTTTTTTAAAAAAAAAACGTTTTGTGCTTAAAAAAAAAAAAAACAGTAAAGTTAGCCCAATGTTTTTGCATACTATGAAAGATGAAGTTACGCCGAGTAAATAGATACCTAACATGTCACCCTTTAAAATTGCACACGCTCGTGGAATTGCGCCAAACTTTGCTACTTAAAAATCCCCATAGGCGACGTATTGCAAGGTATTGGAGTATTGGGGTATTGTGGAGTATTGAGGGTATTGCAGAGTATGGGGGGTATTGCAGAGTATGGAGGGTATTGCAGAGTATGGAGGGTATTGCAGAGTATGGGGGGTATTGCAGAGTATGGGGGGGGTATTGCAGAGTATGGGGGGTATTGGGGGGTATTGCAGAGTATGGGGGGTATTGCAGAGTATGGAGGGTATTGCAGAGTATGGGGGGTATTGCAGAGTATGGGGGGGCATTGCAGAGTATGGGGGGGCATTGCAGAGTATGGGGGGTATTGCAGAGTATGGAGGGTATTGCAGAGTATGGGGGGTATTGCAGAGTATGGGGGGTATTGGGGGTATTGCAGAGTATGGGGGGTATTGCAGAGTATGGGGGGGCATTGCAGAGTATGGGGGGGCATTGCAGAGTATGGGGGGGCATTGCAGAGTATGGGGGGGGCATTGAAGAGTATGGGGGGGATTGCAGAGTATGGGGGGGTATTGCAGAGTATGGGGGGGTATTGCAGAGAATGGGGGGTATTGCAGAGTATGGGGGGTATTGCACAGTATGGGGGGTATTGCAGAGTATTGCGCAGGGATGGATGGCTGGATCTGTGACTGCAATTGTCACAGATCACGTGGTAAGGAGCCGCTTCCATTGGCTCCTTACCGCGATCCTTGTTGCTGCGGGTCTATGAGCAGTGGACACCATCCAATGTGGCTCCGCAACATTCCTAAAGGCCAGTTAACTAGGGTCAGAAGAAACTGTTCTGAAGTCAGTGATTTTTTGTTGCAAGCTGAAGTTGTGAAGAATAAGTTTACTGAAAAAGGGTATAGAGATGAGTCACTTACCTCTATAATCTCTGATATAGCCTCCATACCTAGGGAAAATGTATTGGGTGAAAATAACCGCACGGGAAACTACACCGGTCGCGAGTGGAACTTCTTTTCAGGGTTCCATTCACAATATAGGGAGGTTGAAGCAATTTTTTTCAACCATTGGCCTATCCTTTTGATGGATAGAACTTTGTCTGCAGTTCTACCATCTAAACTGGGATTTATATATCGAAGGGCCTCTAGCGTTGCAGATAAGGTAGTATGCAAGGTGCTTGACCCTCCCTCTAGACCTTCATCCTTTTGGGATAGAGACAGGTTTTTCTCCTGTAGAAAATGCAGAGCGTGTAAAGAAGCGGATCGACCACTGAGGGTGGTAGAAAAATTCCGGTCTACGTCAAATAATAAGGAATTCTCAGTCAAAGAATTCATTACTTGCAATACATCCCATGTCGTTTACGCTCTTCAGTGCCCGTGTGGCTTGATATATATAGGTCGCACTAAACGAAAGTTGAAGGTCAGGGTTGGGGAACACATCTCAAATATTCTCCTTGGTTTTAAAGACCACAATGTCTCTCTTAATTTTAAGCGGTTCCATAACAAAGACCCCAGTGGTTTAAAATTCTGGGGCGTTGACCATCTGAAACCTCCTTGGAGGGGCTCTAACTTGGTCAGGGACCTCTCTAAGAGGGAAACCCAGTGGATTTTTTCTGTGGATACCTCATGCCCTAAGGGTTTAAATGTAGAGTTAGACCTGAATTGTTTTATCAGCGATTTTTAGAAGGATTGGGTCTATTGCTTTTTAATTAATTAATTTTATTGATTTTTATATATATTCTATTTTTATCCTTTATATATATATATGTATATATATATATATATATATATATATATATATATATATATATATATATATATATATATATATATATATATATATATATATATATATATATCATTTTATATATAGACTGGATATAAGTCACTATTTATGCTTTTATTAGACGTATTTGTGATGATTTTATTTTAGCAATATATAATGTTAGCTTTACTATCGTAATTTTGACATTTGAATTTATAGTGCGGGAGATGCTGCTGGTGTCATTTCAAGCTCACTGGTATTAAGTGCAGGAGATGCTGCTGGTGTCATTTCCAGCTCACTGGTATTAGGTGCGGGAGATGCTTCTGGTGTCATTTCCAGCTCACTGGTATTAAGTGCGGGAGATGCTGCTGGTGTCATTTCCAGCTCACTAGTATTAGGTGCGGGAGATGCTTCTGGTGTCATTTCCAGCTCACAGGTATTAAGTGCGGGAGATGCTGCTGGTGTCATTTCCAGCTCACTAGTATTAATTTTCTCCCCTTTTTTGCTTTTTATAAAATAGTTATTTTCTCTTATGTCCTTAGAACAAGCTGGCTGAGTGTAAATTAAATTTATGGTATTATGTGCTTTATGCGCTATTAATACTAACTATTTGAACATCCAGCTGTTTAAACACTAACTTGTGCGGACAGATATACATTTGGTCCTTCTCCCCACTCTTAGCTTGAGCCATTCTGGATACTGATCACCGTTGCATGACGTGCACCTGTTGACATGCCTGGTGACCTGTGATTGGCTGTGGCTGAGCTTAGGGATGTGATATATATTGGACTGAGTCAGCTGTGTAGCCACGCCCTCCGTAGAAGCCATTCACTGGTGAAACTAGTCAGGGCGCTTGCTACACCATACATTTGAAGGATCCCCGCGCTCCACTGAAGCAGGACGAGGCAGCTGTAACTCTGCCTGGTATCCTGTCAGTGGTGCGAGGAGGAGACACTGACGCCGATCGCATGAGGATCTGGTGATATTTTCAAATGCCTATTACTGTTTGAATGAATGTACGTTGAATATATAAGGGGAGACTGATGTACTGTGACTTGAGGGTTTTACATATTAAAAGCTGAATTACGCTATGGTGGCTTTTTCTGTTCTTGCTTGTTTTACCTGAGGGTCCTTAAAGCATCTGGTTCCATGATAGAAGCTGTCCGCTAAGATCCATGGTTAATGAAGTGTTATTCACTGAAAGGCGTATTATATATTTCATTGCGGTGAGTTTGATCACAACTGGTGAATTAAGAAGATTTTTGGTGGATGGTGCACGCTGCTATTTTTCTTTCTTTTTCAACACCCCTTCTGGGACATTTCTGATCTGCTTCTCAGCATTGATTTTTGATTTTTGGACTGCTTGGTGGGAGTGATAACACCACCTATAGAGTAGCGCTGTTGTGCTTTATTTTTGTTAAATGGACTTACCTTTTCAATAAGTGTTAGAGTACTTGTTTATATATGCTTTTCTTTCTAAACAGCTGCTTTTTTTTAGGTTGTCTGCTATTCATTTAGCAGTTAACCTAAGGCCTTGTACACACGGGCAAACATGTACGATGAAAACGGTCCGCCGGACCGTTTTCAGCGTACATGTCTGCCCGGGGATTTCTGTATGATGGCTGTACACACCATCATACAGAAATCCGCGCGTACTCGATACGCGGCGACGAGGCCGCGCCGTCGCCGCGACGATGACGCGGCGACGTGCGTGGCCCTGCCAGTTCAATGCTTCCACGCATGCGTCGAAGTCAATCGACGCATGCGAGGGATGGCGGCCGCTCGGACATGTACGGTAGGTCTGTACAGACGACCGAACATGTCCGACGGACAGGATTCCAGCGGGCTGTTTCTAAACTAGTTTGGAAATATTTGCCCGCTGGAAAAAGGCCCGGCGGGCAAATGTACGCTGGAATCCTGTCCGCTCGGCTGTACAGACGACCGAACATGTCCGCTGAAACTGGTCCGCGGACCTGTTTCAGCAGACATGTTCGGTCGTCTGTACGGAGCCTAATGCCGCGTACACACCATCACTTTATGTGATGAAAAAAAACGACACTTTCTGTGAAGTAAAAAATGACGTTTTTGAAACTTCAATTTTTAAAGACGAAGTTGCCTACACACCATCGTTTTTCTCACAATGTTCTTGCAAAGTGAGGTTACGTTCACCACGTTTTACCATTGAAGCTTGCTTCATAAGTAGCTTCTGGGCATGCATGGATGAAAAAACGTCTTAGAAAACGAAGTTTTTTGCTACACACGGTCAATTTCTGTGAAGTAAAAAGTGCACTTTTGAAAAACGACACATAAAATTGAAGCATGCTTCAATTTTTTTTGGTCGTTTTTTACAAGACATAAAACAACGTTTTCCCCCACACACAGTCAATTAAAGTGACGTTTTTAAAAACGTCATTTTTTTTCATCACATACAGTGATGGTGTGTACGCGGCATAAGATTTAGATGTTTTTTCTTTTACTCTAGGTTGTGTATAGGTATTTATCCAAGTGGCGCTAAGCAGTGTATTATAGGCCTTTTTTACACTACTTTATTATAAAGCAGATATGAACTATCCTTGTAAAAAACATTTATGCAATAATTCTAGCCATCTGTAACTCTAACCTGGTAACCATAAAAAAAAATTTAAAGCGTCGCCTATGGAGATTTTTAGGTACTGTAATTTGTCGCCATTCCACGAGTGCGTGCAATTATAAAGCATGATGTATTTGGTATCTATTTACTTGGCCTAACATCATCTTTCACATTATACAAAAAAATTGGGCTAACTTTACTTTAAAAAAAAAATAATTAATGAAAGAAAATTTTTAAAAAAAAGTTGCGTTTAAAACACCGCTGCACAAATACCTTGTGACATAAAATATTGCAACAATCGCCATTTTATTCTCTAGATTCTCTGCTAAAATATATATATAAAATGTTTGGGGATTCTAAGTAATTTTCTAGCAAAAAATATGGATTTTAACTTGTAAACACCAAGGGCCAGATTCAGGTAGGGAGCGCATAACTCTGTGCGGGCGTAGCGTATCCTATTTACGCCAAGCCTCCTCAACTTTGACAGGCAAGTGCATTATTCACAAAGCACTTGCTCCTTAAGTTGCGGCGGCGTAGCGTAAATTGGCCGGCGTAAGCCCGCCTAATTCAAATGTGTAAGATGTGGGCGTGTTTTATGTAAAAATCATTGTGACCCCACGTAAATGACGCTTTTTACGAATGGCGCATGCGCCGTCCGTGAAAGTATCCCAGTGCGCATGCTCCAAATTAACCCGCAAAAAGCCAATGCTTTCGACGTGAACGTAAATTACACACAGCCCTATTCGCGAACGAC
Source organism: Rana temporaria (assembly GCF_905171775.1). Taxonomy (NCBI): domain Eukaryota; kingdom Metazoa; phylum Chordata; class Amphibia; order Anura; family Ranidae; genus Rana; species Rana temporaria. The sequence continues at coordinate 280,959,425 of NC_053491.1, forward strand.
TTACGCAAATGACGGAATCGACGGAAAATTTGACGCTGGCCCGACGTCCATACTTAACATAGGCTGCGCCTCATATAGCAGGGGTAACTTTACGCCGGAAAAAGCCTTACGGAAATGGCGTATCTGTACTGCGACGGCCGGGCGTACGTTCGTGAATAGGCGTATCTAGCTGATTTACATATTCTAGGCGTAAATCAGCATACACGCCCCTAGCGGCCAGCGTAAATATGCAGTTAAGATACAACGGCGTAGGAGACTTACGCCGGTCGTATCTCAGCAACATTTAAGCGTATCTCAGTTTGAGCATACGCTTAAAGTTGCGACAGCGCGGATTCTAACTTACGACGGCGTATCTACTGATACGCCCGTCGTAAGTCTTTCTGAATCCGGGCCCAAATGTCAGAAATAGGCTTAGTCATGAAATGGTTATACACTCTACTATAATCTATATAACTATTGCATATATGTATTAATTGTATATCCCTATAATTGCTAGACTATCGAGAGTATGCTAGGCCTAGTGATATAATGTTAGCTATGAAGACAGACACATCTGCTTAGTAAACAATATTTCATTTATTTCCCAAGAAAATAGGAATTTCACACACTAAACAGCAGATATCTATATAGCCTATAACAACAATAAAACATTACAGATACATAACACATCCTCTAGGTAGGCTGATCTCAGATGTTAAAGAGAAGGCTAAGCCTCATGGCTTAGGCTCAATCCATGATTCCATGAGACTCTCAAGATGGCAGAGAGAGAACCTCATGGCAAAGGCCTGCAACGAAAAGAGAGAGCTCTCCAACTTTGCTATCTCCCATCATGGGTTATCCATGGATGTGTTTCGGGGTGCAACCCCTTCCTCTCACCTACTTTAGTTTTGAGGAAGGGGTTACACCCCCAAAATGCGTACATTGCTATCCCGTGATGGGAGATAGCACATGTTAGCAATTGACGTGTTTTGGGGGTGAAACCCCTTCCTCAAAACTAAAGTAGGTGAAAGGAAGGGGTTGTACCCCCAAAACGCATACATTAATATCCCATGATGGGAGATAGCACATGTTAGCAATAGATGTGTTTTGGGGTGCAACCCCTTTCTCAAAACTAAAGTAGGTAACCTGTTTGTCCCTACACACATTTTAAGCAGGGATCATAAGGGAAATTTAACAGTTATGCCTCTTCACATTTTTCCTTTAAAGGGGTGAGCTCATCCCATCTGAGGAAGGCAAGATCTTCACAGTTTGGGCATAATAATGTTAATGTCTCATATAGTTACATACATAGTTAGTAAAAATCAGAGAACAGCTATAGTTACATACATAGTTAGTCAAGTTAAAGAAAAGACACAAATCCATCCAGTTCAACCATAAAAAAAATAATAACAATAATAATATCATACAATCCCATATACCCAATTCTATACCCACAGTTGATCCAGGGGAGGGCGAAAAACCAACCCCAGCAGAGCACGATCCAATTTGCTACAGCAGGGGAAAAAGTTCCTTCCTGATCCCCCGAGAGGCAATCGGATATTCCCCGGATCAACTTTACCTATACATGTTAGTACCCAGTTATATTATGTACATAATTAAAGCAATCTACTGAGCTGGCCAGAACCCCGTTTGCAGGGAGTCCATTTCACATTTTCACAGCTCTTACTGTGAAAAAACCTTTCCGTATTTGGAGGTGAAATCTTTTTTCCTCTAGACATAAAGAGTGCCCCCTTGTCCTTTGTGTTGACCGTAAAGTAAATAACTCAACACCATATGGCGTTCAATTTACAAAAGTTGAACTTTGTACGTTCCAGAGTTGGGGATGTGTATGCTCTGGTTTCAAACATGCCTGTTTAGCCTCAAAAAATTCCAAATAATGGCAAACATACATGTTCAACACACAGAACGATGTTGGTTTGTTATAAAACCATAAAATGCAAATGTTGATGTGCTTGTAGTAAAAAAATGTTTTACTAAACATTGGGGCTGATTTACCAAGCCTTTACTCCATGACTCATGGAGTAAAAGCAGGAGTAGCAGCCGTTTTGCCATTTACTAAAGAAATACGCTGCTAGTGCAGTGTATTTCCCTAGTTACTAATGTGCTCCGTGCGCCCAGGAGAGGGTGCATTGTGCACCAGTACAGACCTGGCGCACGGCACATTAAACTGTAAATTGCGGGGGTTTGGGCGGGAGTTTATTAGGGGGGGAGGTGGGGGGATGCAGGGGAAGTGAAGTGACATGTGTTTTGAAGTGTTTGGCGGGCCGAATTGAAAGGGAAAGTGTTTTTTGAAAACAGATCCCCGTACGCTTGCACAGTGCGCCTGAACCTCGGGAGGTTCATTTGCATACTGGGCATGCGCAGAGAGAAAAGTCAGGGATTCCCGTGCGCCTCGTCAGTACGCCGTGAAAATCTTGGTAAATACCAAGCGGCGTACCCGTGAATGCGCTGCGTGACGCGGCGCACGGGAATCTCCGAGCTGTTTTCAGCCCTGAAGGGGAACTCCGCGCCAAATTTCAAACTTGAAATCGGCGCGGGTCCCCCTCCAGGGCTACATTAGGCTCTTAGGCTTGGTCCGGAACGTGAGGGGTTAAACCCGCGCCGATTCGGCGCGGGGGTCCCCCCCAGATCCAAACCAAGCCCTCATCCCAAGCATGCAGTCTGGCCCGGACAGGAATGGGGGCGGGGACGAGCGAGCGCCCCCCCCCCCCTCCTGAGCCGTACCAGACCGCATGCCCTCAACATGGGGGAGTGTGTGCTGTGGGGGAGGGGGGCACTGCCCCCCCACCCCACAGCACTCTTGCCCCCATGTCGATAGGGACAAGAGCCTCTTCCCGACAACCCTTGCCATTGGTTGTCGGGGTATGCGGGCGGGGCTAATCGGAATCTGCGAGCTCCCTTTAATAAGGGGGCCCCCAGATGCCGGCCCCCCACCCTATGTGAATGAGTATGGGGTACATCGTACCTCTACCCATTCACATGGGGGAAATGTAAAGTAAAATAAAACACCACACAATAAAATATTTTATTAATCTGCTCCGGAGCCCCCCCTTTCTTCTTTAGCTCTCTTAGAAGGGGGGGTTTCTTCTCTCCCGATCTTCCGCCGGGACCCTGGGCTTCGGTGATTTCTGCCGGGGGAGGGCGCCATCCCTCGGTCCTCTCCGGAGCCTTCCGCCGGATGCCCCCACCCCATTTAAGCTCTTTTTCATTAGGGAGGGGCATCCGGACTTCGGGGTCTTCTGCCGGGGGATGGCGCCTATCCCCCGGTCTTTCCGGTGCCTTCCGCCAGGGTTCCGGTCTTCCTGGTCTTCTGCCGGGGGTGCGCCAACTCCCCGGTCTTTTCTCTGCTCCCTCTTCTGCCTGGCTCCCCCGCGGAGCCAGGGCTTTCTTCCGTCTTCTTTCTTCTCTCTTCCTTCTTCTGCCTGTCTCCTCCGGGAGCCCAGGGCTTGTCTCCGCTGTCTTCTTCCTTCTCTTCCATTGGATGTTGACACGACGAGGTTCCGCGCTGACATGCCGTGTCAGCGGCGGGCATGGACTTATATAGGGCAATGCCACCATGTGACCTCAACCCATGTGACATCACATTCCCTGGGCATGATGGGAATGTGATGTCACATGGGTTGAGGTCACATGGTGGCATTGCCCTATATAAGTCCATGCCCACTGCTCAGACGGCATTCCAGCGCCGGACCTCGTCGTGTCAACATCGAATGGAAGAGAAGGGAGAAGACAGCGGAGACAAGCCCTGTGCTCCGCGGAGGAGACAGGCAGAAGCGGAAGGCATCGCAGAAGCCCGGAGAGTGGCGCCCTCCGGCGGAAGACACCTTACAAGCCCGGAACTCTCCCCCAAAGGCAGGAGCCTCCCTGGTGAAGGGGGTCCCGGTGAATTACGTCGCTGAAGACGGGGGTGGGGTGCCAGTGCACCCCCCCCCGCAGAAACCGTCGTGGAAGCCCGGGACCCTCCCCCAAAGGCAGGAGCCTCCCTGGTGAAGGGGGGTCCCAGTGAATTACGTCGCTGAAGACGGGGGTGGGGTGCCAGTGCACCCCCCCCCCCCGCAGAAACCGTCGTGGAAGCCCGGGACCCTCCCCCAAAGGCAGGAGCCTCCCTGGTGAAGGGGGTCCCGGTGAATTACGTCGCTGAAGACGGGGGTGGGGTGCCAGTGCACCCCCCCCGCAGAAACCGTCGTAGTAGCCCGGGACCCTCCCCCAAAGGCAGGAGCCTCACTGGTGAAGGGGGTTCCGGCAGAAGATGGCGAAGCCCGGGGCCTAATGGGGTGGTGGTGGGGGGCCCCGGCAGAAGACCCCCGGCTGACTAATAAATTAATTTATTCATGTGTGGTGTATTATTTTTTTCCATTTTTTGCCCCAGGTGAATGGGTAGGGGTACAATGTACCCCCATACTCATTCACATAGGGTGGGGGGCCGGAATCTGGGGACCCCTTTATTAAAGGGGTCTCTCAGATTCTGATAAGCCCTCCGCCCGCATACCCCGACAACCAACGGCCAGGGTTGTCGGGAAGAGGCTCTTGTCCCTATCGACATGGGGACAAGAGTGCTTTGGGGTGGGGGGGCAGTGCCCCCCTCCCCCACAGCACACACTCCCCCATGTTGAGGGCATGTGGTCTGGTATGGCTCAGGAGGGAGGGGGGCGCTCGCTCGTCCCCACCCCCATTCCTGTCTGACCAGACTGCGTGCCTGGGATAATGGCTTGGTTTGGATCTTGGGGGGGACCCCACGCTATTTTTTTTTGCGCGGGTTTAACCCCTTATGTTCCAGACCAAGCCTAAGAGCCTGGTATGCACCTGGAGGGAACCCACCTTATTTTTTTTTTTTTGGGGTCTGGAGTTCCCCTTCATGAACAGCGATCTGTCATTTACACATGTCAGTCCCACCCCCCCCTACAGTTAGAACACACCCAGGGAACATATTTAACCCCTCCCTCGCACCTAGTGTTAACCCCTTCCCTGCCAGTGGCATTTTTAGAGTAAGCAATGCATTTTTTACAGCACTGATCGCTAGAAAAATGCCAATGGTTCCAAAAAAGTGTTCGATGTGTCCGCCATAATGTCGCAGTACCGATAAAAATCGCTGATCGCCCCAATAACTAGTTAAAACAAAAAAAAAAAAAATTTTGTAGACGCTATAACTTTTGCAAAAACCAAACACTAAACGCTATTTGCGATTTTTTGGAACCAAAAAGATGTAGAATACGTATCGGCCTAAACTGAGGGTTTTTTTAGTTTTTACAATATATATTTTTGGGGATATTTATTATAGCAAAAAGTAAAAATAATTTTTACATATGTGGGCGGGACTTACGCAAGTCCCGCCCACATATATAAACATCGTTCAAACCACACATGTGAGGTATTGACGCGTGCCTTAGAGCGAGAGCAATACTTTTACCACTAGACCTTCTTTGTAACTATAAACTGGTAACCTGGAAAAAAAAATAAAAGGTCGCCTATGGGGATATTCACGGAATTCATTTTGGCCCCATTGCAGGAGTGTTTCCAATAGTAAAGCGTGACATGTAAGGTATCTATTTACTCAGTGTAACATCATCTTTCACATTATCCCCAAAAATTGGGCTCACTTTTGTGTTTTGTTAATTTTTAACCACTTGAGCCCGGACCATATTTCTGGTCAATGACCGGGCAAGTTTTTGGGATTCAGCACGGCGTCGCTTTAACTGACAATTGCGCAGTCGTGCGACGTGGCTCCCAAACAAAATTGGCAACCTTTTTTTTCACACAAATAGATTATTAAATGTGCGTGTTTACTTCTGTCTTTAACACCTCCCCTTCAGGCTGGAAAGCATCAGATCAGGGGAAACAAAAAAAAAAAAAAAGCTCTCATTCCATTGCAGCTTGGTTCCTACATGTGTGATGAACTGAGCATGCTCAAACACTTAGAAAAAAATTATCCTTTCTTTTTAAAAGGTGAAAGACACTCCTTGGATGCTCATAGAGCGTGGTTTGGATTAATTGCAGGTGTGCCCAATTACAAGCTCACCCAAACTAGAGACTGCAATTTGGTCATGTGATTTCAATTGCTTCATTACTAGCACTGTTATAAAAAGCTTGGATCGATCAGTCCTCAGCTGCCCTCAGAAGGGGCAGGCTGGCAGAAATGCTGTTGCTAAACACAAATGTGGTTTGTTGCATGGGTTTTGTTTTATATTGCCAATGGTTTTGGTTTATTTTTAAATGATGTTCACTTTGATGTATTTGTCTATGTGGCCTTATTTTATGAAAAATGTGTGAAGCTATGGTTGTTTAGAATTTTGAAATGTATTTTTGTTTGTGTTTGTTTGTCTTTTTTCGCTTTCCTTGTTTTGTTGACCAATAAAAATTACTTTAAAATTGTTAAGTTTGTCTTTTGTTACTTTTTCATGCTACATATGTTGACAGCTGCAGCTGAAATCGGTTTGGGCCTAACAAATTATGTGTGTCTAAGCTTCTTTCCTGGTGTGTAATCATGAAATGTTTGCCATGTTTATTCCCCATGACTTTAAAGACAAAAACTGGTAAGTATTTTATTTTTTCTGCAGTGGTCCTCAGCCCTCAAGTACCCCCGACAGGACATGTTTTGTGGATTTCTCTTATCAAGAATTGCTGTCCAGACTGTATTTTAAAGCACATGTGCAAGATGAAGGAAAACCTGCAAACATGGCCTGTGGGGGGGGTTTGCTATTGGTGGACAGGCTTGACGTGCTGATTTACAGCACTGTGCTTAAATCTAGCGCAAGGCAATCCTATTCAAATTGTGGGTGTTTGAGGGAAGCCAAGTGAGTGTTAGAACACCTGCTTTGTGTTTTTTTATTTTTGTGTTGAGCTTTGTGTCCCTTTTCTTAAAATTGGCTTCACTTCCTGTCACACAGCTGAACAGGAAGTGAGGTTAAAACCCTACCAGTGTCATTTCTTGGGGACACAGGTCAATCTAACTAGTGTCCCCATTAAGCAAATTGCACTCCAGCACTGCTGTGTACACCCCAAATCATGGGTCTTCAAACTACGGCCCTCCAGTTGTTCAGGAACTACAATTCCCATCATGCCTAGTCATGTCTGTGAATGCCAGTGCATTACAAGGCCTCATGGGATGTGTAGTTCTAAAACAGCTGGAGGGCCGTAGTTTGAGGATCCCTGCCCCAAATGATTATTTAGTTTGGGGTTTAGTAAAGGCAAAGCCACTCTGCAGTACAAGCATAGTTGCTGAAAATCAGAGAGGAAGCACTGATGGTTTTAACATCCAATCCTGTAGAAGCAAAGTTGTTTTGTTTTCTTTCTTCCTTGCTTTGCACTTGTAGTGCAAAGTGGATTTGCCTTTAGTCAATGGACCCCAAAGTCCAAGATCCCTAATAATTTGGGGTGTACACAGCAAAATGCTAGAGTGCAATTTACATAATGGGAAACTATTTAGCTTGATCTCTGTGTCCCCAAGAAAAGATATTAGTAAGGTTTTACCCTCACTTCCTGTTTGGCTATGTGACAGGAAGTGAATGAATTAGAAAGGGTGAAGACACCTCACAAATGTTGTCACTATCAGGGGTGCAGACATCCCCAAAAAATGAGCAGATAATACTTATTTGCAAATTAATCATTTTTTAGTTAACATTGGGTGGGGTGCTCTAACGCACACATTCCTACATATTAGCAACGCTCTATCCTGGCCTATTGGCATGGTTATATTTTTTGGGGCTCTCAATAAAACTCTATGAAATTTGTGCTTAAACTAGAACCAGGGGCGGACTGACAACTCATGTGGCCCCCGGGCAATAGAAGATTATGGGGCCCCTCTGGCTTACAGATGACCACCACGCCAGGAGGTAGTGCAGAGGCGGGCAGCTAAAATCTTGGGATATTCACATTAAAAGCATGTCATTTTCGGACATATCAGGGACAGATCTAAAAAAAACACAGATTTTTACATACTGTCCCTGGTTTTACTGAGCCTGGCAACCCGGATGGGGCCCCCTAGTGGCATGGGGCCCTTGGGCAGTGCCCGAGTGACTCAATGGTCAGTCCGCCCCTGACAAGAACTATAATCAACCAGTTTTATTTTCTTTAATTTTGGATAGAGTGAGGGAGGGTTATAGGCCCTGTCAGTTTATTTTGTATTATCTGTGTCCAATTGGGGAGATTTGCCTTCACTTCCTGCCCCATAGCCAAACAGGAAGTGAGAGAAAAACTATGCAAATTAACCACTTCCCGCCCAGCCTATGGCCGATTTACGTCCGGGAAGTGGTTACACAATCCTGACAGGACGTCCTGCAGGATTTCATGCCGCACGCGCCTGTGGGGGCACGCAGTGCGGCGATCGGTGATGCGGGGTGTCAGTCTGACACCCTGCATCTCCGATCTCGGTAAAGAGTCTCTCACGGAGACGGAGACTCTTTACCACGTGATCAGCCGTGTCCAATCACGGCTGATCACGATGTAAACAGGAAGAGCCATCGATGGCTCTTCCTCACTCGCGTCTGACAGACGCGAGTATAGGAGAGCCGATCGGCGGCTCTCCTGACAGGGGGCGTTCGCGCTGATTGTTTATCAGCGCAGCCCCCCCTCGGATCAGCACACTGGACCACCAGGGATGCCAGGGTGTGCAAAAACAAAAAAAATATAGAACAAAAAAACAAAAAGCAATAAAAATTAAGAAAAAAGATGCCAATCAGTGCCCACAAATGGGCACTGACTCGGAAAATCAGTGCCACCCCACAGTGTCAATCAGTGCCACCCCACAGTGCCCATCCATGCACAGTGCCCACCTATCAGTGTCCACCTGTGCCACCCATAAGTATCCATCAGTGCCACCCATAAGTGCCGCCCATCTGTGCCGCCCATGAGTGCCCATCAGTGCCGCCTATGAGTGCCCATCAGTGCCGCATAGCAGCGCCGCCAATCAATGCCACCTCATCTGTGCCGTCAGTACTACCTCATCGATGTCCATCAGTGCCATCTCATCGGTGCCCATCAGTGCCGCCATATCAGTGCCCGTAATTGAAAGAGAAAAACTTATTTACAAAAAAATTAACCTAAAAAAATAAAAACTTTTTTTGTTTCAAAATTTGCAGGCTTTTTTTAGTTGTTGCGCAAAAAAAAACCGCAGAGGTGATCAAATAACAACAAAAGAAAGCTCTATTTGTGGGGAAAAAAGGACGCCAATTTTGTTTGGGTACAGTGTTGTATGACCGCGCAATTGCCATTCAAAGTGCGACAGTGTTGAAAGCTGAAAATTGGCTTGGCGGGAAGGTGCGTAAGTGCCTGGTATGGAAGTGGTTAAGGGAATCCAGTGCCCCCCCAGAACTAGTGTGTGGGTCCCCTGAAAATTACTGGGCGGGGTTATACAAAAACAGGGTGTGACCTTGACAGGAAGGGGTGGGTCATTTTTCTATTAGGAGGTGCAGATATGTAGTCAGGCCTAGGGCAGAACCAAACCTAAATATACTACTGCATATTAGGGCTTATTTAGACCGGAACCGATTTACAGCGTGTTTTTATATTGTGGGAGGAAACCCACGCAGGCACAGGGAGAACATGCAAACTCCATGCAGATGCTGTTACGGGCGGGATTCGAACCAACGACTCTTTTGCTGCTAGGTCAAAGTGCTATACACTACACCACTGTGGTGAACGAACATGATTGCAGCTGAAAGCATGAGAACTTTTATTTTTTTTGGCAATACCATGCTTTCCAGCCTTATTGACCCCGCCTCTCTCCATAAAGAGGACCTGTCACACACTAGTCCTATTACAAGGGATGTTTACATTCCTTGTAATAGGAAGAAAACTGATCATTTTTTTTTTATTTCAGTGTAAAACATTATAAAACGAAATAAAAATAAATAAGAAAACCCCCAAAAAAATTTTTAAAGCGCCCCGTCCCGACGAGCTCGCGCACAGAAGCAAACACATACGCGAGTAGCGCCCGCATATGAAAACGGTATTCAAACCACACAAGTGAGGTATCGCCGCGATCGTTAGAGTGAGAGCAATAATTCTAGCCCTAGACCTACTCTGCAACTCAAAAAATGCAACCTGTAGAATTTTTTAAACGTCGCCTATCGAGATTTTTAAAGGGTAAAAGTTTGATGCCATGCCACGAGCGGGCGCAATTTTTAAGCGTGACATGTTGGGTATCATTTTACTCGGCGTAACATTATCTTTCACAATATATAAAAAAATTGGGCAAAATGTATTGTTGTCTTATTTTTTAATTCAAAAAAGTGATTTTTATCCAAAAAAAAGTGCGCTTGTAAGACCGCTGCGCAAATACGGTGTGACAAAAAGTATTGCAATGACTGCCATTTTATTCCCTAGGATGTCTGCTAAAAAAAAATATATAATGTTTGGGGGTTCTGATTAATTTTCTAGCCAAAAAAATGTGATTTTCACATGAAGGAGAGAAGTGCCAGAATTAACCCGGTGGGCAAGTGGTTAAAGTACTCATGGCTATAAAGAATAGAGTCATTGCTCATTAAAAAAAAAAAAAAAAAAAAGGGGGTCCCTCCAAATTAAATTACCAGGCCCTTCAGGTCTGGAATGGATATTAAGGGGAACCCCGCCGTAAAAAAACCCCCAAAAAATGGCGTGGGGTCCCCCCAAATATCCATACCAGACCCTTCAGGTCTGGTGTGGATTTTAAGGGGAACTCCACCCCAAATTGAAAAAAAAAATGGCGTGGAGTCCCCCTAAAAATCCACACCAGACCCTTATCCGAGCACGTTGACCTGGCCGGCCGCAGAAAAGAGGGGGGGACAGAGTGCGGCCCCCCCCCTCTCCTGAACCGCACCAGGCCACATGCCCTCAACATGGGGAGGATGTCCCCATGTTGATGGGGACAAGGGTCTCATCCCCACAACCCTTGCCCGGTGGTTGTGGGGGTATGCGGGCGGGGGGCTTATCAGAATCTGGAAGACCCCTTTAACAAAGGGGACCCCCAGATCCTGGCCCCCCCCCCTATGTGAAATGGTAATGGGGTACATTGTACCTCTACCATTTCACCCCAAAAAAAATGTCAAAGTGTTAAAAATGACAGTAGCCGGTTTTTGACAAATCTTTTAATAAAATCTTCTTTTCTTCTTTCCTTCGGGTTTCTTCCGCTGCTTCTTTCTTCTCGTCAACATCTTGCCCGACGTCTTCTTCTATCTTCTCCGTCCGTCCTTCAGCCTTCTGGTCCCGCATCTTGCCCGTTGTCTTGTCCTGTGTTCTTCTCCGTCCGCCTCCTCGTCCGCATCTTGGGTCTTCTTCGGTGTTCTTCTCGTCCCCGGACCCAGCGTTTGAATTTGATTTGGCCGCCGTTTTCCCGCTCCTGGGACCCGCCCCCCTCTGACGCCACAAGTAAACTCCTTAGAAGGTCATGTGCGTCAGAGGGGGGCGGGGTCACATGAGTGTGACACGGCGGGAACTTCTTCTCCGGGCGGCGCGATTGAAATTGAATTCCCCCGCTGTGTGACGTTCTGCGACCCCGCCCCCCTCTGACGCACATGACCTTCTAAGGAGTTTACTTGTGGCGTCAGAGGGGGCGGGTCCCAGGAGCGGGAAAACGGCGGCCAAATCAAATTCAAACGCTGAGTCCGGGGACGAGAAGAACACCGCAGAAGACCCAAGATGCGGACGAGGAGGCGGACGGAGAAGAACACAGGACAAGACAACGGGCAAGATGCGGGACCAGAAGGCTGAAGGACGGACGGAGAAGATAGAAGAAGACGTCGGGCAAGATGTTGACGAGAAGAAAGAAGCAGCGGAAGAAACCCGAAGGAAAGAAGAAAAGAAGATTTTATTAAAAGATTTGTCAAAAACCGGCTACTGTCATTTTTAACACTTTGACATTTTTTTTGGGGTGAAATGGTAGAGGTACAATGTACCCCATTACCATTTCACACAGGGGGGGGGTCAGGATCTGGGGGTCCCCTTTGTTAAAGGGGTCTTCCAGATTCTGATAAACCTCCCGCCCGCATACCCCCACAACCACCGGGCAAGGGTTGTGGGGATGAGACCCTTGTCCCCATCAACATGGGGACATCCTCCCCATGTTGAGGGCATGTGGCCTGGTGCGGTTCAGGAGAGAGGGGGGCCGCACTCTGTCCCCCCCTCTTTTCTGCGGCCGGCCAGGTCAACGTGCTCGGATAAGGGTCTGGTGTGGATTTTTAGGGGGACTCCACGCCATTTTTTTTTTCAATTTGGGGTGGAGTTCCCCTTAAAATCCACACCAGACCTGAAGGGTCTGGAATGGATATTTGCCGGGAACCGCACGTCTTTTTTTTTTGGGATTTTACGGCGGGGTTCCCCTTAATATCCATTCCAGACCTGAAGGGCCTGGTAATTTAATTTGGGGGAACCCCTACACATTTTTTTGTTTGTTTTATGAATGAATCCCTTTAGAATTGTCAGAGCCGACAATTCATTATAGCCGCGTGTGAATTTTTAAATGACTTTTTTCCTTCTGAATGTCACTTTGTGCAGGGGGAGTTCTAAGTGCGGGAAAAATGCGCTATTTCACATGCTGACATTACACCCCCCCTAGGTACGAAATTTAAAGGAATATTTCACTTTTATTGTTTCACTTTAAGAATTATTAATTTCACTGCTCCCGAAAAAACGGCCGTTTTAAAAAATAAAAAAAGCATTGATACATGTTCCCTGGGGCAGGACTGAGGTCCCCAAACACTTTTTAGGACAAAACTTGCAGATTAGCCTTTAAAATGAACACTTTTGATTTCTCCCATAGACTTCTATAGGGAGTTCGGCGCGGCTTTACATATTAGTTTCAATGCGCCGGCTGCTACGCTGGTTCATGCGCCCAATTAAGCCTCCACCCGGAGTACTAATTAATGCATGAACCAGCGCAGCGCACATAGCTTAGTAAATCAGGCCCAATGTGTGGCTTCTTTTTTCAGTGCTCAATACCTGTGTATTTGTAAAGTTGGTGTAGTTACAGTGACAGTGTGCTCTAAAATGTGACAAAATAAGGCAATTTTATGGCCTCAAAAAAGTAAAAGGAGTTTAAATGGCATAATGTTTTTGACATTATTGCATTAGGTACATTACAAACTGATAAGAAACACAGACAACAGTAGTTCAAATTAAAAAGGATTTTATGATCAAAAAAATTATCATTTACATTTTGCTGCCAAGCCACTGCCCCCCTACCCACAAAGTAGTCCATGTACTTTTCTTGGACAACACAGGCATTTTGGGGGGGGGGGCATCCCAGCACAGCCACTTTTAATGGCTGGTATCACAGCCTCTGGAGCTGGGCCCAGAACGGAAGAGTCAACATCAGTTGGCCCTGAGCTAATGTAGCTGCTTGTATTCCTCCTTTAGGAAGTTGTGCAGGATGCAGCAGCACAAAACCATATGGTTCAGTTTGTATTCTGCTTGTATTCTGATTGATGTCAAAAATAGGCGAAAATGACTGGATAGGATTCCAAAAGCATTCTCGACAACTCTTCTGGCATGAGATAGCCGATAGTTAAAAATTCTTTGCTCTGGGGTCAGGTTCCTCATAGGAAATGGCTTCATAAGGTGTTCCCCCAGAACAAAGGCCTCATCTGCCACAAAGACAAAGTTGAGGCCCTCGGCAGGTGGCAAATTTAAGGTGCCATTCTGGAGAAAATGGTAGAACTCAGTCTGCATGATGACACCTCCATCCGAGTGGTGGTCATTCTTCCTAACATCAAGGTACAAGAACTCATAATTTGCTGCAAAAGCCTTTGTAGTTAAAAAAAATTAGAGCCCGAGTTGAGTGGTGGGAAAATACACACATGCTTCCCATCAATTGCACCACTGCAGTTGGGGAAATTCCACAGATTCTCAAACTGGGCCGCCACATGCTGCCATTGCCGGGGGTTGGAAGGAAACTGGGGAGTCAAACAAGGAAAAAAAATACTACTTGTGCACATAACATTGCAAGCATATTTGACACAAACATTCTTGGCCAACATAAAAGTATAACATTAAAATTACCGTAGTTTTTCCAAAGAAAAATGTAAATTCAACTTATCAGATTCCTCACCCCCTCTGATAGCCCATTCTAAAAATGTTATGGGGGGAGGGGTAGATGTTTTGGACAGGTAACCCTCTGCACTTCCAAGAGAGCTGAATGCATAAATAATGTGTGATCATTTGGCCAGCCCCTCCTTATTTACACTATTGGCAGACCAGTGGACAGGTAAGAAGTGTCATAATCCAAAAATATGAATACACACTGTCCAAATCAAAGCACATTTGGAAATTCAGAATTTACCTAATAAGATAATAGGAGACTAAAACTTTCAACAGTAAAAAGGTAATCAGGCAGGCCCTTGCACTACATGATTTGGTGAATTCATCCTGAAATCTGACCACAAAAGAGGTATATTGTGTATGGGTTTTGCAAAGTCAGCAGATAGAGTAGTTGTATCGGTTGACTTAACATTTTGGGGTGGGAGGGAGGGTTACAAAAGAGTTTGTGCACCCAAAATAATTCTCTTGCACTCTTGCACTCTGCATGAATTTGAGGACAATAAGATTGGGACACATTTTAGGGGGTGTTTAGGGTAAACTTTTTGCTGACAAAAAAAAAACATTTTTAAGTTACTAGGCTAGGTGTGTATGGGCCCAGGGTAGCATGCTGGGGAGGTTAGTGAAGGAAAATATGCATGTAGGCCAAAAAAAAGGATCAGAACATTTTTACAGCATGCATGAGGACAAATAGGACATTCCCATCATATACAATATGGGAATGATGTAATCAAGAAATTATTACAATACACTTGAAAACATTAAATACATAGAATGTGATGTTAAAGAATTAAACTTACCCGAATATAGTCCTTCTGCAGGACTTGATTGATGGCACAACAGGTCTCTGGAATAATGAGTCGTAAACTTGATATCTTGGAGACTTCTGCCTGTCGCCCAGTACCGCAAGGTGGCTATGAGCCTTTGCTCTGGAGTATAAGCAACCCTCATGCAGGTGTCCTGCTTCCTAATATAGGGGGACAGCAAGGACAAGAGTTGCTGAAAGCAGGAGTCCGTCATCCGGAGATGATTCCTAAAATGATAAGGATTATTCTCCTGGAGCTCACGCAGCAAATGCATATGAGAAAATTGGTCACGATTAAGCAACCAATTTTTGGTCCAACAACTCCTCCTCCTCCTGTTCCTGGACCAGGCTAGAGTCAAAGCAATAACTCCAAGCCCAAAAATAGCACGCTCTCCTCCTCGGATTGTGCAACATGGCTGGTTGACGAAGACCCGTTCAGAAACTAACTGAAAAGCACAAAGCTGAAAAGCGCAAATCAACACTGACCAAACTTCTACTAACACGAGATTAGCTGAAGAAGCCCAAGAGGTGGCACCTGACAATTGAACTTCCTTTTTTGTTGTCTCCTAAGTATGTCGAAACGTCACTACGTTCATGTTTGTTGGCTGAAAAAGTTCTGCCGTCTGTATGCATACCAAGTTTACAGCCAACGCCCTTTGCAAAAATTCCACAGATTTGTCCAATGGAAATACGATCGTGTGTACGTGGCTTATAAGTGTCAATGAGTATAACGGTTGTGAGGGTGTTAGCCCGGAAGTGGGTGTGTGACCCCCTAGATGAGTTCACTACACAAAGTAGACACAGCAAACAGCATTGCAGATGGAAAAACAAAGGTGTGGCTTGTTTACACTATATACAATGGAAAAAAATCACAGCAAAACAAAAATAAACATAAAAATAAAACCTTGCCAACTTGGCCACTTACTACACACACAGGTTCTCTATTAACTAGGTGCAGCCTTGTACTGCCCCCAGCACCTATCTCTCTGTTTTAGTGGTTTTCCACACAGGCTTTGTCTCACCACGCAGGACAGGTATTTACGCTCCCCAGTCTACACAGACACAAAACTGGTTCCAGGATGGAGCAACTCCCTAAGCAGGATGGGAACTTTTGTAGAGGCCCTAATGAGCCAACATGCTTCAGCTGGGCTCTCAGCACTTTCCCCTAGTGGAATAAATCCTCATAGAGACCAAATCTGGGACACACATATCTACCATCCTGGATGCAACCAGGCCATTTTACTTGCCTGCTATCACATACAGCCCCCCCCCCTTGTTTTAACCTTGAGGTTGGAACACTAGTAGTCAGGCACGCATGAAACCGGGATAAAGCATCCACATTCCCCATCCGAACCCCAGGGCGATGCTTTACCATAAAGTAGAATTATTGTAGGGCCAGGAATCACCTATTTAACCCTTTATTTGTCTCCTTATTTTGAGCCATCCACTTAAACGGAGCATGATCAGTAACCAGGTCAAAATGTCTACCTATCAGATAGTATTAAAGATAATCTAAAGCCCACTTCACAGTTATACACTTATCAATAGTGGCATAGTTCACCTAGATAAATGACCGGGTGTTTCCCCCTTCCAAACCTGGGACAACACTGCTCCTAACCCAACATCTGATGCATCAGCTTGTACAACAAAGTCCTTATTGAAGTCTAGTGAGTACAGCACTGGCTGGCTACATAGGGATTTTTTTAAAGACTGAAATGCTGCTTCAGCCTCCGGGGTCCATTTAACCATGACAGACTCTTTCCCTTTTGTCAGGTTGGTTAGGGGCATAGCCTGCGAGGCAAAATGGGGAATGAATCGCCGATAATAGCCAACAAATCCTAGATATTGGCTATGGGAATTTGCCAATACCCTTTGTTCAGATCGAGCGTTGTCATGTACGTGGCATGGGACAGGTGTCAAATTTAGTAATTTCATTCAACTGACAAAAAATCGTTACAAAATCACCAGCTCGCATCAGGTTTGGGCACTAACAGTCACTCTGAGCCTCTATCACACCCAATTCAAGCATTTTTTTGTACAATCAGGAACCAAGCAATCAGACTGAGCTGGTGACAACAAAGTCTCTGCAACTTGGGATTTCCCATCGCTCCAGGCTTTTAAAAGATTAATGTGATATATCTGTTCTAGCTTTCGCCCTTCCTGGTTGTCTGACCCTGTACAGTAGTTCACCTCACTCACATTTTCAATTATTTTGGCCAGGAATTTGCTTTCAACCGTAGAGATTAGTACCAGTACCCTATCCCCTGGGGAAAAGGTATGGGTCTGGGCCCCACGATTGTACACTGCTGTGCTAACTGCGCTTGAGCCAAATGGTCTTGTACGATTGGCATTACCCGTGCAATTCTATCTTGCATCTGAGCGACCTGCTCAATCACACTCCTGTGGGAAGAACTCTCACTTTCCCAAGGTTCCTTGGCGATGTCCAACAGCCCTCATGGGTGTCTCCCATAGAGTAACTCGAAGGGTGAAAAACCCGTGGAGGATTGTGGTACCTCCCTGATGGCAAACATCAAATAGGGTATTAGACAGTGCCAATCCTTTCCATTTCTATCCACCACCTTCCTTAACATTTTCTCTAGGGTTTTGGATTTAAATGTATTTTATTAAGTTTTTTATACACACATATAGCTTTCATATCATTACCAATAAGCATACATTACATTAAAATAAGACAAAACATCACATTTGCAACAATATGGATCTATCCTGCAGCATCCTGATTTTCTTTCCTCTCCCCCCTCTCCCACAGCTCTCCCCTACCTCTTTCCTCCAAAACCCCCTTGCCCCTACAAAAAAAAAGACACCACCCACCAAACCCCCCCCCCCCCCGCCCCCTCATTTAAACTTTAAAGTGCTTTGTGCCTTCTTCCTTTTTCCTTTATTTTACCCCTTTAATTGACTTACGTGACCTCTGTATTATTTTTAAATTTATGAGAGGGCGGGATTATCCCTCTCTACCCCCTGTGCCCTCTAACAACCTTATGTCCCTAAAAAAAAAAAACACAGCAAAAGAAAGAGAAAAAAAAAACCCACAAAACCCCCTACCCTTTCTTATTTTAACTATAATGTGCTGCGTGCCCTCTTTCCCCCTTTTTTTCCCCCTTTTCTTTTCCTTCCTTTCACTTTAATTAACTTCCGTGACATCTGTGTTTTTATTGATTTATGAGGGGGCGGGAGTATCACTCTCTACCTCTACCAGTAAACTCTAACAACCTTGTGTAAAAAAATTTAAATAAACAGAAAACCCCCCACCCTCTCTTATTTAAACTATGAAGTGCTACGTGCCCTCTTTCCCCCTCTTTTTTTCTTCTCTTTCTCCTTCCCTTTTTTTTCCCTTCCTTCCCCTTAATTAACTTCAATGGTGTCCCTAGGGGGGGGCAGAGGGGGCCCTGACCCACTCCCCCCCCCAAATTATTCTGTGCCCCACCATGTTTCCCCCCTCCAAAAAAAATATTTTTTTTTTTGCATTTTTTGTATTTTGCTCGGGCTGCCGCTGGAGTAACACGGTCTCTCCTGAGAGGGAGAGCATCCTTAGTCAGCTCCTGCGGGGGATTCCTCCCCCCTCCCTCTGCTTGCTGACGATGCATAATGCGAGCGCTCACACAATCTCAGCGGCCCGATCTGCTCCTTCCCCTGCATCCTCATTGGCACGGAGAAGAGCGAGTTGCAGGAAGTACCCCACAAGCACTGTGGGGGGGGGGGGTCCAAGCCTTCATCTCAGTTACTGAAAAAATAGACTGATTTCTCCCATCCTTAGGACAGGAGAACCAGCCTGTAAATTCTGAGAGTGGTGACTGCAAGCTGAGCCAAGTGTCAGTCTATGACACTCTTTCACAGCCCAGCGAGTCCAGCCAACCCCCTCACTCTCCTCACATACGAGCAGGGAGGAATAAAGCTCCTCCTCCTCTTTCCAGTCCCGCCCACACTATCCCGGTGTGCTGTATCTGAAGAGAGGGGATGTGTGGGCGTGAAATATGAAAATCAGCAGCATTCCTGGCTGTGCGTGAATGATGCCTGAGATTCTAGCCTGGACCTGTGGGTAAGTGTGTGCACTGCAGACTGAAGTACACTGTAATCACTGAACTGCATTATGTCCATTCCTTCTCTCCCCCATCTGTCTCCCTCCTCCTCTCCTGTTCTTTCAAGACATTCACAATTTACTTTCACTTTCAGTTAGGCAGGTAATATACGGTGCAAATTTCTTTCCTGCATCCACAGATTGCAGGAAAGAACCCTGCATGATTCCACCATCAACACCGACAGTGGTGACAGGGGAATATTCCTCCTGCCCAGCAATTGTATTCTCCTGACAAACAGTGTTCATCACTATTGGCTATACAGCAACCACTAGTGATAATCATAAGAGAATCTGCTTATTCCTGCTGAACCAGCTGAGATTTAAACTGTCTATGGCTGCTCTTAGCTCTGGCAGTCTATACATTGATCACTTTTTTTCATTCAACTATTAGGTTAAATGAAAAAAAAAATTATCCAATTCCCCCAACTACACATTATAGTTGGATGGGGGAATCCTCCCAGTGTGGACCAGTGCTGGAACAACCAGAGTTTCTGTCCTGTCCTGGCCATTCACAGCGCTGGTCTCTGTCTCCATGGCAGCGGCAGCAGCACATTGGAACCCATTGCTGGTTACTTTATGGGGCTGATGTACAGGAGGGCCAGCACAATTTGTTGTTAGAGATGGGCTGGGCATGTTCAAAATTCCACATGCCAGAGCCTGCAGGAAGTCCACACTGTACAGCGCTAATCATAGGCAGTGAGATATTTCCCGGTCCGAAGCTGCACAAATCAGGAAATGTCTCACTGGCTGTGATTAGCACTGTGGAGTGTCGGCTTCCTGGCGGGAGATCGGGCATGTGGGATTTCAAACACACCCGAGTCCATCTCTATTGGTTGTAGACAGTTGAGCTCCCTGCAGGTTGCTTAGCAGCAGTGGAGCCTTCTCTGACATGCTGATCAGGATGTAATCCAGGTGATGCTCCTAGTCAAATCCTAGTGTTAAATATCAGTGATTTTATTGATTAGAGCCCAGAATGGCTGCTAAACATACAGTTGATTATATATATATATGTGGTTGTACTCTTGATGCTAATAAGTTCTATGTTTATTAGATCTGACTGGGAGCATCACCTGGATCACATCCCGATCAGCATGTCAACAGAGAAGGTTATACAGCATTATACGGCATTTACAGCATAGGTGTGTGCAGCCCATTGCATTAGGGTGTGCACCCTAAAGCACCAACTCACATGCATTTGACATATTTACCGGCCTCTTCCCCGCGAAACAATGGGAGAAAAGGGGAGCAGGGGAGTACATGGGGGGACCTGGGCAACAGAAGACAGAGGAACAGGGAATGGAGGGGTGGCATATATTAGTACTGATCCCCTATATTTTCCTCCTGTACAGATGAATGTTAATAAAAAGGAGAGGAGGAGAATCCTACTTTCAGTTGCTGCAGGAGGAAAATACAGATCAGTTCCACTAAATTCCATCCCTGCCAACTCTCCTGTCCATGTTCTGAGGGTCGGCATGGAAGGATTGCGATTAACCTGTTACCTGCCCACCACTGACAGGTTGCCAACCCCGGGTTTAGGGTGTGCCCAGGCACACCTGGCACACCCCTTGCGCAAGCCTATGGAGCTTGGCTCCCTATAACCAATAGTGCCAGCCTTCCCCTGCATGCAGTCATAATGTCACCAGCACTAGGTCCTAAGACTTCCGCCGCTGCCAAGGAGAGAGATACAAGACCAGCGCTGTCAATAGCAGGGACAGGACAGCTGGGGAACCCCACAGTGGCAGAACACCAGGGCCCGGTGGCAAGACAACCTTTGCAACCCTGATAGTTCTCCCACTGCTTTGAACCCTGAAATTTTCTTGGTGTGCTGGTGACATATATCTCCTGTTTTCTGCCACCCTGGGGTGCCCCAGTATAGTAGGAAGGGAGCTCACTGCAGAACATGTGAAAGGGCCCGTTGTGGGATCGTAGTAAAGGGCCCCAGGATATATATATATATATATTTGCATTTCATAGTTGGCCCCCCTACTTTTGTCCCTGTCCCCCCATGTGCCCCCCCTAAATATGAAAGCTGGAGACGCCACTGATTAACTTGTTTTTATTGATTTATGAGGGGGCAAGGGTATCACTCTCTACCTCCAGTAAACTCTAACAACCTTGTGTAAAAAAAAAAGAGGGGGGTGGACACATTGCTCCTTTGCTAGGGTAGCCAGCCGAAATTCCCTAAATACTGCCCTCACTTCTCATATAACTCGTATATACCGGTGAGTGTCTAAACTCCTCCCAACCCTTCCAGGTTCTGGTATATACAATTTTAGATTCCTTATGTAAGTATGTTACCTCTTCCATAAATCTTATTTTGTCTACCTCCCTCAACCATTCCTGTATCGTCTGGGCTTGCTTTATCCTCCACTGTTTCGGAATTAATATCTTTGCTGAATTCAATAAAATTGGGATAATTCCTGCTCTGTATTTCTTCCTTGGGATAGCCATTGCATGGAACAAACATTGCCATAGGTCCAAACCAATTTCAGTCCCACTGATCTTCTTAATTAGATCTAATATTTCCACCCAATATGGCTGGATCTTGGGGCACTGCCACCATATGTGGGCATGAGTTCCCACCTCCCTGCACTCCCTCCAAAATAAGGGTGACGCCTGGGGATTCATCTTATGTAATTTTGCTGGGACATAATACCGCTTCGTTAATAGTTTATAGTTCATTTTTATCCGTGTGTCCACAGAGGTGGAGTGGACGTAGTCTAAAACTTTACTTCTCATTGCTTCTGATAATGACAGATTTAATTATAATTCCCAGCTCTCCGTTGGGCACACGGATCTTCCATCTAAGGCCCCATACACACCATAGAATCTATCCGCAGATAAATCCCATCAAATGGGTTTCTGCGGATAGATTCTATGGTGTGTACACTCCGTCGGATATTTATCCGAGGATAAATCTCCCCTGGGATGGATTTCCAGCAGATGGATATTTGCTGACATGCTCAACAAATCCATCTGCTGAAATCCATCCCAAAGGATGGATCCGCTCGTCTGTACAGACTTACCGGATCCATCCGTCCAAAGGGATTCCCCGCACGCGTCGTAATGATTTGACGCATGCGTGGAATTCCTTATATGACAGCGTCGCGCCCGTCGCCGCGTCATAATAGCGGCGACGGCGCGACACGTCATCGCCAGAGGATTTCAGCGCGGATTTCAATGCGATGGTGTGTACACGCCATCGCATAGAAATCTTCTGAAATCCTCGAGAGGATTTATCCGCGGATACGGTCCGCTGGACCGTATCTGCGGATAAATCCTCTCGTGTGTATGGGGCCTAAGTGTGTCATCATTCATCAACATCTTATAAATACTAGAAATTCCATGCCTATCTGTCCCACCTTGGTGAACAAATTTTTCCCATGAATTCAGCCTACCAATCCCCCGAAGGGGTTTTGGGAGGGACTCTGCCATGGAGTTGTCCCATATCTTTCACGCAATTCTGATAGTGAACAGAGAACATTCCCCTTCATAACATCTTTTAGTCTCATGTAGGTCGATGTGGTCCATTTTAAATATAATTTATTGTCTTTCCCCGGTGGAAAATAGTTATTTCATGTTAAGGACATTAGGGGGCTATTGTATTGTCCCTGTATACTTTTAATTAATTTATCCTACGTTCTCAATGCTTCTAAAGTAATTGGTGCTGCATCGACCAGGAGACCTCTATACTGCCTTATGATCCAGATAATCTGTTCCAGCTCAGATTTACTAATGTTTTCCTCCAATTCCACCCATTTTATTTGCTGAGGAGCATGGGCCTAGTCCATAATCCTCCTCAATATTGCTGCCTCATGATATTTTTCAAGATCGGGGAGGAATACCCCTCCCTTCTCTTTTGGTCTAGTCAATGTCTTATAGGCAATAGGTTACTTCTATTGTTCTATACAAATTTCTGTATTACCGATCTTAGGGTTTTAAAATACGTCCCAGGGATATTAATTGGGAGGCTTTGAAAAATATACAGGGCTTTTTGAAGGATCATCATTTTAATCACACTTATCCTGCCAAACCATGACAGTCTGTGAGCAGGATATCCTTTCAGTTAATGTTTTATTTTATTTAAGAGAGGTATATAATTATCTTGATATAAGTCTAAAGCCCTGTACACATGATCGGATATCTGATGGAATCTAGTCCGGTGGATTTTTTCGTCGGATATCCGATGAAGCTGACTTTCATCAGTCTTGCCTACACACCATCAGTCAAAAATCCAAACGTGCCAAAACACGGTGACATAAAACACTGCGACGTGCTAAAAAAAATGAAGTTCAATGCTTCCGAGCATGTGTCGACTTGATTCTGAGCATGCGTGGATTTTTGACCGATGGACTTCCACTCAGACGATCGTTTTTTCTATCGTTTTTTTTATCCATAGTAAAAATTTAAAACATGTTCTATTTTTTTCACCGATGGAAAACAAACTGATGGGGCCCACACACGATCAGTTTGTCTGATGAAAGCAGTCTGTTTTCATTGGACAAACCGATTGTGTGTACAGAGCTTTAGATTGATTTTGACTGGAATACAACCAAATATCTCAGCCCCTTTTGTTTCCACGTGAAGGGATATCATTTTCTAAGATCTCTGCTTTCAATTGAAGGGGTCAAAATATTTAATATCAATTTTTTTCCATATTTATCTTTAAATTTGATACCCTAATATAGTTCTTCAATTCTTCCAAAATCTTTTGGAGTGTTTGCATAGGGTTTGTTAAATACACCATAATATCATCCGCGAAGGTGGATACCTTGTGTTCTTGACCCCTGACGTCTATACCTTGAATTTCCTGATTAGCTCTTATGGATGCTAGAAAAGGTTCTAATGAGAACACAAAAAGTAAGGGGGACCATGGGCAACCCTGGCATGTACCAATAAATAATTGAAACATTTCAGAGAGGGTTCCATTTACTTGAATTTGGGCCGTGGGGTTGGAGTACAAAGCCTCTATCCATTTAAGCATGCGGGGTCCTATGCCAAATTTATATAGTGACTGTAGCATAAAGTCCCAGTCCAGCCTGTCAAAGGCCTTCTCGGCATCAATTGACAGAAACAGGGCTGGCTACCTTTCTTTGCTTCATGTATTAGGGGGATTGTTTTTAATATATTGTCCCTAGTCTCTCTCCCGGGGACAAATCCCGCTTGATCTTTCCCTATATATTCTGGCATGCATAGCTTTAGTCTTTCGGCCAATATCCTCGCGTACATTTTTACATCCTCATTGATCAGGGATATTGGCCTAAAGCTAGAGCACATTGTAGCAACTTTTCCTTCTTTTTCTAAAGGGGGGTTACAGAGGTGCCCAAGGCTTCCCCTCATATCTTAAGGCCGCCCTATAGAATTCATATATAAATGATAATGAGGAGACAAAATTCCGATAAACTTTTTAAAATATAAGGACGTGTAACCATCCGGACCAGGACTTTTTCCTCCCTTACAATTTTTAATTGCCTGCTCTATTTCTTCTCTAGAAATATCACTGTCTAATATCCTTGAGCCCTCTTCTGGTATTACCGGCAGTTTTATCCCCCTTAGGTACTGTTCTATTTATTTTTTCCTATTTTGTATATCCCCGGGGGCTTGTGAGTCATTTACTTTATATAATGATTGATAGTAAAGATTTTATTGATGTCCCTAGTAGAGTATTTCATCTCCCCTTTTTTATTTTTCATCTTTATCATAAAATTCGGGTTCCTTCTAGGTTTATTCTGCCCCACCAACAATCTCCCTAATTTATTCCCAAATTCACACTGCTTTTTGGCCATTCTAGTAAAGGCTTGTTTGGTATCTTGCTCCATCAAGTCCCTCAGGGCTTTCCGTTTTCCTGTCAGTTCAACCATTACCTCACTGTCATTTTTACTCTTTTATGTTTCTGTTCCAGTTCCTGAATTTCTTGTAAAAGGGACTGCTTTTGGGCTGTCCATATTTTTTTTCTCTTCACCCATTCGCTATTAATCTCCCTCTCATAAAGACTTTATGGGCTCCCCACAAGACAGTTGGCGCAATATTCTCTATATTGTTCTCTGTAAAAAAGAAATTCAATTCCCTTTCCAAGTCTTCCAAGATACCCTAATCATATAGAATTGATTTGTCCAGCCTCCAGGATCTTTGCCTCTCTGGTATACCTTTTAGCTCTGTAATGGCTCTGGTGAACGGGAGTGAACCACAACTGCGGATAGCAAGGTTTTCAATGCATGTACCTATGTTATGTGAGATTTCAGTACTGAACCCCAGGCGTCACTCCACACAAACAGGAGTTTGGGGGTTCTCTACATCATCTCTCTCTCACATAAAGGAATGTGTTGAGCTACTTGGGGTGGACGCATCACAACATGCGACCAGAGCCTAGCGTTGAAAGATACGATTCACTAGGAGAGTCCAATGCACAACTGTATGCAAGTGATTATCAGTATTGGACCCCAGGCGTCACTCCACACAAACAGGAGTTTGGGGGTTCTCTACATCATATCACTTATTACATAAGTATGAAAATAGCTTCAACCCTTAGCATAGAAAAGTTTAGAGCGAACATGTTCAGTAACTTAGGGCATGGGCCCATAAACAAGTAAGAACTTATGTCAAGCACGTAGTAATTAAGCAAGGTGTAGGCAACTGGTAGTTGTGTAAGAGAGGCAAATATAGCACAGGTAATTTGAGAGTGTATGTCCCTTTAAGATACTCCACAGCAAGTAGGCGAGAATACAACAGACAATCTCCAGTAGTATGTTATTACATAGTAAGCCAGTGTTGATTACAACAATTGATTAGATACAATATATGTAGCAGATGATTCTGAAGCACTACAAGTGAAACAATGGCTACTTATCTGTTTTGTAGAGGATGAGTCTTGTTGTAGTTCAGCAGCAATGGGATTCCATGGTGTAGGGATCCAAGAAGGAAGGTATCTTTAGGGTGTCCGCAGCAACAACAGTGAGGTTGATAGCGCAGGTGTAGGAATGGGATGGTTTCCAGCCTGGGACAGATGGTACCTGTAGTTCCTTGCAGCCAGGCCGGCTACGGCCGACAATAATAGAACAAGGTTTCTATTTAAATTGAATGCCTTTATAGGCAGGAGACAGGTGTGCCGAATCCAGAGCTGATCCGCAGCGCACTTCTGCGTTCCAGGCTGGAACGCACTCGGCGCCGGGCGATAACGTCATCGCGTGGTCGCCGTATGCGTTCCAGCGTGGAATGCAATATGGCGCGACGGCGCCTGTTAAAAGCTCCAAGCTGACCATAACCGGGGCATGATCAGAGAGGGTGATCGATTTCACTTCTGCCTTTAATAAACCTTCTAGGAGCTGATGATCTAAAAAAACATAATCAATTATTGAGTGTACCAGGAAGTAATATGTAAAATCTCTCCCTCTCGGGTGTAAAATTCTCCAAACCTCCACTAATTGCTGCTGGTGTAGTTTTTGTTTAACTGCCCTTAAATATTTCCCCTCTAAACGAAGGGAGAGAGGTTGGGTATCCAAAGTTGGATCAAAAACAAAATTTAGGTCTCCTGCCATAATCACTTTTCCCTCTCTGAAATTTTCCAATTTTTTCAGTACCTTTTTTAAAAACAGGCTAGGGTGGACATTGGGACAATAAATATTTACCAGTGTAATAAACAAATAGTAAAAAGGAAAACCTTCTCACACCCCACTGCGTCAATCAATGTGAAAACACCCAAAAGCAGCTACTTAAAATATAAATAATAGTGTGTAATAATTCTTAATGAACAAAATAGTAGCGCTATGTTAAAAAATTTGACCAATCCTAAATAAATGTGTAAATAAATCTGTGACAAAATATATATATACACATGCTAAACAATAATAGACATATATGAGAAGTGAAAATAAAAATAACTAAATGTTCAAAAAAACGTTCATCCGGTGATAAAGAAAATTAATCAATATTAACAAGCCAAGTCCATAAGTGATTAAATTCCAAGTGATTAAACTTAAAGGCCTGGATTCACGTAGAGCGGCGCATAGTTATGCCGGCGTAGCGTATCGAATATATGCTACTCCGACGTATAGCAGAGCGGCGAGCACAGTATTCACAAATCGCTCGCTCCCAACGTTGCGCCTGCGTAACGTAAATTCATTGGTGTAAGCCCGCCTAATTCAAAGTAGCTGGAAGGTGGGCGTGATCCATTTAAATGAAGCATGACCCCATGCAAATGATGGGCCGAACGAACGGCGCATGCGCCGTACCGTGGACGCATCCCAGTGCGCATGCTCAGAATCACGTCTAAAATACTCCATAAGATACGTCGAATCACTGCCTACGATGTGACGTAACCTACGCCCAGCCCTATTCACGTACTACTACGTAAACAACGTAAAATCCGCCGTCTGTTCCCTGGTCCATACCTTAACATGACTTACCCCTGCTTTATGAGGCTTAACCTTACGCCGGACGTACGACTTACGTAAATCGTGTCTATGAATGCGCCGGGCGCAAGTACGTTCGTGAATCGGCATATCTCCCTCATGTGCATATTCGATTCGTAAATCAATGGAAGCACCTCTTGCGGCCAGCGTAAATATGCGCCCACGATACGACGGCGTAGGAAACCTACGTCGGTCGGATGAAGCCTAATTTCAGGCATATCTAGTTCTATGGGCATGGCGCATAGATACGACGGTGCACATTGACACTTACGCGGCGTATCTCGAGATACGCCAGCGTAAGTGCTACGTGAATCCGGGCCATAGTGTCCAAAAAATCTTAAGAAATCTTACTTGAAACCTTCCACCACACCATAGTGCTCAGTGATTCCACACCCTAAGGAATTGCGCTTACCAATCAGACATGCCTTGCACTCGCATGCTTGGCAATATAGCTGAATAAAGTCTCTAAACGGAATAACCGATTCCACCAGTGTTCCAATATATCAAAAATTGCTCCACATGTAAAAATAAAATGGCTCCAATAGTGAAGTATATCAAAACTAATTTATTAAAAGCAGCACAAGAAACCTTTACACATTGCACTCACATTTATCAAAACAAAATAGAGGCACTTCAACAATGAACTCGGCAGTGGGCTCCAAACCAAAAACAATCTTGCGGTAAACTTGTTGTATTATGGTCTCGGCGAACCTAAGGTTAACCGTAAGTCTCACCACCCGCTCCGTTCGTTCTCCTCTTCACTCCAAAGCACTGCACACTCGGTGGTCGGTAATCCGAACGTTTTCTGGAACACAAGTAGTATGCTGTGTAACTTTTCTAACTGGGCCATCATCTCTACGGCCTCGTACACACGACAGAGTTTCTCGGCAGAATTCACCGAGAAACTCGGTCAAACCCGGATTCTGCCGAGAAACTCTGTCGTCTGTACACTTTTGGCCCGATGGAGCCGCCGAGGAACTCGTCGAGAAAATAGAGAACATGTTCTCTATTTTCTCGTTGTTCTATGGGAGAAGGCGTCCTGCCGAGCTCCTCGGCGGCTTCATCCCTGAACTCACCGAGGAACTCGACGTGTTTGGCACGTCGAGTTCCTCGGCCGTGTGTACGGGGCCTGACATGTCTTTTTTTGAACATTTAGTTATTTTTTTTTTCACTTCTTATATATGTCTATTATTGTTTAGCATGTGTGTATATATATATATATATATATATATATATATATATATATATATATATATATATATTGTCACAGATTTATTTACACATTTATTTAGGATTGTTTTTGAAGATAGTGCTACATAGCGCTACTATTTACCAGTGTATACGCATTATTAAACAAATAACCTTTAACAAATAAATATCTGTCTTCGGAGTCTGACTCCATTGCTTTTTAAATAAATGGTGTATTCCTGTCAAAACCTATTGTTCTCCCCCTTGATCTCTTATTGGGGGGAGTATCCATGAAACCAAACTGGAAAAACTTTAGAGTTCAGTCCCACCCTAGATGACCACTTAAAGTGAGTCTCTTGCAAGAAAACTATATTTGATGCCCAACCTTTTAGTTCCTGCAGTATTTGATGCCATTTATTGAGGCTGTTAAGGCCTCTGACATTATAGGTAACTATCTTTAAGGGTGCCATCTCTTAAGTAGATGTGGCTCACATGGCCAAATGCTTTAAACAATGGGAGGGGGAAGCAGTTCTTCTATTTTTCCAGGATTGACCCATTCAACTAATAATATAAAAAACAACATAACAAAACATCATAACACATCCCCCATATAAACCCCCCACACCCTCCCCTCCCCTCCCCTACTACATTGAATATAAATGTTATGGCCCACCCAGCTGCCGCCCAAGTTGTGGGTGTCCAGCTGGGTAGGGCATTCTCAAGGGGCCCTTATATGGCCACCCCGTCCCCTGGGCCTCATCTTCACTATGGAGATGGTCACGGATACACAGATGGGCATTGTGCACCCCCGGGCGGATACTCCCTTCTTACCCACCTCCCCTCCCTACCCCGCTGTCTGTACCATTTATTTATTTCCTTAATGCTTTTTCAAGACTCTAAGCTTTGTTCCATGGCTGATCTTTTAGCTTCCTATATTCTGTTTTTTTCCCCCAGTTTTCTATTTGGGGCATTGGTATGTCTAGTTTACTGCAGAAGCCCTTCAATTCCTCTGGAAATCGCAATGTAGCCAAAACTCCTTGATTTTTTGCTATTAGGCAGGTTGGAAAGCCCCATCTATATACAATCTTTTTATCCTTTAGCTGTTTTATCAGTGGTTTCAAAATAAAGATCTCAGCTCCCATATATTCGATCGATGCAACACTTCTCAGGCCCTGCGAGACTTGTTGTTTTATTTCATAATTTAAGAACCTCGCTATCACATC
Organism: Rana temporaria; assembly: GCF_905171775.1. Classification (NCBI taxonomy): domain Eukaryota; kingdom Metazoa; phylum Chordata; class Amphibia; order Anura; family Ranidae; genus Rana; species Rana temporaria. The sequence continues at coordinate 280,989,152 of NC_053491.1, forward strand.
TCTCACCGTGTCTGTTGATGGAGTAGTTGTTCTTGGTACTCTATGCACACTTTAAAAAGACATGGGAGTTGTTACTTCTTTTTTCAATATTTTGTTGAACATCTCACTGACCGTAGTTTCTAGATCACTGGTTTTAACAGACTCCGGTAGCCCCCGTATCCTCAGATTATTACATCTGTTACGGTTTTCTTGATCTTCAAGCCTATACCGGAGACTCCTCATTTGTACCCAATCCAACTCTGCCCTCTCCCGCAGCTCCAGAATCGCATGTTTATGTTTTTCCAGGTGAACTTGCCATTCTTCCACTCTTTGTAGCAGGTTTTGTATATCTGTTCAAGTAGCACTTAATTCTCTTTCTTTTCTAAGTGGCCCATCATCTCTACCATGTCTTGCTTTGTAGGTAGTGCCTGAAGATTATCTATTTCTTTCATCATTTTCTTGTGTTGTTGATCTTGCTGTGGGGTCCCTTCTTCTCCTGGATCCATATTTTTATTTTGCCCTTTTGTGGGGGGGGATTATTCCCTTTCCATTATTTGTTACTTGTCCGACGCTTTGATCTGCTTTATCTTGCACCATATAGGATTTTATAAAGGTAACTGCTTCTGCTGTCCTCTTGATTCTTTTTTTGCTGCTTTTCTCACAATTTGTCTTCCCTACCTAAAAGTTTCTATTTTATTCACTTCGTATGTTAACCACCAATTAAACTTCCCCACAGTCCAATATAGGTGGAACCTCTTGAAGGCCCTATAGATCACTAACACAGATATGCTAACCCCTTATATAAGAATCTAAATTAATGGTAGTAAAGAGTACAAAATATGCACCTGACCTGTTGATGTTTAACCTTTTTGATCTCGTATTAATGCCCCTAACAATTTTTACCTTTTACCTTTATGCAAGACTGGTTTGAACTAATTTACCTTCTGGGTAGCGGGTGGCATAGTCCAGTATAACCAAAATGTACTGATGCCTCCTAGTGGACTTCATTATCGGACCTACCAAATCCATTGTGATTCTCTCAAAGGGGAACTCAATGATGGGAAGAGGTACCAGTGGGTTACGAAATTGTGGCATAGGTGCTAACTTCTGACACTGTCAGGGAACCAATGATAGGAGAAATGCTCTAGAACCCAGCATCCGTCAAGGCACCAACAGCAGGAGAAGGGCTCTAGGACCCAGCATCTCTACCAGCATGTCACGTGGGTCTTTATAAGGAAGTGTGTTAGTGTTCAAAGCTGCTGATTGATCTTCAGCATGTACCGTATTCCTGTGATCCTTTACCTGAAAATCCTTTGCTACCAACCTGGGTTGTCCTTGACTATTCTCCTGCCTGTCTCCTGACCTTACCTCGGCTTGTCCACGGATATTGTCTACTGTCTCCTGTCTCTGACTTCGGCTTCCCCTCTGACACTGCCTGCTCTGTTATCCTCCTGGCTCCGAACTCTAGCTTGAACTGATTTTCCATTATATCAGTGATACTACAGACCGGCCACGTCTCACAGACGCCACCTGTCTACAGCAACTACTGAGCACATCAGAAACCCTTCTGAGTTCCTCTGCAAACAACATCACTGGTGACCTGTGCTACTTTGAGCCTGACTCATCCTGTTCTCACTTTCAGGGGAGTCTGTAACTTAGGCGCAAGGGAAGCCCTCTCTCCATTGGTCTCCAGTAGGGAAGAGCTTTGCGTTCGATACGAAAGTATGTTCGACTCGAACATCGGTCGTTCGTTCGATCGTTCGTCGAAATTCGAACAAAACGGGTCGTTCGCGACAAATTCGAGTGACGCAAACCGGCCCATAATTCACTGCGGCGTTGAGCGCTGATGATTGGCCAAGCATGCTGTATGTCCCGCATGCTTGGCCAATCACAGCGCGCAAAAAACGAAGAGCCACAATTGGCCAAAGCCTGGTTTGCTTTGGCCAATTATGGCTCAGGGCTTTAGCACACGCCCCACACTATAAAAGGCTGCCTTCCGGGCGGCCTCGTGTAGTGTGTAGAGAGACAGAGAGATTATCTTTTTAGATAGATAGATAGAGTAGGGTAGTCAGTTTAGCTTGAAATACAGTGTGTAGAGAATATATATACATCCCTAGGAGTTGTACATATATTTATACACTGTATAGCTTAGCTAGATCTGCTCTTAGTATTTGTCAGGCAGGAGATTGTGCATAGCTGCAGTGCTCTAATTGCCTGCCTGTGTGCTGTGTAGTTTACACCTAAACGTACTGGGTGTTACTGCACGTGTCCTGTTTATTTTCAAGTAAGCGCATTTACTGCAAGTGCAATTTTGCTCTTTAATCGCACGTAAGCGCATTTACTGCAAGTGCAATTTTGCTCTTTAATCGCACGTAAGCGCATTTACTGCAAGTGCAATTTTGCACTTTAATTGCACGTAAGCGCATTTACTGTAAGTGCACGTGTCCTGTTTATTTGCAACTAAGCGCATTTAGTGTAAGTGCAAGTTTGCTCTTTAATAGCACGTAAGCGCATTTACTGCAAGTCCAAGTTTGCTCTTTAATCGCACATAAGCGCATTTACTGTAAGTGCACGTGTCCTGTTTTTTTGCAACTAAGCGCATTTAGTGTAAGTGCAAGTTTGCTCTTTAATAGCACGTAAGCGCATTTACTGCAAGTCCAAGTTTGCTCTTTAATCGTACGTAAGTGCATTTACTGCAAGTGCAATTTTTGCTCTTTAATCGCACGTAAGCGCATTTACTGCAAGTGCAATTTTGCTCTTTGATTGGAAGTAAGCGCATTTACTGCAAGTGCAATTTTGCTCTTTAATCGCACGTAAGCGCATTTACTGCAAGTGCAATTTTGCTCTTTAATCGCACGTAAGCACATTTACTGCAAGTGCAATTTTGCTCTTTGATTGGAAGTAAGCGCATTTACTGCAAGTGCAATTTTGCTCTTTAATAGCACGTAAGCGCATTTACTGCAAGTCCAAGTTTGCTCTTTAATCGCACGTAAGCGCATTTACTGTAAGTGCACATGTCCTGTTTTTTTGCAACTAAGCGCATTTAGTGTAAGTGCAAGTTTGCTCTTTAATCGCGCTTAAGCGCATTTACTGCAAGTCCAAGTTTGCTCTTTAATCGCACGTAAGCGCATTTACTGCAAGTGCAATTTTGCTCTTTAATCGCACGCAAGTGCATTTACGGCAAGTGCAATTTTGCTCTTTAATCGCACGTAAGTGCATTTACTGCAAGTGCAATTTTGATCTTTAATCGCACGTAAGCGCATTTACTGCAAGTGCAATTTTGCTCTTTAATCACACCTAAGTGCATTTACTGTAAGTGCACGTGTCCTGTTTTGTTGCAACTAAGCGCATTTACTGCAAGTCCAAGTTTGCTCTTTAATCGCACGTAAGAGCATTTACTGTAAGTTTGCTCTTTAACCACTTCCAGACCTTAGGTGTTTTTCAGATTTGGTGTTTGCAAAACTAAAACAGTTTTTTCTGCTAGAAAATTACTTAAAACCCCCAAACATTATATATTTATTTTTTTCTAACACCCTAGAGAATAAAATAGTGGTCATTCCAATACTTTTTGTCACACCGTATTTGCGCAGCGGTCTTACAAGCGCACTTTTTTTGAAAAAAATTCACTTTTTTGAATTAAAAAATAAGACAACAATAAATTTGGCCCAATTTTTTTATATATTGTGAAAGATAATGTTACGCCGAGTAAAATGATACCCAACATGTCACGCTTAAAAATTGCGCCCGCTCGTGGCATGGCGTCAAACTTTTACCCTTAAAAATCTTGATAGGCGATGTTTAAAAAATTCTAGAGATTGCATTTTTTGAGCTACAGAGTAGGCCTAGGGCTAGAATTATTGCTCTCGCTCTAACGATCGCGGCGATACCTCACTTGTGTGATTTGAACACCGTTTTCATATGCGGGCGCTACTCGCGTATGCGTTCGCTTCTGCGCGCGAGTTCGTCGGGACGGGCGCTTTAAAAAATATTTTTTTTGTTTTCTTATTTATTTTTATTTATTTTATTACTTTTTACACTGAAAAAAAAAATTGATCACTTTTATTCCTATTATAAGGAATGTAAACATCCCTTGTAATAGAAAAAAGCATGACAGGTCCTCTTAAATATGAGATCTGGGGTCAAAAAGACCTCAGATCTCATATTTAGACTAAAATGCAAAAAAATAAAAAATATTTGAAACTGTCATTTTTTTCAAATGACAAAAAAAAAAATTGTCTCTTTAAGAGGCTGGGCGGGACTGACGTTTTGCAGAGCTATGGGGACGGGCGAAGGAGATTTTTCCTTCAGTCTCGTCCCCGCTCAGCTGCCGAACAGTCCCGATCTCCTCCGCCGCTACCGACGGCTCCGGTAAGCAGCGGAGGGCGCGGGAGAGCGGCGGGATGGGGGGGCCCCTCTCCCGCCACCAATAACGGCGATCTGGCGGCGAATCTGCCGCGGAGACCGCCGTTATCGTGTACCAGACCGCGCACACTAAAGATCGATACCTCGGTTGTGGCAGCAGCTGCTGCCGTTACCGAGATATCAATCTTTAAAAACAGGACGTACATCGTTGTGCGCAGGTCTGGAAGTGGTTAATAGCATGTAAGCGCATTTACTGCAAGTGCAAGTTTGCTCTTAAATAGCACGTAAACGCATTTACTGTAAGTGCACGTGTGTTGTTTATTTACACCTGAACGCATTAAAATGTCTGGAAGGACAACAAACAGAGGCAGAGAGTCACGAGGGCAAGCAGGCTCTGCATGTAGAGGCAACGCTGGTGGTGGACGTGGTGCATCCTCTTCAGCACGTGGCCGTGGCAGCTCGGCCTTCTTTTCGGGAGCTGACCGTGTTGAGCCTCAACATGCAGAGAAATTAGTAGAGTGGATGACCAAGCCATCCTCATCCTCTCTCACACAGACTGATCTTAGTTTGTCTGGCAAAGCAGCTGCCTTGGTTTCCTCTTCCCTCTGCACAATGGCATCACACAATCCTTCCCTAGTCCCACCGTGTCCTCCTGAGGAGTTCCCCGAACTGTTTCAACACAGTGTTGGGTACATGCTGAATGAAGCGTTTTGAAGGCTCCGATGATGGAACACAGATTGAGGAAGGCATTGATGTGAGCCCAGGAAGAGGGGGTGGCCGAGAGGGACAGCGATCTGGCAGTCATGTTCCCCCAGCTGGAGCATACTGACAGGTTTTCGACAGTGGTGAGGAGGGAGGGAATGATGAGGTCACTGACTCTACTTGGGTGCCTGATAGGAGAGAGGAGGAGGAGGAAGAGGAGGAGGAGGACGAGGCACAGGCACATCTCCAAAGAGGCAGGATGCCCTCCAGGGGTCAGGTTAAGGGCACACAAACTGCATTACATCGCACATCTACGCATGTGCATGGCGCTGCTGTGTCTGAACGGTATAGCAAAAGTTCTTTGGTATGGGCCTTTTTTGAAACATGTCCATCAGATCGTACCTTTGCTATTTGCAACATATGTCGCAAGTGTATCTCGCGTGGCCAAAACATCACCCGCTTGGGCACCACATGTTTGTCCAGACATATGTCGAGCTGCCGTGCAGCTCGTTGGCAAGCATACCAGAAAGACCCACACCAAAGACCAAAGCGGACCTCCCCTTGCCCTTCTGTGACCTCCAACCCCACTAGACCCCCAGTCCTCTCTGAAGCCTGCACTGAAGGTGTAGAAATAGGTGTCACAACCTAGTAGTGGTAGTACATGCGGGCAATCTACTGATAGTACCAGACAAATTTCCCTGCCCCAGCTGCTGCAGCGCCGAAAGAAGTACGCTCCCAGCCATCCACATGCCCAGCGGTTGAATGCTAGCTTAGCAAAATTGCTAGCACTTCAACTGTTACCTTTTAAGTTGGTAGATTCTGCCCCCTTCCGTGAGTTTGTGGAATGTGCAGTACCTCAATGGCAAGTACCTAAACGCCACTTTTTCTCACGGAAGGCGATTCCGGCTCTCTACCGGCATGTGGAAGGCAATGTCCATACCTCGCTGGACAGGGCGGTCAGTGGTAAGGTGCATCTTACCACTGATTCATGGTCCAGCAGGCATGGACATGGACGTTACCTGTCTTTTACGGCCCATTGGATGACTCTGCTGGCAGCTGGGAAGGACGCAGGGCAAGGTACAGTAGTTTTGGAGGTTGTTCCGCCACCACGCCTCCAAAACACTACTACTGGTTGTGACACACCTCTCTCCTCCACCCCTCCTCTTCTTCTTCCTCTGTGGCCTCTTCCTGTGGTGATGTTTCCTTAGAACCAGCCGTGCTCCGTAGGCGTACGAGGGGCTATGCAGAAATGCAGCCCAAGAGATGCCATGCGGTGCTAGAGCTGGTGTGCTTGGGAGACAGGAGCCACCCTGGGGAAGAGGTTCTGTCAGCTCTGCAGGGGCAGGCTCAGAGGTGGTTGACGCCATGCCAGTTGAAGCCTGGAATGGTGGTCAGCGATAATGGCACCAACCTCCTCTCTGCCCTGCGACAGGGAAAACTCACCCATGTGCCCTGTTTTGCGCATGTCCTGAATTTGGTGGTGCAGCGGTTCTTGGGCAGGTACCCGGGCTTACAGGATGTCCTGAAGCAGGCCAGGAAAGTCTGTGTGCATTTCCGGAGGTCATACAATGCCACTGCTCGGCTGACAGACCTCCAAAGGGAATACAACCTGCCCAAGAACCGCCTAATCTGTGACATGCCCACCAGATGGAACTCTACGTTGGCCATGCTGCAGCGGCTGCACACGCAGCAGAGGGCCATAAATGAGTACCTGTGCCAATATGGCAGCAGAACTGGGTCAGGGGAGCTTGGTTTTTTTCACCATGCCAGTGGGCCTTGATCAGGGATGCATGCACTGTCCTGTCACCATTTGAGGAGGCCACGAGGATGGTGAGCAGTGACAGTGCATGCATCAGTGAGACTGTCCCTCTTATTCACATGTTGGAGCACACACTACGTGGAATAATGGACAGGGCCCTTGAGGCAGAACAGAGGGAAGAAGAGGAGGACTTCCTTACCTCTCAAGGCCCCCTTTATCCAGACAGTGGTCCTGCTTTCCCACCTAGCACACAGGAAGAGGAGGAGGAGGATGAGGATTATTGTATCAGCAGCATGGAGGTGGAGCCTAGCACTCAGCATCAGCAGTCTTCAAGGGATCATTTACAGTCCCAAGGAACACGTGGACTTTTACGTGGCTGGGATGAGGTGGCTGCGGATCCTGTCGTACTCAGTGACCCAGAGGACTGTGCCCCGAATGCCTCTGCAAACCTATGCTGCATGGCCTCCCTGATCCTGCAAAGCCTGTGTAAGGATCCTCATGTACGTGCTATCAAGGAGAGGGATCATTACTGGCTGGCAATTCTCCTTGATCCACGTTACAAGAGTAAGGTTGCGGACCTCATGTTGCCATCGCAGAGGGAGCAGAAAATGAAACTTCTGCAGGAGGCCTTGCAGAAGGGTCTGTGCAATGCGTTCCCAGAACTGGGGGGATTACCAAAACCTGGCCCTGGACAACGTGTTGCTGAGGCTTCGGTGAGTCACAGAAGGAGCGGTGGAGAAGGTGGCCGTCTGACCGATGCGTTCAGACAATTTTTTAGTCCGCAGCCCCAAGGTCTGACCGGTTCCAGCAACCATCGCCAGCGTCTGGTTTACATGGTCCGGGAAAACCTAGGGGCAAGATCCGACTTGGACACCTTCCCCACCGAAAATCCTCTGGCTTACTGGGTCTTGAGGATGGATCACTGGCCAGAGCTTGCACAGTACGCAATTGAGCTACTGGCTTGTCCTGCATCCAGTGTTCTTTCAGAACGCACATTCAGTGCTGGTGGAGGCTTTGTGACCGATCACAGGGTGCGCCTCTCCACCGACTCTGTTGATCGACTGACCTTCATCAAAATGAATCAGGCTTGGATCAAGACCAGCTACCAAGCACCTGATGCTGATGTTACTGAATAATAATTTTTTGTTGAAATGTCAGATCCCTTTGAGACTGCGTATGCTGATGCTGAGTGACTGTCCTGTTATGCTGCTGATGGAATATCCTTCTCCTCCTCACTTTTCTTGCTGATAGCTAGTAAGAAATTTTGTGTTTTTTGGGCTCCGCCACCAGTGCCTAAGGCCTAATTTTTGTGCCCCTGTTTAACAGGGGCGTCTAATAACAATTTTTGATGCAATACTTTGCACGTGGCTCCTTGTTGTGCTCCAATTACAGTTATTGGGAGGGGTTGCAGTGTTGTGTTGTGCCTAAGGACAAATTTTTCTGCCCCTGTTTAACAGGGGCGCCTAATAACAATTTTTGATGCAACACTTTGCACGTGGCTCTTTGTTGCGCTCCAATTACAGTTATTGGGAGGGGTTGCAGTGTTGTGTTGTGCCTAAGGACACATTTTTCTGGCCCTGTTTTACAGGGGCGCCTAATAACAATTTTTGATGCAATACTTTGCACGTGGCTCCTTGTTGCGCTCCAATTACAGTTATTGGGAGGGGTTGCAGTGTTGTGTTGTGCCTAAGGCACAATTTTTCTGCCCCTGTTTAACAGGGGCGCCTAATAACAATTTTTGATGCAATACTTTGCACGTGGCTCCTTGTTGTGCTCCAATTACAGTTATTGGGAGGGGTTGCAGTGTTGTGTTGTGCCTAAGGCACAATTTCTCTGCCCCTGATTAACAGGGGCGCCTAATAACAATTTTTGATGCAATACTTTGCACGTGGCTCTTTGTTGCGCTCCAATTACAGTATGTTTGAATGTTTGAGGGGTGCCCTTTTTTCTAAAATGTTTCTTTCACAAAAAAATAATGGCCCCCCACCACCCCTAAAATAATCGACATATTGTTGCCACACAGCACATGCGCAAGCAGTATTAAATTACTTTTTTCTTATAATAATCTCATGTTGTGCAGGGACATTTATAAACATGTGCCACTACTATAGACACACAGCAGGTGTGATATTTAAAGGAATTTTTCATTTTTTTTTTCACTTTAAGCATCATTAAAATCCGTTAAAATTTTAAAACTTTTTTTTCCATTGATACATGTTCCCTGGGGCAAGACCCGGGTTCTGAAAGACGTTTTCCAAACTTAAATTGAATATTGGTCTTTAAAATGAGCGTTTTTGAATTCGAACGTTCGAGTCCCATAGACTTCAATGGGCTTCTAAATGTTTGCGCGAACCCGCAGTCTGTTCGAACGTTCTGGTGCGAACCGAACGCGGGTATGTTCGGCTCATCCCTAGTCTCCAGCACCAGGTACCTGATAGACACACAGGGCAGGAGGAACAAGAATTTTCTATTTCCTTCATGACCCCAGGCCAATAGAATCTCTGAAAAACTTGCTCTTTTTTTTTCTGCCCCCAAATTACCTCCAAGAATGTGCCCTTGGGCTAACTCCAACACCAACTTCCTGTAAGCTTTTTTCAAGTTGCTCAATGGTTTCTTCTGCGCTTTGAGCAACTTGATACAGCATATCCCTTTCCACAATGAAGTATGGGCAAGCGCAAGTCTTATCTGGGTTCACTAGTTCTCCATTTACTCATACCACATTTTCTTGTGCTTTTATCAGTGTGGGGTCTTTTAACTGTTCTGTGGCAAACATTTGCATGTGAACCTCTAGATCAGAAAAGTCAACAGACAGCATGTTTTTGTCTGAGGATGTTGGCTCCTCCCCAGTTTCTCGAGTCTCCCCTGCCAATACCGACAAGGGAAATTCTGGAGATTCCTCACCACTCTTAGAGGACTTCTGGGGTTCACCTTCCTGGTTTAAAAGTGTGACAGTGGGGGGGGGGGGCTTAGGACAAGCCCAGAATTTTGGAAAATCTCTCCCACAATATACACTCGGCTGTCCCCATGCACATGAATAAATGCCACCTTGTTATTCCTAATTGTAGTAACCAATTCAGCTTTTACCAAACAGCAAATGAGGTCTGTCCCTTAGAAAGTCAAATTGCATCGGTTCATTCACAACTGGGCAATTGTTGCAATATGTCCCTCTTGCCGGCAGCGGTAGCAAATAATCTTTTTCGCTGACTCTTGGTTCCTTGATTTCCCAGGCTGCTCTCACCAGACATTAGGTAGAACACCCGCCCTCTCACTCTCTCCACCCTCACCCCTTGGTATAATCTTACCCACCACTGGGGATGGTCTGGTCTTAGAGTGGAAATTCTGTGAGTCCCTGGGGGAAACGGTCAGTTTCTCCATAGCTGAGTACCTCTCAACCAGATCCACACAGTATTGTATTTGAAAGTCCATGTATTGAAGAAATAACATTCAGTGAATGATCCAACATAAGGTCTTTTCCAAACAGGAACATGAAATCATTAACAGTCTCTATGTATGCCTCAGTGAGGGAAAGATGCAACACTTATGCCGGGTACAGATGAGAGGATTGATCCGTGTATACGGTCCGCCGGACCGTATCCGCGGATAAATCCTCTCGAGGATTTCCCCAGATTTGGATCCGATGGAGTGTACTAACCATCGGATCGAAATCCGCGCCGAAATCCCTTCGCGATGACGTGTCGCGCCGTGGCTGCGATGATGACCCGGCGACGTGCGCGACGCTGTCATATAAGGATACCCACGCATGCGTCGAATCATTACGACGCATGCGAGGGAGGGAATCGGACGGATCGATCCGGTGAGTCTGTACAGACCACCGGATCGATCCGCTGAAGCCGAATCCAGCGGATAGATTTCTTAGCATGCTAAGAAATTTTTATCTGCTGGAAATCGGTCGGGCCGAAAAAAATCTGCGGAAAAAGATCCGCTGGGATGTACACACCAGCGGATCTATCCGCTGGAACTGATCCGCAGATCAATTCCAGCGGATAGATCCTCTCGTGTGTACGGGGCCTAACAGTCTATTCTCTCAGCAGGATTCCACTGTTCTCACTCTGCCACATGTGTGCTTTCCTCCTCTCACTTACCCAAGAACCATTGCCATACCTCTGCTCTTCTTGATGACCTATGGCCCAGAAGAGACTGAGAGACTTGGAGACAAAATGGCATTGAGATAATGTAATGTAATGCTACACCCCCTACCTCTAGTAGCTGTGTTTAATTGTGTAGGGTCATGGCACGTAGACAAAGGTCTGGAGACACCTCCCAGCGGGGGATGTGTAAGGAGGGGCTGCCTGCTTATCATAATCCCATGGTGTGTTTCAACTGTAGTTGATTGAATATACAAGTGTTGAGTTTCCATTGGTTCTATGACAAGGCTAAGGGGGGTGTCCCTAACTGTTTAAAAGTGTATGTTTTGCACTTAATGAAGAGTTTATGCTCTGCATGTATGACCATCAACACCTGTGTGGTTTGCCTTGTGATTGGGGGGTTAAGGGCTGGTATGGCAAGTCTGGCAGAGGTGCGCAGCTGGTGCATCCAAAATCTGTCACAGTGGTGGCAGAAGTGGGATGCTTCCTGCAGTCTGGGACATCCAAACCACCACCAGGATTCAAGATCCAGGCAGCCGTCGAGGAGCGATACAGGGACCGGCCAGCATGAGAGCGGAGTTTGGGAGGAGGCTGAAAGGCATGCGGAAGCAACATCGGGGACCAGCGACAGAGCACACCATGCTCGGCTGGGGGGATGTGGTCCGCCGGCAACTCTGGCAAGAGACACTAAGCCACGAGTGGCACCATCATGGGAAGATCCTTCCCTCCTCCACAGAGATGTACTGGACGCAGTATCATGTGCGAGAGGTGATCCTGAGGGAATGACCGCAAGATAAGTGGAAGACGGAGCTCGGAAGATTAGTCTGGGAGGAGATGAAGCTGGACGCCAGCTACAGAGCCCTCCGGTGGTTCGCTGCTCAACTGTGGTACAGCAGATGGCAGCCTGACAGAAGGCGTTGGCTACGGCGGCATGGGGCTGCTCCATCAAAAATGTATGGAGACCCAGACTTTGGGAGCGACAAGGAGGACGGCTGGAAGAGATGGGTGACCTGGAGAAATTGGAGTTCCTCGTTGAGCAGGAATGGGAGCTCGAGATTGCCTACAAGCGGCTGTTTAACAATGATGAGCAGCCTGGCATTGCTCCCGTTGCCTGGGACTGTCCGAGAGAAATAGCAGACAGTAACGAAGATGCAGAGCAATGGAAGAAGCAGTGATGATACAGAGGGCACTGCGAGTGCTAGAATGCCGGAACGCACCGGAGGTTCCCTAAGCAGCAAGACAAGCTAATAGCATAAAGGTCTCAGAAGGGGGAGTTGAGATGGGCGCTGGAAGGCTGGTAGCGGCTGTAGCAGTCAACAGTATTGTAATTATGAGCAGAGTCTTCATAATCTGTGTGATCAGGACAGGATCTTTAACAAGCACAGTGCCTCCACCCAATTAGGGCTTGTGAATAGCAAGTGAAATCCCAATTGAGAAATATATCTCCACATAGTGTAAGGTACCTGTGATTGGTAGTGTCCGAGGTGGAACTTGTGTGCTGAGCAGTGGCGGCTCGTCCATAGGGGACGCCCGGGCGCCGCTTCCCCCTCCTATAGTCACAAAAAAAAAAAACGGGCCCTTTAAGAATTTTTATTTTGCTTATTTTGTCATTTTAACTTTAACTGCAGTTCTGGCGGCAGTCTATAGAGGGCGCTGCAGCGCCACCCCCCTCTCGCAAATAACATACATTCATTGCATTGCATGAATGTATGTTATTGTTGGTTGCCAGCTGCCGCAGGTCTATTCATATAACCGGACCTTAGGGCGCAGATTACATGAATAAGGGCAGCTGGTTGGCAGAGCGAAAGTACCTATCAGAGCCAGCGGCTCTAATAGGCTTTCCAAGTACAGCCCTCCGGCTCTCAGGTGTCTATTCTCGGAAACCAGGCCCCCTTCGTTCGTTGTACAAGACTGATGGCCGTTTCAGCCAATCAGGTTCCCGGATTCTGGTTATCGGTAACCTGATTGGCTGAAGCGACACCAAGGAGGCGGGAGAAGACACCTCGACATGGAAGCAGAGAGGTAAGTGCAGCCATGATATCTATGGACACTCATTAGAGATTCAAGGCTGGAAATGATTTTATCCATATTTGTTTTTTGTTGATGGAAAGATATTCATATATATAGCACTGCTTAGCCTATGAGTCTGGTTTGGAGAGAAGAAATTACAGCGCTGCAAGAAGAGGGAAAGTTACAGTAACATACCCTTTCTTTACAATCACCCCCCCCCCCTCGGCGGCACCGCAATTGATGGGGCAGTCGCTGCAATTGATGGGGCAGAGGGTGCCTTTGATAAGAGGGAGGCTGCAATTGATGGGACAGCCACTGCAATTGATGGGGCAGTCGCTGTAAATGATGGGGAAGTTGCTGTAATTGATGGGGCAGTCGCTGCCTTGGATGGGCCAGTCGCTGCAATTGATGGGGACAGGCGCTGGCTGCAAGTGATAGGGAGAGAGGCTGCATTTGATAGGGAGAGAGGCTGCATTTGATGTGACACAGGCTACATTTGATGTGACACAGGGCTGCATGTAAGGAGGGACTCCGCTGTGGGCACCTGATGTAAGGAGGGACTCCGCTGGGGACACGTGATGTAAGGAGGGACTCCGTTGGGGACACCTGATAGCATCTGGTGGCAGGTGACACGCTCAGAGATCCCACTGACTCTGCATTATGGTGAGTTGAATGGTTTCATTATATATTACAATGTAATAATAGAAATAATGCGCTTTAATCATCCTGAGACCATAACAACCATGGTGTCGGGATGATTGAAGTATCTTTATCTGCTGATTGTTAAACTTTCTAGAATGCACATATTTCTATTGCTGTGTAGGATCTGGGCCTGCTCTCCCTTCATCCCTCGTTCATCTCAGATGCTAACCACACCACCTTAGAGCTACGCCCACTATTTCGATGAAACCACGCCCATTTCCACCAAGTGGGAGGGGTCAAAAAGGAAGGGCGGGGTCTGGCGCCCCCCCATCCTAAAACTTCACCAGCCGCCACTGGTGCTGAGGATTCAGGCGAAAACTTAGTTCAGGTAGATTAGGTTAGCAACAGATCAGGCAAAACGGTACATGATCGAAATCCAGAGAGTGGTCAGGCAGGCAAAGGTCATACATGAGCTAGCGGTGAAGTACAAAATCAGCAGGCTAGAGAGTAGTCAGGAATTCAGGCAGAAGTTGAACACGATAATCAAGGTCACAAAGCAGTCAGAACACCCAGGGACCTAGTCCACAACAAACGGGTGCTGAGAGATAGCATCACTTCCTATTTATGGGCTGCTTTTTATGGCAGCATGTGGGACCAGTGAGTCCAAGGTAATGCTTAAAGCGGTTGTAAACCCGCATGCGCGCGGGAGATTTCATTCCGGCATGGGCCAGCGGCGGCCGGCCCTTCAGCCGAGTATCCCCCCTGCGCATGCGCCGCTGCAATCAGATCGTCTAAATATGGATAGATTAGGAGACAGTCCGACAGATTGGGGTAGGGAGTTACAAAGGATGGGAGAAGCTCTGGAGAAATCCTGGAGGCGAGCATGGGAGGAGGTGACAATGGAGCTAGAGAGCAGGAGGTCTGGGGAGGACAAAAGAGAGCGGCTTGGTTGGTATTTTGGGACTAGGTTAGTGAGGCTTGGTTGGTATTTTGGGACTAGGTTAGTGATGTAGTTGAGGGCCGAGTTGTGGATGGTTTTGTAAATTGTTAGTACTTTGAATTTTATTTTTTGGGTGAGTGGAAGCCAGTGGAGGGATTGGCAAAGAGGGGTGGACGACACTGAATGGTTGGTAAGGTGGATGAGTCTTGCAGTGGCATTCATGATGGACTGAAGTGGGGATAGTCTATGTAAAGGTAATCCAATGAGGAGGGAGTTGCAGTAGTCAAGGTGAGAGATGACCAGGGAGTGAATTAGAAGCTTGGTGGTGTCATTAGTTAAATAGGGGCATATTCTGGAAATGTTGCGGAGGCTAAGGCGGCATGATTTGGAAAGGGATTGAATGTGGGCCTGAAAGGACAGTTCAGAGTCTAAGGTTACACCTAGCACCCTGGCATGTGGGGACGGAATGATAGATGTGCCATTGATCTTGATAGAGAAGTCAGGGGAAGGGGCACGTAGGGGAGGAAATATTAAGAGCTCAGTTTTAGATTCAGTTTGAGGAAGTGGTTTGACATCCAGGTTGACATGTCTGTTAGTAAATCAATGATGCGTGAGGAGATTGATGGGGTGAGCTTAGGGAAAAATCCTTTCTGTGACCAAACAACTCTCTGTTTGATTGGTAAGTCTTTATCACATTTATTCCAGAAGGCCTGGTCTTTGCTGGTTTGTTAAATGTCAAAACTTAGACCCTATACACACTACTAGATTTTCTGCATATTTTTGTCTTCAAATTTACAAAAACATATAAAACATATAATATGAGGCCAAACTTTAATGCCGCGTACATATGATCATTTTTCGGCAAGAAAAAAACGCAGTTTTTTAAAAATGTCATTAAATGATCGTGTGTGGGCTTCACATCATTTTTCAGCTTCTGAAAAACGACAAAAAAAAACTTCTAGCATTTTTTAACGACGTTTTAAACTATGTAGTTTTTCGGGTTGTAACAAATGATCGTGTATGGGCTAAAACGACGTTAAAAACCCGCGCATGCTCAGAAGCAAGTTATGGGACGGGAGCGCTCGTTCTGGTAAAACTACCGTTCATAATGGAGTAAGCACATTCATCACGCTGTAACAGACAGAAAAGCGTGAATTGTCTTTTACTAACACAGAATCAGCTAAAGCAGCCCCAAGGGAGGCGTTATCCGCATGGAACTTCCCCTTTATAGTGCTGTCGTACGTCACCGAGCTTTGCTAGAGCATTTTTTTAAAACGATGGTGTGTGGGCAACGTCGTTTTAATGATGAAGTTGGAAAAACTTTGTTTTTTCTACATGCCGAAAAACTTCGTTTTTTTTTCAGGACGAAAAAGGATCGTGTGTACGCGGCATTAGAGTTTAAATTTGTAGACAATCAGGCAGGCCCTTGCACTACATGGTTTTGGTAAATCTGAAGACAAAAATCTGCAGAAAATCTAATGGTGTGTATGGGGCCTTAGTCATGTTCTATTTTTTTTTTTTTTTTAGGACAACAAAGGCTTTTTCTTAACACACCTTTCATGCAGACTTATGCTGGCCATACACTATACGAAAAATCGGCCGAACCCATTTTCGAAAAACGAACGTTCGGTCGTGAGCGCAAACGATAGTGACATCATGTAATGACCGATACATTGTTCAGTGGACATAATTAAAAGTTCGGACGGGAAACACATTAACATTTAAATTTATCGTTCGTTCGGCATAAAATTTCCAAACTTGTTCTTTGTTTTTTCTCTCAAAAACGTCCCAACGATTATCGATTTTGTGCCCATTAACTGTTCGAAAAATGAACAAACTGTCTAAACGACCGAATTTAGGCCGATTTTTCGTATAGTGTATGGCGAGCATAAATCTGGGTAATCTCTTTCTGACTTTAGATGCATGCACTTTGCCTCCAACTTTTGCAAAAATCAACCAATGTCCAAAAAAATCACAGCCTACAACTGCTGAGTAGGGATGAGCTCTGCATAAGAGGCAGGCAGTGAGACATTTACCGATCTCTGCAGCCGCTCATTGGGAGAATGTCTCACTCCCTGTGATTAGCACAGCGCAGTGCCGCCTTCCTGGCGGGTTCTGCATGGGGATTGTGCGAACACGTCGAAGCTCATCCCTACTGCTGAGGCAGTTCTAGTCTTGAACCACTGAACCAACAGGCTATGGTAGGCCCTAAAGCTGGATACACACTATACAACTTTTGTAGTTAGATTTCCTTTAGCTACCTTCAACTACTGTATGTAGTGCAAGGGCCTGCCCGATTGCATACAAATTTAAAGTGTTTAGGTTTGAGCTCATATTATATGGTTTTGGTAAATCTAAAGGAACAAAATCTAAAGAAAGTTGTATAGTGTGTATCCAGCTTAACAGAGAAACCACCTTCATACAAGATTCCAACCAGACAGATTATCTACGGTCCAATGGATCAGTGAAAATAACAAACCACCAGAGCTAGGTCATTGAATAAGCCAAGCCATGGTTTAGACTATAGATAGATAGTAAAGGAGGCAACAGGCTGATTTGAGGTCTAGTTGGGAATATATGTGGGATTAAAGGGTTAATAGGAACAGTTGGCCCCAGCTTTATTTAAAGAGTACATTTATTATGCAGACAGAATTCTCACCGCTCCAGGTGAGCCTCGTGATGATCAGGGGTTGTTGAACCACCAGGGTGCTGGCAATGCGGTAATAGCAAAATTATTATTATAATTATTTCTTATTTTTTAAGTGAGACTATACCTATACATATATGTTGTGGTCTGATTTTGAGAAACTTTATAAGTAATTTTATGGGTATTTCTATTTTTATATATTTGTTTATCTTCATTGTCATTTCATTTTGATTTTCATTTATACACAGGTTTTTCACAAATCAATATGTGTTTTTTATGCTTTCTCCCTTTTTTACAAAGGGACACACTTGAGGGAGGTTTAACCCATATTTCAGCTGTTTAAAGTGCCGTTTGATTTACTGCTTGATTAACTTAATTGATTCCTCCCTGCTGTAGGCAGGGCTTTTCATCACATGATTGTATGTTTTGTGTATATATTTCATTTGTAGTGTGAACCTTGCTAGCCATGACTAAGCACTGACGCCAGTGCGAAACGTTGGCCATACTGATTTTTGTGGGCTTGCAGTGACTGTATGCACAGTTGAAAATAAAGACATCTCTTTTAAAGAAAATTTTGGAGTGCGACTGTCCAGCTTTTGTTCTTTTGTTTTTTTGCTACATTTATTATGCATGTTATGAACATAATCTATCTTCAAGGAAAAAAAAATTGTTAAGAAAAGGCACACACAAGAACCACTTAGGGCTAGATTCAGGTAGATTGGCGCATTGTTATGGCGGCGTAGCGTATCGTATTTACGCTACACCGCCTTAAGTCAGAGAGGCAAGTGCTGTATTCACAAAGCACTTGCCTCCTAACTTACGGTGGCGTAGCGTAAATGGGGCCGGCGTAAGCGCACCTAATTCAAATGAGGATGAGGGGGCGTGTTTTATGTAAATGATTGGTGACCCGACGTGATTGACGTTTTTTCCGAAACGGCGCATGCGCCGTCCGTGTACATATCCCAGTGTGCATTGCTCCAAAGTACGCAGCAAGGACGTATTGGTTTTGACGTGAACGTAAATTACGTCCAGCCCCATTCACGGACGACTTGCGCAAACGACGTAAAATTTTCAAATTTCGACGCGGGAATGACGGCCATACTTAACATTGGCTACGCCACCTAGGGGGCAGCTTTATCTTTACGCGACGTATCTCTTACGGAAATGGCGTATCTTTACTGCGACGGGCAAGTGTACGTTTGTGAATCGGCGTATCTAGTCATTTACATATTCTACGCGGAAATCAACGGAAGCGCCATCTAGCGGCCAGTGGAAAAATTGCACCCTAAGATACGACGGCACAGGCCGTCGTATCTTAGCTAGGTTTAAGTGTATCTCAGTTTGAGCATACACCTAAACTTACGACGGGCTTAGATTCCGAGTTACGTCGGTGTATCTACTGATGCGAATCTAGCCCTCTGACTTTTCACACCGTAAGTTTATGTTTTTTATGTTTCTAAAAGAAGCTGTCCTTTAATTTTCTTATTCTGTTCCTCCTCCTTCCTCTTACACAAAAAATTATAATGTTTACCTTTCTGCTCAGTTTTTTCAGCACTTTCTGGTTTCTGGCCTAGGTTGGACCCTGTGCCTTCTGCATTTGCTATGTCACAGCTATTCCAGGAGGTAGTGTGTATACAAGCTCTAATTTTAGAGTGTAACTGTGCATGCACCACGGGTGGTACAGTTGCCAAATGCCCTGACAGTCTCTGTCAGGTCAAAAACATCTGCTTTTTTTAAATAGCTATGCAGAAGAGGAGTGGGAGGAAGGCATTAATGCAGTGGTAAACTTCCACTTTAAAATTATTACACTCCCAACATCACTAAACATTCAATATTGAATGGAAATGTCCTCAAATAAAAAAAGCTTTTGTTCACCTCTGCCATCATATTAATACCACAAAAAATTCAACCAAAGGGATATTTTTGGAAATAAATAACCTGGGCTATTGCGTAGACAAATTATATTTCAAAGTTGCTTTTGTGTTACACATTAGACAAAACATTAGACATTTTACATGAAACTATTATAAATAACCAGTGTACATATTATTGACATACATCATCAATCCATGTGTGTCAAAATAATTTTTAACGTCATAGTCACATCACAGAATGGTAATTTTGGTCAAAATGGCAGCAATGATGGCTTTATCCACAACATTTTCAGTTATGTAAAATGATTTGGCAATAAAATTTTTATTAATTGTAATACCAAAGTAATTCTTATAATTCTTATACAATTTTGCTTTTTTATTTTATTTGGAGGTGGTTGTTTTTTGCAAAAATGATTTTGTTTTCTATGCAAATACATTTATTAAAACACAAACACATACAACCGACACAACAAACCAAAGACATTTAGTTTAAAACCACTAGTTTTACTTGCAAATATAAAAGTGCACTTTTTGTCCTTTATCCCATTTGTTGACACTAACATTAAATTGATGGCATAAAGCATTGTGAATGTTGCTATTTAGTGCATTTTTTAATGTCACATTGGAATAACAAACTAAAACAGCTTACAGATGAATGAAAAAACATCCCAAAATAATAGCTATGGGGGGAATGGTAGGAAGGATTTAAAAGGGGGTGATTAGTGTTACCTAGGATTTAATATTGGGTTAAATTGGAGCAACTTTAACAAAACTGAACAGACACCTAGAAGGACAGCTACCTTAGGTTTCTCAATCCTCAAACTGACAGAAAATGTTAGTAGCAAGCAGTACGAGCTTTGTCACTCAATGAAAAAATAATTTTACAGAAAGTACAAATAATTCTACTTTCTCTTACATTCATTGAGAGACACGGCTTTTAAATATAGAACAATCAGAACCAGTGTGATGTCAACAAGCAGTACCTAACAAAAGGGAAAGGTGATACCTGAATAACAAATTCATTAACATGGTGAGCCCTTATACCACATTTGGCTGATGCAACCTTATGAACCTTATGGAATTTTGTGAAGGTATCAATGGAGGACCAGGCCACAGCCTTACACATGGATGACAGAAAAGCCCAAGGAGTGCTGACTGAATAGGTAATGACTGGAACAGGCATTTTTTATGTTTAATGGCATAAGCCTGAAATACCGTTTTTAGAATCCATATAGAGATGGTAGCAGATGAAGTAACATGTCCCATACAGGGACCATCAACCACAACAAATAGTTTATTGGAAAGACTGAAGTAGCCCGAAGGTAAACCCTAATACCACTGACAAAATCTAAGGTAAATTACTTCTTTAGAGCAACAAGCAGCCAGACAAAGGGGTAGGGGCAAAATACCTTTATCAAAGCAGAGTTACACCCGTTTTTTCGTTTATTAAAAGTCAGCAGCTACAAAAAGCATAGCTGCTCATTTTTAATAAACCGACACTTACCTTCCCCATGGTCCAGCGAGATAGAACTGTCAATGCCGGTGTCTCTGTTCTGCTATACCATAAGAGACACGGTCTCCTCTCAGAGCCATGTGAATAGCAACCCCGCTGGGCCCCCCTGACAGTTACGGAATGCCAGGGCCCCATGGCAAGTGTGACTGATGCGACCCTGGTAATTCTGCCACTACCTGCAAGGTTTATAACATTACCTTAATGTGGTCCTGCAAAGTTAGGTAGAACCCTGCTCCCAAGACAAG
This sequence comes from Rana temporaria, assembly GCF_905171775.1. Taxonomy (NCBI): domain Eukaryota; kingdom Metazoa; phylum Chordata; class Amphibia; order Anura; family Ranidae; genus Rana; species Rana temporaria. The sequence continues at coordinate 281,009,931 of NC_053491.1, forward strand.
ATCATCAAGATAACCCCCAACTGGGATCCCTGAAAGTGAAGAAGAGCAAGATCAGGGCCAAGATCTTTGTGACTACTCAGATGGCAGAGGCAAGACAAGTCACAAATGGGCAATGGTCATGTTCCACAGTGATTTGTTGGTAGCGTTGATGTTTAAGAATCTTTGATGGAGAGAAGCAACTACCAAATAAATAGGATCCGTTCCGATTTTTTTTTTCCACAAAGGCATTTATCACCTACTTTCTTAGGGATTTGACCAAGTATGTTTAGGATAGCTAGAGATAAGTCTGTGAGGAAAACCCAGGGAATGATTGTGGCCAGAAATCAATCCAAAGAAAGAGACCAATGGCTTTTCACACAAATATTTTAGAGCCTGAATCATTTGATCTGTTAAGGCCAACAAAGTACAGAATACCTGTTCTGATGCAAGGTCCTAATGTAAATGTCTAGCCTACTCCATGATGGACTGAGAGAACAACAACTCTCGTCAGAGTTCCAGCAATGGTATACATAGAACAGAGAATCAACTCCATTTTATGGTCCATTTGGGTTTTTATAAACATACAGCTTCCACTGCAGTTATCACAGTTGCTTTATTAAAACCTAAAACCAGCAGTTCCAGGATAAGAGGAGAAGTAATTTTAGTGAAATATTATTAGGATGCTTCTATTCCTTGTAAATAATATTGTCAAAGAACAAATGGTATGGAAACACTTTTGCATCTCACTTAGGTTTATGAAAACCAACAACAACCAAGAGTTTTGATAAGGAGGCAGGAGCATTCCTGAGAAGTAAAGGCTGCTTTCTTCAGGAAAGAACCCACATATTCTAATAAGGATCCAATGCTTCAACTTGAGAAGGACAAAAAACAACTGTGGCATACAGTTAAAGGCTTCGGGCTCCAAGGAGCGTGTGCAGCGCCTTAAGGACCTACATGGAACAATAATTGCATAAAGAGTAAAACCAACTATGCTTACACAGTACAATTTAAAAAAACTAAAATTATGTGGTGGCTGAACAGAAAGGAGAAAAAATAAATAAAATAAATGACTGTAATCAGTGTAAAGCACTCTGTAATAAAAGAGAGAGTAGGAAAGGGTGGAGCCAATCGAATAGAAATCTAGGGTTAGCCAGACAGCAAAAATAACCTCACAGATTGCCTTCAGGATCTAGAAAACTGGGGCCCTTCAGCCTCTCTAAGAAATACTTTGACAAGCAGACCAACACAACTTCTCATATGTATTACAGTACATAAAAGGCTTGCCACTGTCCAAATAAAAAAATAAGGTTTGTACAGTGAGTATTCGCAACCTAGAGACACTGATGAGGCACTATGGCTAGATAAGGAGACTACAAGGATCAAAATATAACCTGTCTACCATTCAGCTTCTTGATAGAAGAAATAGTCATCTAAGACAATTTAAAGAGCTTAAGAAATACACATCTTGGGCCAAATTCTCAAAAGAGATACGCAGACTTAACTGCTGTTCAGCCTGCGTATCTCTGTGCCTAACTTTGGAAACGATTCTCAAAAGGCTTTTTCCAAAGTTAGGCAGAAAATCCGGCATGTGTAAGACACTTACACGGTCAGATTTTAGGATGCAGTACCGCATCCGCCACTGGGGGCATTTCTCATTGAAATCCAGCTTTGCGTATGCAAATGAGGACTTAAGTAGATTTTCAAAGCATTTCAGCACTTTGATTTCTGCCTAAGTTCCGAATTTGCCGGCGCAAAATTAGGGCTGGATTTATAATGTGTAAAGTTAGCCAAACCTTGTAAAGGCCCATTTCAGCGACGGCATTTGGTATGCATTCCTGAGGGAGAACTCCACGGCAATTTTTAAATTCAAAACCGGCATGGGTTCCCCCCCAGGAGCATACCAGGCCCTTAGGTCTGGTATGGGTTGTAAGGAGACCCCCCCACGCCGAAAAATTGACGTAGGGGGTCCCCCTACAATCCATACCAGACCCGTATCCAAAGCACGGTACCCGGCCGGCCAGGAATGGGAGTGGGGACGAGCGAGCGTCCCCCCCCCTCCTGAGCCGTGCCAGGCCGCGTGCCCTCAACATGGGGGGGTTGGGTGCTCTGGGGCAGGGGGGCGCACTGCGGGCCCCCCCACCCCAGAGCACCCTGTCCCCATGTTGATGAGGACAGGACCTCTTCCCGACAACCCTTGCCATTGGTTGTCGGGGTCTGCGGGCGGAGGCTTATCGGAATCTGGGAGTCCCCTCAAATAAGGGGGCCCCCAGATACCGGCCCCCACCCTAAGTGAATGGATGTGGGGTACATCGTACCCCTATCCATTCACCTGGAGGCAAAAAGTAAAATGTAGTAAACACACAACACAAGGCTTTTTAAAATATTTTATTATTCTGCTCCGGATGCCCCCCCTGTCTTCGTTATTAGCTCTATTTCCAGGGGGGGCTTCTTCTTCCGCTCTCCGGGGGTCTTCTCCGCTCTCCGGGGGTCTTCCGCTCTCCGGGGGGGCTTCTCCGGACTCCGGGGGGCTTCTTCCATCTTCTCCCCTCTTCCGCTCTTGACTCGGCGAACCCCGGTTCTTCTGCAGCTCTCCGGTGCCTTCTTCTTCAGCGCTGGCTGCCTGCTATGTTTGTGTGTTAGCTCGATTTCAAACAGGCAGCCAGCGCGGTCTTCTGTGGCGTCAGGGTCTTCTCTTCCTTTCTTCCGATGTTGCCTCGTCGCCGGTTGTCGCTGTAATGATGGAAGCGCGCCTTGCATCCCATTTATATAGGCATCACCGTCCCATCATGCTCCGGTAGGTACCCACGTGGTGGGTGCCTACCCACGTGCACCCACCACGTGGGTACCTACCGGAGCATGATGGGACGGTGATGCCTATATAAATGGGATGCAAGGCGCGCTTCCATCATTACAGCGACAACCGGCGACGAGGCAACATCGGAAGAACAGAAGACCAGAAGACCCTGACGTCACAGAAGACCGCGCCGGCTGCCTGTTTGAAATCGAGCTAACACACAAACATAGCAGGCAGCCAGCGCTGAAGAAGAAGGCACCGGAGAGCTGCAGAAGAACCGGGGTTCGCCGAGTCAAGAGCGGAAGAGGGGAGAAGATGGAAGAAGCCCCCCGGAGTCCGGAGAAGCCCCCCCGGAGAGCGGAAGACCCCCGGAGAGCGGAGAAGACCCCCGGAGAGCGGAAGAAGAAGCCCCCCCTGGAAATAGAGCTAATAACGAAGACAGGGGGGGCATCCGGAGCAGAATAATAAAATATTTTAAAAAGCCTTGTGTTGTGTGTTTACTACATTTTACTTTTTGCCTCCAGGTGAATGGATAGGGGTACGATGTACCCCACATCCATTCACTTAGGGTGGGGGCCGGTATCTGGGGGCCCCCTTATTTGAGGGGACTCCCAGATTCCGATAAGCCTCCGCCCGCAGACCCCGACAACCAATGGCAAGGGTTGTCGGGAAGAGGTCCTGTCCTCATCAACATGGGGACAGGGTGCTCTGGGGTGGGGGGGCCCGCAGTGCGCCCCCCTGCCCCAGAGCACCCAACCCCCCCATGTTGAGGGCACGCGGCCTGGCACGGCTCAGGAGGGGGGGGGACGCTCGCTCGTCCCCACTCCCATTCCTGGCCGGCCGGGTAGCGTGCTTTGGATACGGGTCTGGTATGGATTGTAGGGGGACCCCCTACGTCAATTTTTCGGCGTGGGGGGGTCTCCTTACAACCCATACCAGACCTAAGGGCCTGGTATGCTCCTGGGGGGTGAACCCATGCCGTTTTTTTCTTTGAAAATTGGCATGGAGTTCACCCTCAGGAATGCATGCTGAGCGACGCTGTCATTTTTTGTTAAAATTATTTGTTTTCCCGGCGCGTCTTTTTATTTCACCCGTCGCAACTTTAGTGTCCCGTCGAAATTCTCAAAGCCGCCCGGCGTTAATTACGTTCGCGCGCTGCACGTCGGGAAAATGACGTCACACGCATGCGCAGTACGGCCGGCGCGGGAGCGCGCCTCATTTAAATTTTAAACGCCCCCAGGAGAGGAGGACCGCCTTACGACGGCGGCACTTAAGTTACACTGCGTGTAATTTCTACCTAAGTGCTTTGACGATCAGGTACTTAGGTAGAAATTTTAAGTCAGTGTAACTTAACTGCTGAAATTTAAGTTACGCACAGTTTTTGAGAATTTGGCCCCTTAATCCTTGCCACCAGACAAAAAAACAAATGTCCTCTGACAGTTGTGAGATTAAAGTGACATTAAAGGTTCATAAAAAAAAACAAAAAAACAAACATGTCACTTACCTTTCCACAGAGCAGGACCAATCCTACTCTTTTCAGGATCCTGACGGTGCTCTTGGCTCCTCCTCTTTAGTTAGTGCCCCCAATAGTAAGCCGCTTGCTTTGGGGGCACTGGTGCCTGCTCGATCCTGAGCCTTGCTCTATGCGTCCATAAGACACACAGATCTGTGGCTCAGCCCTGTGTCCCCCCCCCACTCTCTACCTCATTGGCTCACTGGCTGTGATTGATAGTAGTCTCAGCCAATGAGGAATGAGAGACTCAAGAGAAGCTCATCTCTCATGCACATCGCTGGATCGAGAGGTAGCTCAGGTGAGTATTGGGGGGAGCGCTGCACAAAGAAGTTTTTTTACCTACACGCATAGAATGCGTAAAGGCAAAAATCTTGAGTCATTAAAACCAATTTAGGCCACCCAAGGGAGCTGTTCAGATTTTTTTGCACACTTCTGTAAACAGGCAGCTTAACCCACTGGTTCTGATTGATCTTCAATCAAAAGTTGTGTTTCTCAACGAATAAGAGAAAATTACATTTATGCAATTAAAATTCAACCTTATATAATACTTTTATGCTATATGTACTTTTTATGACCATTAGTATTTGAAAGTATTATAGCTACATGTGCTACTGATCCAGCACAGGAAGTGAAAGGAATTTCCTCAGTGGGACAAAAACTAAAAAAAAAAAAACATAGACTGGAATTTTAACCTTTCCCTACTCTGTCTAAAACCAAACAAAAACGTTTTGGATATACATAAACTTTAGTCAACCTGTTATGAGAGTATCTGGGCTGCTATTGCCAAGCTTCTTTTGAAAATTCCAGTTACCTGGCTGTTATGACCTACTTTGAGTCAATTAACTGAAATACAGATTATTAAAATCAGAGGAATGTAAAAAGTCTATATGTGCATCCTTGTTCCTTGTTAATTAATCAAAATATTGAAGCATCAGTTACCAAGACAATCAGGTAACTAGTATTTTTAGAAGGTCAGCTCAGCCATCTTTCATGATTCTTACATTATTTAAATTTGTACATGTATATAAGAATCAACACATCAAAAAATTATCTTTAAAAAAATATATCTACTATGAACAGTAATTTTCTACTGGTTGTTAGGAACTTAACTTTGCTGCTACAATAATTAGTGATGATAAGGAAGGCAACATATCACGACACCTACTCTAAAGATCCCTTGTTTAACAAAATTTTTTAGGATGGACCTTACACCAGAAAGCACCCATTACATCAGGTCCTCCTCCTCCTTTATCAATCACCATATGATAAACGTGCCAAAAAGAACCTGTGGGAAAAAAAGTTAGACTGTGTACTTTACTGGCTTTCACTCACAGTGCCTAGGCAAGGGTGACATTGCAATCCTTCTGATTAGATCCTATGAATGACGAGAATCACAAATATTGTGCTGGAGTGTAATATTTGGAATATCTAACATTCCCCAGAATCTCACTGGAAGTATAGCTATGCCACTTCATGTAGTGCAACATATGGGGGTAAGGTAATTATTTATTTTTACTTTTGTTCCCACAGGTGTGGTTTTGTACATCCATTAAATGGAAATTTTGAAGGGTGGTTGGGGCCTTGAGGTAATGCACAGACCATGCTCTCTTTTGCATATTCCTCTTTACTAAGAATGTAACTAGCTTTTTATTTGCCTCTACTATGCCTGTTTTAGCTGCAAATACCAAACAGCTTCAAATCAGTTACACAGAAAACATGTTAATATTGTTACACATTTCTCAAGCTCATTTGAAGTGTGGGAACAATTGCATATATTTTGGTTTACACATGATGCAGACTCCCAAACTAAAATAGCATACTTTTTTTTTTTTCAAAGCATGTCTGTGATGTGTGCTAATGTTTATGTTTTTAGCATAGACATTACCATAACGTCACTGAAACTTTAGATATTGCTGGTAAATAAACAAGTTGACATGGGTAATATATTAAAGTGGTAGATTCACCATCTCTATTTGACATGTTTACTGTTATGATCGAAGGTGAAAGTGTAAAAAAAACTCAAATTTTGGGTTATCCCCAGATCAACAATAGAGGGGATATCTTCTAATAGGGACAAAAGCTCTGGTGACCCTGATGACAACCAGGGATGTCCACACTTTGGAGGGATTTCCTCTAACTCGCATATGTTTGGCTATGGGACAGGAAGTGATGGAAATTCTCCCCAATAGGACCCAGATGGCAAGAAAACATGATGGGGTTAAAACCCTCCCTAACTGTCCAAAATGAACAAAAAAAGTGTTGCCTATAATTCTGCCTTAAAGTTGCTCTGGTGGGAGCTTACTCAGGCCTAGGACTATCTCCATACCACCACATGACAGTGCACATTATTGTTGATTGGCTGCTCATGCACCTATGCTTGCTAGGAAGAAGGAGAGTACTGTACATCACAGTCCAATACAGTGACACATTCAAGCAGGAACCTATTGGCAATAACCCTGGGGTTCCCAAAAGATTATGTGCAAGTATATACATCATACCTGCATGTTATGCCACACTTACCTAATTAAGTGCCTTTCTCCAGGGATGTATTGTCCATGTTCACCCTCATCACTCCTTTATCACTACTGACATCTCCTGGTCTTTTAGTAGCACAAGCTAAAGCTTTTTTAATTGGTCAACCAGAAATGGCTTTGTCCTAACACCCAAAGCATTCCGAGATTGAGCTGCACATATGCAGCTCAAGCTACAATTAGGTGACAATTTTTATCAGGCAGGGCTTTTAAGGCAAAGGAGGCATACGCTGGGGTTTTTCTTATTTACTAAAGACAAATAGGTTATTCATGTTGAAAGGGCATTTTCACTTTTTTCCTTATTCTGTTTATTGAATTAGGCATTTTCACTTCGCAAGTACATTTTCCTTAAGCCTAGTGAATGAGGTGAAACTGCTGACTTTCATTATCCAATAATGTGGAAGCAAAAACAATAAAAAAAAAATTATGTTCCTTGCATGTGATTGGGTATTCTTTGCAAAGTGAATTTTAACCACATACCCAGAGTCTATTCTACCATGAAAAACTACCTCATAACAATAATAAAAAATAAAAAAAATAAAGCAAACTTTAGTTCTGCTTTAAAATACTATTTAAAATACACTAAAATATATATATTTTTTGAAAACATAACTAGATTCAATGAAGGTGTTTGATATTTGCATTTACTTACGCTTTAATGTTTCTGTTCATAAAATATATTATAATCTGTTCAAAATTCAGTTCATGTTGAGTGTCTTCCTACTATATTTTTTACAAAGCGATACTAACACAAACTAGTAGTATGAAAAGCTTTTAAGTTTTCAGTTACAGTTTATGGCTAAACAAATTAACAGTATTGAATCTTATATTTTGCAATCAAACTGAATTAAAAAGCAAAACTAGCCAAACACATATCCACTAATAATTAAGTTAAAGCTATAAAACATGTAAACGCAGTACACATCCAAAAGAGTGTTAAATCCAGTGAATGCGTCACACAGGGGAAATCAAACAATTCTTTTTCCACAAATTGGAGATTGTTGATAGATGACAATATGGATTTCTATAAATTTGTTCTTTGATGGTTACAAACTTCATAATTACAAAATTTCCAGAGAATGTTTTGTGGTTCGATTTGTAACATTACAAACATTTCACAGTGCTATTGAGAGTCAGCACCATTGTTCACATATCCTTTTTTACATAACATTTTCAAAGAGCTGTAATGACCTCATGATATTGTCATCCTAAAAAGAAACAGAAGGCATACACCATGTTAATTTTCCACCTTGAATTATTGCATAGTTAAACATTTTAACAAATTACCCAGCTACTAAATTAACACACTGATGGTCTTAAAATAAGGCATCTCTAGTCAACATATTTGTTGCCAAAGTAAAAAGAAGTTTGCACATCCTCTGCAAGGACCCATCTTAAACACAATGCATTTTAATTATTTTTATTATACACTTACTTAAATTTGCTATATTTTAAAGATTGGAAATAGATACAAAATAAATGTGGCACATGTAAATGTTTCAAAAACAGAAGGTGCAATCAGTGCAAAAATAATTGATAGAGCAAACCCCCCTATGCAAGCTGAACACTATGGGCCAGATTCACGTAGAAGTGCGGCGGCGTAACGTATCGTAGATACGTTACACCGCCGCAAGTTTTCATCGCAAGTGCCTGATTCACAAAGCACTTGCAATGAAAACCTACGCCGACGGCCTCCGGTGTAAGCCCGCTGATTCAAAGGGGCGTGTGCCATTTAAATTAGGCGCGCTCCCGCGCCGGACCTACTGCGCATGCTCTGTTTCAAAATTCCCGCCGTGCTTTGCGCGAAGTGACGTCATTTTTCTGAACGGCGACGTGCGTAGCGTACTTACGTATTCCCGGACGTCTTACGCAAGAAAAAAATGTTGAATTTCAACGCGGGAACGACGGCCATACTTTAACATGGCTGTGTAAAGTTAGGGCAGCTAAAACGACGACTAACTTTGCGACGGGAAACTAGACTAGCAGCGACGTTGGTTTACGACGCAAACTCCCCCCAGCGGCGGCCGCGGTACTGCATCCTAAGATCCGACAGTGTAAAACAATTACACCTGTCGGATCTTAGGGCTATCTATGCGTAACTGATTCTATGAATCAGTCGCATAGATACTCTGAGAGATAGGACGGAGTATCTGAGATACTCCGTCGTATCTCCTTTGTGAACCTGGCCCTATTGGAATAACACAAAGTTCTAGTGACAAAAATTATATAAGAAAAAACTGCAGCGCAATTCAAACCATAAATGAAATAAAATGTAATATAATTTAAATTTAAATAATGCAAATACAATATTCAAAAAGATTTTTGAATAATGACAAATTATAAATGAAGCATGTAGCAAGTGAAAAAAAGTCCATAAAGATGATCAAGTGACAATCCCTCCACCAAAAGTCTCTCTATGTACTTCTCACCTCCCGGCATGGACCCCTGAATTACCAGGAAGTCATGCAAAGCAGATACTGTCAAAGATCAGACCCCCACAAAGAATCCTCAGCGGGAAAGTTCCGTGTTTGAATGTAACGCGTACGGTGGATGTAGCTGCGTATGACGTCACCCGCTGCTGTACAGTCCACAAGAGTTTTACTACATGCTGTCTTTGATTCGATCGTTTGTGAGTAACCTGTGTTTTTAATAAATGCTTGTGTCTTTTAAATAGCGGAGAGCACTTAGATCATTTCTTTTGTTTCTTATACACCTTACTTTGCCTGCTGAGTCTAAAGGAATTTAGTGTTTCTCTGTGGAGTCTAAGCAACGTTTTGGAGGATTCTTTGTGGGGGTCTGATCTTTGACAGTATCTGCTTTGCATGACTTCCTGGTTATTCAGGGGTCCATGCCAGGAGGTGAGAAGTACCTAGAGAAATTTTTGGTGGAGGGATTGTCACTTTATGTGAATCTTCAGCACTGGTGGATCATCTTAATGGACTTTTTTTCACGTGCTACATGCTTCATTTATAATTTGTCATTATTCAAAAATCTTTTTAAATATCGTATTTGCATTATTTAAATTTAAATTCTATTTAATTTTATTTAATTTATGGAATGGTTACATACCGGACGATAGTTGTCATCACCGTCAGTGGCTGGAGTCTGTTTCTCGTGGTCAATTCCTCTGTCTTAGGAGGAATTGTACCAAAGAGGAGGATTTCCAGCTTCAATGTCATGCCTTAAGGGAGAGATTTCTGGATAAGGGGTACAAGCCCCTTGTGTTGGATGAAGCCATCAATACAGTCTCTACTCTCAGAGATTCAGCTGAGATGTGGACACTGGATTCCCTCTTAGGTTAAACACACATATGGGGACATATTTTTTATACGTGGACACCGGATTAGGTTAAACACGCATATTGGGACACATTTTCTAGTTCTGATCACATTGCATCACATGCGGTGCAATTTATGCTTCTTGCATTGTGGTGGCCGTATTGACCTCCTTGTGTGTCCCCATATACTACATTCATTGTTTGTCATCCACCACTGTTAATCTCAGGTTTAAGTCATTCGTACAAGAAACTTTGATACAGGAATCTTTTCTCTTTTTAACATATCATATTAGACTTTATATATGATGGTTGGTCTAATGTTTATAGATTCATGTTATCATTTCCTGTAGACTGAATACATAATTTCCTGTTCCCGCCCCTGTGTGGGTTGGGTTTTGGATTTACTATGTATATAAAAGCAAGCGGTATGGGGGTGCAGTGATGTGCCCCTGTTGATGGCTCTCTCAGCCGAAACGTGTCGGTCCGCTTTTACAGCACCCCATACTGCTTTTATTATTATTCACGTGATTTTTATTTCAAATAAAACCTGTCATGGTTTAATTTGACCTGCACCATTTGGAGCACTCTTTCTTTTTCTTCCATTTTGTGTCCATCCATGTCCTGCTAATCCATTGTGGCTCCCTACATGACCTGCATTGGAAGTCGCATCCGTCCGGTTTCTGTGACTGGTGGTATTCGTCCCATCGGATTGATACAGCCATTGCCGCCCGGAAGGACCTTCTGTGCAGAGATCCAGGTCTGCTGAGACCATTACGCCTTTTAGACTTGCTGTTAATAGTAACAGTTGAGTCCACACCTTCCGGTAAGAGTACCCATTTTGTTTACCTTTTCAAGTTAATGCCTTTGGTGATCTCTTCAGACAACTGTACACCCCATATGGTTACATCCACCCATCACTTCTTTATTGAACTGTGAATGCATTTACTCACTGGAGTGATCCACCCACTTTCACCATTTTTTGAGACGTTATCTCTCACGTGGACTTTATTTATATACATTTTTGTATAATCATTGATCACAACATATTAGCGCTGCACTTTTGTTTCACCTTATTTAATTTATGGTTTGAATTGCGCTGCACTTTTTTCTTATATAACATGTAAATGTTTGGCAAGCTGTCCATCAGCAATCAGTAACACGGCTTCGATTTTCTTGCATTAAATTATATATTTTTTTCCATGTGGGTTTGTGACTTTTTGTTAAGCCCACTGTTCTCTATTTTCCTCATTGCAACGAATGCAATATTTTAACTTAAAAAACTTTAAAACTTAAAATGTTTGTAATGGCAGAATTTTTTTTCTCTTAATGAATTCTATGCATTAAGATAAAAAACTTCTGTGTACAGCAGCCCCCCTCAGCCCCTCTTATACTTACCTGAGCTCCATCACGATTTAGCGATGTTGCACGAGAGACTCGACTGTCCAGGAATCTCCCTCCTCATTGGCTGAGACAGCAGCAAAGCACTATTGGCTCCCGCTGCTGTCAATTAAAGTCAGTGAACCAATGAGAAAAGCCACGGTTCTGTGTCTGAATAGACATGGGGAGCTGCGGCTCAGCTCAGGTGCCCCCATGGCAAGCAGTTTGCTGTGGGGGCACTTTAAAAGGAGGGAGGGACCAGGAGTGCCAAAAAGGGACCAGAGAATGGGAGGGCCTGGGCTGCTCTGTGCAACACCACTGCACAAAGCAGGTAAGTAGAACATGCTTATTATTTTTAACAAAAGAAAAACAATACTTTAACCATTTCCCGACCCGCGTATTGTAAATGTACGTCCTCTTTTTAAACATGGATATCTCAGTAACGGCAGCAGCTGCTGCCACAACTGAGATATCCATGTTTTCAGCGGGCGGCCGTGTAAACGATAACGGCGGTCCCCGCGGCGTATTGGCCGCAAGATCGCCGTTATCGGCGGCGGGAGAGGGCCCCCCCCCCCCCGCCGCTTTTCCGCGCCCTCCGCCGCTTACCGGAGCCGTCGGTAGCGGCGGAGGAGATCCGATGCTGCCGCCTGGAGAGTGAGGACTTGAGTGAGGGCAAGATGGCCCCCACCCGTCCTCATAGCTCTGCTGGGCGGAAGTGACGTCAAAACGTCAGTCCCTCCCAGCCTCTTAAAGAGACAATTTTTTTTTGTCATTTTTTTAAATGACAAATTTTCCTTTTTTTTTTTTTTTTCTTGCATTTAAGCCTAAATATAAGATCTGAGGTCTTTTTGACCCCAGATCTCATATTTAAGAGGACCTGTCATGCTTTTTTCTATTACAAGGGATGTTTACATTCCTTGTAATAGGAATAAAAGTGATCATTTTTTTTTTTTTATATTTTAGTGTAAAAAATAAGAAAATAAATAAAATTAAATAAGAAAACCCCAAAAAAATTTTTTTAAAGCGCCCCGTTCCGACGAGCTCGCACGCAGAAGCGAACGCATACGCGAGTAGCGCCCGCATATGAAAACGGTATTCAAATCACACAAGTGAGGTATCGCCGCGATCATTAGAGCGAGAGCAATAATTATAGCCCTAGAGCTACTCTGTAGCTCAAAAAATGCAACTTATAGAATTTTTTAAACGTCGCCTATCTAGATTTTTAAGGGTAAAAGTTTGACGCCATGCCACGAGCGGGCGCAATTTTAAAGCGTGACATGTTGGGTATCATTTTACTCGGCGTAACATTATCTTTCACAATATATAAAAAAATTGGGCCAAATTTATTGTTGTCTTATTTTTTAATTAAAAAAAGTGAATTTTTTCCAAAAAAAGTGCGCTTGTAAGACCGCTGCGCAAATACGGTGTGACAAAAAGTATTGTGATGACCGCCATTTTATTCTCTAGGGTGTTAGAAAAAAATATATATAATGTTTGGGGGTTTTAAGCAATTTTCTAGCAGAAAAAAAAACTGTTTTAGTCTTGCAAACACCAAATCTGAAAAACACCTAAGGTCTTTAAGTGGTTAATATCACTTCAATATTTCCATTCCTCCTTGCAGACTTCTAGTTCAGAAAAATGTACACAACTAATTTTACTAATATTCAAGGCCTCCTACACACGGACGGACTGTCCGCTGAAAAAGCTCCGCCGGACCGTTTTCAGCGGACATGTCCGCCCGGAGATTTCTGTCTGATGGTTGTACACAAATCCGCACGTACACGATACGCGGTGACGTGGCCGCGCCGTGATGATTACGCGGCGACGTCCGCGGACCAGTTTCAGCAGACATGTTCGGTCGTGTGTACGGGGCCCAAAACTTCCAATTTGAGGGACATATAAAAACATTTTTTTTCTTGATCTGCCAGATTTTGCCCAAATTAACTTTCTTTAAGTGGTTGTAACCCTAAAAAAAAAGAAAATATATCCTGTTCCCTTATAGCAGGTTAAACAACACAGTGCTTGTGCTGTTTAACCTGTCTCTCTCTGCAAAAACTCTGGTTGATCCTGCCTGTTCCGCTGTCCCCCTATGTAAACTGACCATGCTAATCATGGCTGCTAATCCCTGATTAATGTGGTCAGTTTATGTGCCTCTGTCATCCCGCTGCTCTCCTCTCTCCCCCTCCCTCTCTGCCTGTCAGCTCCCGTGTGTGTGAGCGCCCCTCCTCCTGCCACTATTAATAGTAAAGTAAAGATAAAAAAATATCATTGCCAGCACCTCTGTTTTATGAAGCTATCCTACACTGAGTAAGTGATAGGCCCCATACACACGAGAGAATTTATCCGCGGATACGGTCCAGCGGACCGTTTCCACGGATAAATCCTCTCAAAGATTTCCGCAGATTTCTATGCGATGGAGTGTACACACCATCGCATTGAAATCCGCGCGGAAATCCTCTGGCGATGATGTGTCGCGCCGTCGCCGCGATTATAAGGAATTCCACGCATGCGTCAAATCATTACGACGCGTGCGGGGAATCCCTTTGGACGGATGGATCCGGTAAGTCTGTACAGACGAGCGGATCCATCCGTTGGAATGGATTCCAGCAGATGGATTTGTTGTGCATGTCAGCAAATATCCGATCTGCTGGAATCCATCCCAGAGGAGATTTCTCCGCGGAAACAGATCCGCTGGCGTGTACACACCATAGGATCTATCCGCAGAAACCCATTTGCTGGGATTTATCTGCGGATGGATTCTATCGTGTGTAAGGGGCCTTAGTGTAAAATGATGCCACTAAATACCTTATCTACAATCTGTTCTGGCCAGTCATGTGACCTACGGCAGCTCCCTGACTGACATCAGAGGGGATCTCGGCCCCTTATGCTGTAGCCCTTAGATCAGAGGAGGAGAGCGCTGTTGTTTTGTCAAAGACCTTTTTTTCTATTGGCTGCAGTCGCTGATCAGTATTACTACTACTGTGAGTACTGTAAGTACTGCTGTCAGAATACAATGTCCCAGCAAGGGGGGATTCCTCCATCCACCTGTTTGTGTGTATTGAGAAATCAGTTTGTTTGTTTTTTTCACTATGACCAGCTTAAAGTGTCCATAACTAAAGTGTCATCAAACACATTTCCAGTATTTCGTATAAATCATTCCCCCCTATGCTTGTGTATTATGTGGGGGCTAGCAGGGAAGAAGAAGCTTTTGTCAAACCTTCTGCTGAAGCTGTCATGCGAGTAGACACAGCAGATCATATGGGGCAGAGAGGAGGCGAAAGGATGTCATTCATCATACTGGAGTCATCCCTTAAGCTGGTATGTCATGTGGGGCTGCTTCCAGAGACTTTCTGATAGATTCTGAGCCTATGAAACATGCAATGCTGAATAATGTCTGAAGAGGCATGCTGAAAACATTGTTAGAAGTCTATAGTTTATTTTAGTGGATAAACTCTGCTTTGTGTGAGCAGAAGCTTGGACATAAAAATATATATATCAGAATTGTTACTTTCTAGGGGCTATATATTTTATTTTATTCTATATGTGATTTGTGTTTATAAAGGTTAATATAAGAAGGTAATATGGATTCTTTGAATTTCTTAATAATGAGACCCCCTTTCAAAGGTATTTGTGCAGGGTTCCTTCCAAGTACAGGGTCCACACACTTTTCTCTACATAGTAACCATTAAAGTATTCCTTAGAATATGGAATGTACACACTTCTGTACTTCTGTATTTTAAGATCTAATATTCGTATAAATCTAAATATATATCAAATATGTAGTAAAAATCTGCATATTCCATGGGATGTACTTCTTTTTCTTATCACTACAACATTTCCCACTGCATGTTCCGAGCTTCCCAGCACTGTTATTTTCCCATGTTTTTTTTTCCACATGTGACCCTTCCTCATTACCTTCTTTCCTTTTATTACTCCCTTCCTACATCTTTATGTCCTCATTCTCTATTCTCCCATCCTGTTCTCATCCTTTTATATTGTATTTTTGTATACCGTGCAGTGGCGGCCCGTCCATAGGGACGCACGGGCCCATCCCCCCCTCCCACAGTTTCACAAAAAAAAAAAAAAAAAAAACGGGCCCTTTAAGAACTTTTATTCAGCTAAAATGTCATTTTGACATTTTAGCCGCAGTTCTGGCGGCCGTCTATAGAGGGCGCTGCAGCGCCACCCCCTCTCGCAAATAACACACATTCGTGCATAAATGCACAAATGTATGTTATTGTTGGTTGCCAGCGCTGCCTGGTCTATTCAGATAACCGGATGCGGGACGCCGTTTACCCGAATAGCGGCAGCTGGTTGGCTGAGGGGAACTGCCTATCAAAGCCAGCGGCTCTGATAGGCTTTTCTCCGGCTCTCACCTGTCTATACTCTGAGCGCAGGCAATCTGCGCTCATTGTATAAGACAAACGGCCGTTTCAGCCAATCAGGTTCCCGGATTCTGGTTATCAGGAACCTGATTGGCTGAAGCTTCACCACAGCGGCAGAAGACATCGAGGGAGCACATGGAATCCTCAGGCAAGTGCTTTTTACAGGGAAAGGGGCACAGTGACATCATGGGGCACAGTGGTGACAAAGGGCACAGAGGTGACAATTGGCACAGTGGCATCATGGGGCACAGTGGTGACAAAGGGCACAGAGGTGACAATTGGCACAGTGGCATCATGGGGCACAGTGGTGAGTGACAATGGGCACAGTGGCATCATGGGGCACAGTGGTGACAATGGGCACAGTGGCATCATGGGGCACAGTGGTGACAATGGGCACAGTGGTGACAATGGGCACAGTGGTGACAATGGGCACAGTGGCATCATGGGGCACAGTGGTGACAATTAAAGGGCACAGTGGTGACAATTGGCACAGTGGCAACAGTTGAGGGGCACAGTGGCTGCGTTTGATGGCATGGCACAGTGGTGACAATTGATGGCACAGTGACTGCGTTTGATGGTATGGCACAGTGGTGACAATTGATGGCACAGTGGCTGCGTTTGATGGCATAGCACAGTGGTGACAATTGATGGCACAGTTGCTGTGTTGCATGGCACAGTGGTGACAATTGATGGCACAGTGGCTGCGTTTGATGGCATGGCACAGTGGTGACAATTGATGGCACAGTGGCTGCGTTTGATGGCATGGCACAGTGGTGACAATTGATGGCACAGTGGCTGCGTTTGATGGCATGGCACAGTGGTGACAATTGATGGCACAGTGGCTGCGTTTGATGGCATGGCACAGTGGTGACAATTGATGGCACAGTTGCTGTTTGATGGCATGGCACAGTGGTGACAATTGATGGCACAGTGGCTGCGTTTGATGGCATGGCACAGTGGTGACAATTGATGGCACAGTTGCTGTGTTTGATGGCATGGCACAGTGGTGACAATTGATGGCACAGTGGCTGCATTTGGTGGCATGGCACAGTGGCTGCGTTTGATGGCACAGTGGCTGCATGTGATGGGCACAGTGAGGCTGCAATTTTTTTTTTTTCGTTTGCGCCCCCCCAAAAATTTTGAGCACCAGCCGCCACTGATACCGTGTTTAATTATTAAAGGAATTTTCACTATTAAATGAAGACTGCTGTCAGCCCTATCCCTTGTATCTGAACTTTACGGGTCTCTCCCCTTTCTTTGTTTTTCCTACTTGCTATTTACAGTAAGTTGAGGGCAAAAGGAAAAGGCGCCACCCATTTAGGGTGAGTCTGTATCCCTATACCTTATTTTTTTTTAAATGCTGATGTCAGTTAACATACTGGCCCTTTGATTTGACCCCCCCCCTTTTTTTTTCTCCTCCTTTTACTACCTGCCCTTTCCTTATTTTCCTGTTACACTTAGGTTTTTCTGCTCAAGGCACTTTACATCCAAAATTATGATTGCCAAGACCTGGCTACAGGGGTGGAACCAGGGGGGAGCTTGGGTGTACTATAGCAATCCCTAAGCACCCCCATCAGCAGTTGCCCTGGACACTTCAGGGAAGAGGTTCACAGTTTGCAGCCTGGGTTTCCTGCTCATCCTGATGACTGCAGGCAGACTCAGCTCTTGATGTGAGTGTCTCTCCTGCCCCTGTGTGTACACATGGTGGTCAAGGAATAAGCAGGCACTTCACCTAGCTGTACTTCACACCAGCCTGCCTGGACACAGACTAATTATAATGTAAGTTTGCTTTGCATTGTGCTGAGGGACAAATACTGCAGTGCTTGTGGAACAACTGTCATATTTCTGATGGAACAACTGTAATGTTAGGGAAGCAACTATAATATTTGTGATGGAGCAACTTTAATGTAAGTGGAGCATATTGTAATATTTGTGGTGGGGAAACTTTCACGTTAGTGGAACAACTGTAATATCAGTGAAGCATATTCTAATATTTGTGGTGGAACAACTGTAATATTCACATAGTTACTAGTGTTGAGCGGAATACGCCATATTCGATTTCGCGATATATCACGAATATATAGACGAACATTTGTGAAATATTCGTTAAAATCGAATATTCATGATATTTTATAAAAAAATAAATTTTGAGAAATTTCGCTAATGCGAAATTGATTGCGAAATTCTCGTCCGCGCATGCGCGCTAAGAACACGCGAGAACGGAGATCATTTCCTGGATGCCAGTCGATTTTCGGATCGCTATTTTGTGCTGCCCAGCGAAGCGAAAATGGTGGGGAGTAACTTTTCATCCAGTGAGGAAAAACTGCTGATTAGTGTAAGTAATTTCACCACTGTTATTTCATTATCTTTAACTGCATTTTAGACTAGTTTAAAAGTTAGGATATAAGATCAGATATTAGTATTTCCCAAACAGTGTGTCTCCAGCTGTTGCAAAACTACAACTCCCAGCATGCCTGGACAGCTTGCTGATGTGGGGGGGGGGGGGTAAACTTTATTGGGGGGGGGAAATGTGAGAAAGGAGTGTTTTTTGTTTTTTTAGCAAGACAGGCACGCAGACAAAGACGCAGACAAAGACGTAGACAGCTACTAAACTAGAATAAAACTACCACACCTAAAACTTTTTTTTTTTTTTTTTTACACGGACAAAGACGTAGACTACGACACGGACAGCTACTAAACAGGAACTAAAATACTACAGCTAAAACTTTTTTTTTTTTTTTTAGACTGAAGGACGCACACAAGGACGAGGACTACAAATACTAAACTAATATGCACTAAACACTAACTCTACTTACACAAACTTATATGACTAAACTAAAGCTAATTTTTTATTTTTATTTTATACACAAAACACAGAGACTAAACACACACTAAACTAAGCTACCTTAAAGAAATGTACACTTACACTAACTACACAGAAATCTATCTAACACTAAGCTACACTAACCTGGACAAAACAACACAAATCTGAGCTTTTAGAAAAGCTGTTGGGTCTTTTTCTTTGAAAAAAGCAGTTGGTTATAGAAGCAGGAAACTCAGAACTGAAAGCACTATAGGAAGCACAATGCTCTAAGTTCTAAGATCGCAATACACTGGAAAAACGCACAGAAACACTCCACTCTCTCTAGCCACCTTGTGAATCTGCACTGAAATACTGCTGGGAGTGATCTTATATACTGGTCGTGCAGGCAGGTTCCTATTGGTTGCTATGGAGGGTGCTAACCTCTGACAACTGTGGTAGGAGAACTCTGATTGGCTCTGATGCAAAAGAAGGGCGGGGAAAGTATTCGCGAATATTCGTAATACGAATATTCGCGAAAGCGAATATTCGTCAACATAAAACGATCGCCTCAGCTACTCGGCCCAGGGTCTCTAATCATACCAGCAATGCTTTTAGACGTCGATGGAGATCACTAGGATGTGATCTGTTTTAAAAATAAATTTGAAAAAATACGAATATTCTTGAGCAACACTAATAGTTACATAGTTGGTAAGGCTGAATTGGTTTTGACTGGTATTGATTTTGTGAGGGTATGCACGCTTCTTTTTGTTTTTCGTCATTTTGTGGTAAAAGCGAAAAAGCAAGAAAACAATGTAATGTCCATATTTGGTCAATGATGTCACCCAGGATACCTTGGCCCTTTGTTGTGTGCATTCTCCTACTGGCTGGGGAAATGTCATTCACAGCGAGTCTTCATTAGAAGCGGATGTGTAACATGTTTTCCATTTTGGCAGGTTGGGAGGCATTGTTCATTATGACTGATTTGAATTTGCATCGCTGGATGACATGATTGTGACAATGGATTTATACAAGCAACTCATTCACAAACAGTGGTGGGGCAGTAAATGGTATTTTTATCATTGCACCTGTGATAAGTGTGAATGAATGACCCCTCGATCACATTGAACATTCATCTGAACTCGTGCAATTTCAAAACTGCATTTCAGTTTGACTTTGAGGAAGACTTGTTACATGTTACACCCTAAATATGGATGTAACATGGTCCAAAAGATGGCAGTTAGCATTTAAGCATGACCTGTTACATTAATTTTAAGGCTAAATAATTTAAAGTGTAAAACAGATTTTGTACTGTGTTGAACAGATCAGTAAATTAAATAATGTCTTACCTCTTGGCATGACTCAATGAATTCATCTAAAGTTACAACTCCGTCTTTATTTTTGTCCATTTTCTGAAAGAAAAAATTACTTCAGTTAAAAGATAGAAATGAGCAAGAAACAACATAACCTTATTGAAATAAATAACTAGGGAAAACTTCATAACCAAGCCAAAAAAGTTATATGTTCTTCCCCTTGAAATCCTTCAACTGACAATTAGTGCAGCAGGGGCTCTCAATCCCGGATGTCACTGACAGTTCAAGTCCCCATTGATTATTGGGAACAAATCACCATGGTTCCTAATCATGTGATCACCATGTCAGATATGAAAAAATGAAAGTTATCCATCTACAAGTAAACACCTTTGTGCTGAGATGGAAAGTTAGACGTGTCCTGCCACTAGATTGTGTGGTCTGACCACTACTTGTCCTGCAGAACCTGCTTGCTCCCCACTACCAGGACCATCTTTAACATGGGGCAAAAGGGGCAGCTGCCCAGAGGCTTATAATTTGGGGCCCAATAGTGCAGTGTATGGAGGATTGTGGTATTAACGTATAGTAATGTGCAGTACATGGAATGTAGTATTGTAGAGTACAGTATGGTAGTCTATAGTAGTGCAGTATAGAGGAGTGTGATGGTGAAGTGTATGGAGCAGTGTAGAACAGTACAGTGTGTCGGTTCAGTAGTTCAGTGGGTAGCAGTGGTGGGAGGGAGATCACCCTGTCACCATCACACACTGCTCCATTCACTATTCACTCTGCCCTGACTCCATCATTCCATACTCCTCCACTCTAAATATCACTTCACCCCTCACTATGTATACTGCCTCCACCCAATATTTCTCTATTCAATATAACAATAACAATTTACTCTGCCCCCACCCCATACTTCCCCAAACTGTATAACGCTGTACTCCTTACTATTTACCTTGCCCCCACCTCATACTGATCCACTCTGTATAACACCACAACCCTGACTATTTATCCTGCTCCCAACCCATGCTGCTCCATATTATACAACACTGCATCCAAACTATTTACCCTTCACCAACACCATAATGATCCACTCTATTTAACAATGCACCCCGATTGTACAAGGGAGCACCATCAACCCCAAGTATAATGCTGAACCCATGACTATGCACCCTTTCCCCCACCCTATACAACCACTTTCCAGTACTAGGGGGTACAATCTGTATAACATTACACTTCTTTAGTGTGTACCCTACTCCCTTCTTTTACTGGAGGACCTAAAATTCTGCACCCCTTTACTGTGAACACTGCCCCATCATAGTACTAGGGAGCCCCATTCTGTATAACTCTGCAC
The DNA here is from genome assembly GCF_905171775.1 of Rana temporaria. Classification (NCBI taxonomy): domain Eukaryota; kingdom Metazoa; phylum Chordata; class Amphibia; order Anura; family Ranidae; genus Rana; species Rana temporaria. The sequence goes on from NC_053491.1 coordinate 281,031,251, forward strand.
CCCCCTTACTGTGTACCCAGCCACACCCCCACACTGCCTATACTAACAAAATGAAGGCCTGCTTCGTAGAACACTACACCCCCTTTCTTCATATACTGTCTGTCCTCATTAGTACTAGGGAGCCCTACTCAACTGTGCCTCCTAACTTACTCGGTCCCATCTCATTCTGCTCACTAGTAGTACTAAGAAGCCCCACTCTCTCGAACACTGCACCCCTTTCTACTTACCATGCCCCTATGTCACACTAGCTTATCTTGGTACTGGAGAGCCAAATTTCTAAGACACTGCACCCTGCTGCAGTATAACCTGCCCTTACCACAATACTTCCTCATTTGCTCCAGGTATGGTGGCCCACTCTTCAAAGTACTGCACTATATAATATCTCTATACCTCCCCTTCTCTAAGATTTTGTTGGGATGGAGATATAATTGCATAGGCCGTACCCAAGAAAACGTTTGCCCAGGGTCCAATCAATATTAAAGACGGCCCTTCCCACTACCTCTGTGTGCAGAACCTTTGCCTCTCCCGTCAGGCCTGTATGATGTATGAAATAAAGGGGATTGTTTACATATCTTTAATGAAAGCTTTAACAATATGAAGAATACATATGTCATGGTTTGTTGCACAATACTTTACCACCCAAGAATGTGGTGATATAGTGCAAATAAAAAGCAGCTTGACCTGTGTCAGCAAGAAGTGAACACTGTGGGCTCTGAAAAAAAAAAACGCCCTAGCAAAATAAAATAAACTATACCTTCCCCTAAAAAAGAAACCGTAAGCACCAAACCCCAAACCTATATTTTTAGCCTATCAAAAAATAAATGTAAATGTGAAATAAAAAAAAAGACTGGGGGTAGGGTGGGGGAGGGCAGCAGCTATAAAATGGAGTACTTTAAAGTATTGTTGGGTCTCAAACACAGAGGAGGCACATACGATTATGTAGCCCACCACACTTCAATCCACAGTATATAGCATAAGTAGAGAACTATATAGCAGCATTTAACTCTCCTCATCCACAGACTGACAGCTCTCCCTAAACTATTTTTAAACACAGACAATTGGCTGTTGAGAAACAACCCTTTTATAGTAAGGGGGCTGGCACATAACGAAGCCTCCATTTTTGGCTCCTCTACGCCAGCTCACCTATATCCAAAGGCCATGAAAGGTATATAGTTACAAAGAAATTAGTCCGGTGAAGTTCAGCAATAGATCACTGGGACTGTGAACCTTGGAACCTTGAACAAATGGAGAGAGGAGCCAAAGAGCACAATATAGTGTAGTATTCCAATTTTTTAAGTGAAAAAAATAAGTATGCTGTGTGCAATAGCTCATTATGTCTTTGTCTTGCATGTCTTTTTTTTTTTTTTCTATGTGGGTTTACAATTGCTTTAGGATACTGGCCCTCCCAAGCCGGAATTGAGCAAGCAGCCTGTTTCCATATAGTATCAGTTACCATGTGTGGCTTAATAGACTGCACTGTGGGACTTTGACTTTATATGCCCTATCAGTTAACATTTTTTTTTTTTTTTTTTTATTGTTGACCTTTCATTTTTTTTTCATTCTTGTTCCTGCTTTCAGTATAACTTGTTACAAGAGTTTATATTATTGCAATATTACATTGAATCGGATTTGCCTCCTTGAATGTGATATCATATTTATTTATCCTGCTTAATTTGACAGGTATGTGGATGCACGTGTATGGGCCAAAACACAGAAGGCATGCATTCTGGGCCACCTGCACACCTTTCAAATTAGAACCTGCAGTTGTGTTCGTACAGCTGCTGTGTTCCCATAGAGTAACAGGTGGCTCCAGCTACACAAACCACTCATTCACACTGTGGGGCAGATTCAGAAAGAGATACGACGGTGTATCTCCTGATACGCCATCGTATCTCTGAGTTCTGCCGGTCGTATCTATGCGCCTGATTCATAGAATCAGGTTACGCATAGATCTCCCTAAGGCCTCGTACAGACGACCGGATCTATCCACTGGGATTGATCCGCGGATCAGTTCCAGCGGACAAATCCGGTCGTCTGTACGGCCTAGCGGATATTTATCCGCGGAGATTCGTCGGGCCGATCGATTTCAAGAAGATAGAAATTTCTTAGCATGCTAAGAAATCTATCCGCTTGAATCATTTCCAGCGGATTGATCCGGTCGTCTGTACAGACTCACCGGATCAATCCGTCCGCTCCCCTCCCTCGCATGCGTCGTAATGATTCGACGCATGCGTGGAAGTACTTACCTTCCAGCGTCGCGCACATCGTCGCGGCGACGGCGCGACACGTCACCGCGGATGTATTCCGCACGGATTTTGATCTGATGGTGAGTACAGCCATCAGATCCAAATCCGCCAGAGGATTTATCCGCTGGAAACGGTCCGGCGGACCGTTTCCAGCGGATATCCTCTCGTGTGTACGGGGCCTATGATCCGACAGGTGTAAGTGACTTACACTGTCGGATCTTACTCTGCAATCTCACGCTGGCCGCTAGGTGGCGCTTCCGTTTGTATACGCGAGGAATATGCAAATGAGGAGTTACGCCGATTCAGAAACGAACGACCGTCCGGCGCTTTTTTTTACACTGTTTGCGTTCGGCTTTTTCCGGCGTATAGTTACCCCTGCTATATGCGGCGTATCCTATGTTAAGTATGGTCGTCGTTCCCGCGCCTAGTTTTGAATTTTTTACGTCGTTTGCGTAAGTCGTTCGCGAATACGGATGGAAATAATTTACGTTCACGTTGAAACCAATGACGTCCTAGCGACGTCATTTAGAGCAATGCGCGCTGGGAAATTTTCCGGACGGCGCATGCGCAGTTTGTTCGGCGCGGGGAAGCGCCTGATTTAAATTTTACACGCCCCCTACCCGCGGAATTTGAATTCCGCCGGGGGATTTACGATACGCCGCCGCAAGTTTACAGGCAAGTGCTTTCTGAATAAAGCACTTGACTCAAAAACTTTCGGGCGGCGTAACGTAAATCAGATAGGTTACGCGGATCTAAAGATCCGCTCACCTATCTGAATCTAGCCCTGTATGTGCAAGAGAACCCGTGTGAAGTGAGCATTTTTTAAATGTTTTTATTATTTGTTGCAATTTTTATATTTTTTTTATATTTATTTTACAATACTGTTAGTGAGGGGCAGTGGATAGTGTTAGTGTGGCAGTGGACACTGTCAGTAGAGCAATGTATGGTGTCAGTAGTTTTTATTTTTACTATTTTATTTATTTGTTCTTTCAATTTTATTATAATATGTTCTTTTTGACAGTTTGCTTTTTTATACTTTTTTTTTTTTCATTTTTTTCACAATGCTTTTGGGGGTAAGGGGTAGTGGATGGTGTCAGTATTTTTTTTTTCACAATTTTTACAAATATTTCTTCTTTCACAATGCTGTGGGGGGAGCCCTGGACAATGTCAGTAGAGCAGTGGATGATGTCAGTTTTTTTAATTACATTTATTTATTTTTTATAATTTTTTTATTATTCATTACAATTTTTTAAACAGCCATGTTGTAGGCTCATTTTGAAATCTCATGCTGAAATCAAATTTTTGAGACAGAGATAGCGACTGAGGAAACATTCTCCAGTCCCTTTCTCTGTAGCCTCAGCTGCCCCTCAGAAGCTCATGCTTATTCACAAACTGAAGCATAGTAAACATAGTTTAATATGCTTTAGTCATGAATGGACTCAGAATCGATTGGTACTGACCACTGACTCAATCCACTTTCCATCCTGACAAGGGTGGAGTCATTCGAATGGAACTTTCCCTTTATAGTGCCGTCGTACGTGTTGTACGTCACCGCGCTTTGCTCGAGCATTTTTTATCACGATCGTGTGTATGCAAGGCAGGCTTGGGAGGAATCACATCTAGAAAAACATCGTTTTTTTCCATGACATGAATAACGGTCATGTGTACGCAGCATTACAGTAAACAGTTTTCCCTGATGCATTCATGGCAGCACACACTGCACACACTGGGTTGTGACTCCGCCCCCACAACCTGACAGGATTGGTTAGCTATAAATTTGAAGGGGAGACGCCCCGCACTATTCTCTTTGTTTATCCTCACCTGACAGATTGGACGGAACAAGCAGAAGCATGCCTCTTACCGCAAATCGCCCCAGCAGGTTCAAGCCTCTCCTGTTTGGAAGTCCCTCCTGTACCGTCTCTAAAGGAGCTTCTACGGAGGGAACCCCATTCTGGTGGTCTCAGGGGCGCAAAGATAAGTTCACTGGCACTATAACAAGCTTTAAAGAAGCTTAGAGATTTTGCAGTGGTCCCCTCTTCTGTTCTCACATTTCTGTCCCCCTGGCCAGTCTCTACTGCAGTATTTATATATTTCTTGCTTTAGATTTAGACCGTTCTGTGGTCTTTTTTAATACACTTACTGTCCTCCAGCAGCCCACTCCGTTGTATATGCACCACCGCGGCTTTCCGCCACTCTGCGCATGCGCGCAGCGGAGTGATGACGCCGCCAGTCCCCTCTGCCCTAACCCAAAATGGCGCCGGGACAGGCAGGCCTCTTCTGTGCATGCGCGTCATCGTCGCTGCGACGGCGGCGTGAGTTTTAAAAGGACAGCATACTGGAAATGGGGCTACAGGCTGCTGCTCTGCTATAGTGGAGGAAATTAAGCACAGGGTAGGTTCCTTTTTCATCCTGTCTTCTCCCTGACCAGGCTCTAATGGTATTTTTTTTATTATGGTACTACAGTATTATATTTCTTTTTTTGTTTCATTGCTTCCTCTTCTCACCTCAGACTGTCCTCAAGACTGATCTCCCACATCTTCATGGAGACCACTGCCCTCGCAGACCACCAGCAAACTAGGTAAGAGGCCATCCAAAGCAAATGTAAGTAGAGAAGAGACAAAAAAGAGAGCCTGACCACCAACGCTGCGTTTTTGGCAGCCCTACCAGGTCAAGAGACACAAGTTCGCGGCATTGAGGGGGATCAAGCCATACGTCAAGCAGAAGGTCACGCAGAAGTCGTTCAAGGTCATCCTCCCGCTATCATCGCTCAAGACATAGCCGCTCGCGTCACAGCCGCTTCCGTCATAGTCGGTATCACCGCAGACAATCACCATCATCTTACCATGGTCCGAGCTATCATACCCGTTCTGTGGCAAATGCTTGCTGGGTATGTGGGGCTCCCGCTTTGCCAGGAAAATTGGCTTGCCGTTCTTGCTTCAACGAAGCAACCAAAGAGAAGGAACCGGATGCCAGAGTCGTGACAGAGCTCATAAGAGAGCCGCCACAAGAGTCAATTTTGGGAACTATGGCTCCGCTAGTAGACGACCCTACCCCAAGCACATCACCAGTACCCTGTCATTACGCACAGGCTTCAGAGACCCTCTCTAAAAATGAAGAACGCGAGGCGGCGTCAGGGTTCCACTTCTGCTTAGTCGAACCGTTCGCTCGCTCAGTTAAAGATGCAATTGGCTGGGAGGAAGAGGAGACAGAACCTCAGAAGATTCGGAAATATTTTCCAGAACTAAAGAGGGATCCTGAGTCGTTTCCCTTCATCGAGGAACTAGAAGACCTCATAAAAGATGAATGGGAGAGATCGGATAAGCAGCCTAGTCTTAGCAACAAGCTTGAAAAATTGTATCCTTTAAAGGAATCTAAAATCAATTCCCTGATTAATGCACCCACAGTCGATTCATCTTTAATGTGACTTGCCAGACACGTCACCCTGATGATCGAAGGTGCAGTTACCTTCTGGGATGTACTAGATCGCAAAATCGATCTTGAATTAAAAAGGGCTTACTCCATGGCAGGAGGCGCTTGTAGACCGGCTATCACCACCGCGGCAGTAGCTAAAGCCACCTCTGCATGGGCGGCTAACATTGAGAAATCCCTCCTAGATGGAACTGACCAGGAGAAAATAATTTCCTCCCTACAGGAGATAAAATTGTCAGGCGATTTCATGGCCGGAGCATCAGTTGACATCATTAGATCCTCAGCAAGGGCAATGCTAGCCTCAGTTATGGCCAGAAGGGCCTTATGGCTGAAGCCCTGGATAGCCGATGCAGCATCAAAATCAAATTGGTGCAAAATTCCATATGACGGCTCAAACTTGTTCGGCCCAAAGCTGGATTCAGTCATCTCTAAAGTCATGGGAGGAAAGTCGGGGCTAATACCCTCCGACAGGAGACCAAAACCCAGAGAGGCCCCGCTTATAAGCGCAATCTTCCCAACAAATACAGGGATGCTAGATCCTATCGTCCCGGCAGGGAGTTCAGGAGGGACAGGAACAATTCTCGACCCTCCTTTACGAAGGTACAGAAGGTCAAGGCCATCACGGCTGGGGACCAACAAAAATCTTTTTGAGGATTTGCCCGCCCACCCAGCACAGGTGGGCGCCAGGCTCAAGAACTTCGCTCAAATATGGTCACGTCACATAACGGATCCATGGACATTATCCACTATCAAGACGGGACACAAATAGAAATTCATGGGCACACTGCCGGAGAACACATTCCAGCCCACCAAAATACCATCTTCCCCAGACAAAGAAGGTTACTCCTGCAATATTAAACGGAATTGATACAAAAGGGGGCAATCGTAGAAGTCCTGCCGCACCAAAAAGGGAGTGGATTTATTCCCCTTTATTTTTGGTACAAAAGAAAACAGGGAACTTGCGTCCAGTCCTGGACCTAAAGAGGCTCAACAAGAGGATCAAAATAGAAGCCTTCAAAATAGAAAGCCTTTAGTCCATTCTATTGGCGGTGAACCTGGGAGACTGGATGTTATCGGTAGATTTATCGAACGCTTACCTTCACGTCCCGATCCATCCCGCCTTCCAAAAGTTTCTTCGGTTCTCAAGCAGTCAGTCTCATTTCCAATTCCGGTGCCTTCCATTCGGCATCTCCTCAGCACCCAGGACATTCACCAAAGTTCTCCTACCCCTGATCGCACTTCTCAGGGATAAGGGGTTGCGAGTCCATCATTATTTGGACGACATTCTGCTCCTGGCAGAAAATCAGGAAACCTTGACTCATCACCGGAAGCTATTGCTCACGACCCTGCAAGAGTTCGGGTGGTTAATCAACTGGAAAAAGAGCAGTCTCCAGCCCACGCAAATCATGGTGTTCCTAGGGGGAGAGTTGAATACCAGGCTGAACCGGGTACAACTCTCTCAAGAGAAGCTGAAGCCCTTAGTCCAGAAGATGAAGAATCTGTTATCATCCAGATGCCTACCAGCCAGAGCCTGCCTCAGTATCCTGTGGTCCATGTCTGCGACCATACCCATGGTACAGTGGTCCCAGTGGCACATGCCAGTCTTACAAAACTCCTTTCTCAGGCAGTGGGATGGAACGTCAATGCTCCAATCCATTCACATCCCCAGTTGGGTAAAGCAATCAGTGTGGTGGTGGACACACCTGTCCAACCTCAGGAAGTTCAGACCGATCATTTCCCCAAGTCCAGAAGTAGTAACATCGGATGCCAGCCAGAGGGGGTGGGGAGCACATTATCTGGACCAAGTAGCCCAAGGCCAGTGGCACTTTCGAGCTCAGGGCATAGTATTAAAATATTTTAGAACTCAGGGCAGCCTTTCAGGCTCTCATGTCCTTTGCACATCTTCTGGAGGGAAAAAGTGTCCTTATCAGAATGGACAACAAGGTAGCGGTGTCATATATCCAGAGACCAGGAGTCGCACGCTTCTGGAGGAGGTTCGCCCCATATTGGAATGGGCCCAGGTGCACCTGTTAGATCTGAGGGCAGTAAACGTCCCGGCAGCACAGAATTTTTTGGCCGACTACCTAAGCCGAGAGACACTGTCGAACAACGAATGGTATCTGAACCACCACGCATTCTCCCTTCTGACGAAGACTTGGGGAGTACCAGAGGTCAACCTAGCAGCCACGCCAACAAACACCAAATGTCAGAGGTTCCTGTCCAGAGCCCCCTTTCTATCAGCCGAAGCAACAGACTGGCTAGTCCACCCATGGAACTTCGAGCTGGGGTACATTTTCCCTCCAACTCCTCTGATTGCGAGATTCCTGTCCCGGCTTCGGAAGTCCTCAGCCACGGTTATAGCAATAATACCGTTCTGGCCAAGGAGGCCATGGTTTACGACCCTGTTACAACTCATCTACCAGTAACCAGGGATCTCCTATATCAAGGGCAATTCTTCCATCCAGCCCCAGAGAAGCTGCATCTGACAGCATGGAAGTTGAGAGGGTTAGGTCAAGGGAACAAGGATGCTCCCAGGAAGTAATATCGACCTTAATGCAGGCTAGAAAGACCTCCACTAATACCACCTACACTAGAATCTGGGAGAGGTTTGTTTCGATGTCACAACAAAGAGATTGGAATCCTATCTCGCCAGAACCATCTCAAATTCTTGAATTTCTTCAGTCAGGGCTTAACAAAGGCCTAAGCTTGGGTACCCTGTAGGTTCAAGTATCCGCCCTTTCTGCCAAGATGAGTACTAGATGGGCTCTTCATCCTCTGGTCACTCAATTCCTGAAGGCCTGCATGAAGATCAGACCACCTACGAAACCAGCCTTTCCAACATGGGATCTCTCAGTAGTACTCGAGGCCTTGTCCAATCCACCCTTTTTTCCGTTTAGCTTAGTTTCACTGTGGAACCTAACTCTAAAGCTGGCTTTCCTTATTGCAATTACATCAGCTAAAAGGGTGTCAGATACAAGCACTTATGGCTACGGAACCCTATTTAGTGTTCTTTCCTGACAAAGTGGTACTGAAACCTTCAGACCATTTAGGCCAAAGGTGGCCTCCTCCTTCCATTATAGGAAGGAGGAGGCTTAATCCAATGATTCAGAAACGTTTATCACATAATATTAGTAAATTTAAAATCTAACAATTCCCCCTTAATGCACTATTATTAACAAACAAAATAAGTGCATTCATCTTAAATAATAAAGGTTTCTGATCCACTTTTTTACAATACAAACAATACAATTTAACATTTCAGATATTGTACATAAACGTTTTCCAAAAATCTGATATTCCTATGAAATATTTAACCATTTCATTCCATTAAGAAACTATAAATTATTATATTATTGATTAATTTAAATTTATTCTTATGTAATATTAAAATGTTTCTTCCTTTACCTTCATAAATTTTACTTCTTATAACTTCAACCATATCATATAACTATTTTATCATAAAGAAGAAATAGATATTTTTGATGTATCAAATTATATTACTCTATAATATTAATTATTAATCAGTAAAAAAAAATTCTTGCATTTCTTTTGAAATTTAAATAACCAAATAATTTCAGTATTATAAGTTTTTATACATTATCCTTTACACTGAACAATTATAAACATAATACGTAATCTACTGGTTTGTGGATACATAAAAACATAACTTTCCCATTATTTGATTGTCATATCTTTATATATTCTATCTTTCTTTCTATTTAATTTGTTTATCTATCCATTTTATTTATTTATCTATCCATGACTCTTTCTTTTATTTATTTTTCCAATGTTTCATATTATTTAATTCAACAATAATTCTGTTCAGACACTTTAAATCTTACATACAAACCTGTATGTATTTTAACTATATTAATACTTCAAATGTATTCTTTGTTATACATACTTGTAATAACAAACTATCCATCCAACTTTCCCAAGTTATGTGTTCTATAAAAATGAATACAAAAATTAATTATTCTATGTGAAATAATAATTTTATGTGTATCAATGTGTATTCTTATAAAAGATTTAGAAACCAAAATATAACAACTATTTTTCCATATTTCAAAAAATTTAAAAAAATTCCTATATTAGAAGTACATTCCAACTCCCCCTTACATAATGATCGACCGATCAATATGTCACTTTTGATGTAAGTCCATATGAATAAATCATTGAAGTTCATCCAAAAATGATAATCCTTGATAACATAATCAAAAAATAATTTTGAAAAAAATAGAAGTAGTAACACATAGAAGTTTAGCTGTGCTTGTTTCATGGTCATGGAAGAATCCAAAAAATAAAAAATCTTCCCAATTGAAACTCCAATTGATATTTCAGCTGGCATTTCTATTGGCATCCTTGGCACCTTCATATCTATAATTCCTAACCATAACTTTAGCTACTGGAATAAATTATGAAACATACTCGTAAAAAGTAGAAATCTTATTCAAAACGAAGGGCCAGATCCACGTACAGCTGGCGCAACTTAAATATTCGGATTTAAGTTACACCGCCGCAAAATTTCTACCTAAGTGCCCGATCCACAAAGCACTTACCTAGAAATTTGCAGCGGTGTAACTTAAATCCGTCCAACGCAAGGCGTGCCCAATCTAATGGAGCGAGTCCCATTTAAATTAGGCACGCTCCCGCGCAGGACGTACTGCGCATGCTCCCGACGCGATTTTCCCGACGCGATTTTCCCGACGTGCTTTGCGCGAAGTTACGTTGCGCCGAGTTTTGAGAATCGCGACGGGCGTAAAAGAAAAAATAAGAGTTGCGGCGGGAAAAAAAAAAATTAAAAAAAATTTGACAGCGACGCGGGAAAGAAGGGTCTACTTTTACATGGTGTACTAAGTTTACACTTTGTAAAAGCAGCCCTAATTTTGCAACGGCAAACTAACACTTAGGAAAAAAAACGAAGGGAAAAAGCTTTGTGGATCTCCGTAAGTGCTAATTTGCATACCCGACGCGGAATTTCGACGAGAAATGCCCCCAGCGGCGGCCGAGGTACTGCATCCTAAGATCCGACAGCGAAAAACTATTACACCTGCCGGATCTTAGGAATATCTATGCATAACTGATTCTATGAATCAGTCGCCTAGATAGAAACAGGGATACAACGGCGTATCAGTAGATACGCCTGCGTATCCCTTTTGTGGATCTGGCCCATAATTTCCATTCAAATTTAGCAAAGGCCTAGCCATGTTTTGTGAACAAACTTCTGAAATTTCTATACCTGTACTTTGTCCTATGCAACAGATTGCAAATAACTACCGTATTTTCCGGCGTGTAAGACGACCGGGCGTATAAGACGACCCCCCTAATTTTCCAATGAAAACATTGTATTGGGCTATACTCGCCATATAAGACTACCCCCTACCTTACACAGGGATGCAGTCTTGTAGCTCCGATCCAAGCCCAATGTCTGAAGGCAGCTCTGGATTCTCTGGAAGACTTAGATGCAGGTCCTCTCTTCATGGTAGAGGTGAGCAGGCACTGCAGCAGATCCCCTTGGCTTCTCTCCTGGTGGCTCTGATCCCTGCAGGCTGAGAGCTCAGACCCCATCTATAGGTCTGCACTCTCCTCTTTCCTTGCTCAGTTTCCCCAGAACATAGTGACACTTCCTCCTCTAGGTGCAGCCACTTCTAAACTCCTATTAATCGAAGTCTACAGTCTATTAGCCTCAATTAAAAAGTACAGTGCAAAAAAAAGTGACATCCATTGCAGTATGCACTGAGCCAATCCCGGTGGGCGATGCATTCTGTTGCTGAATACTGTGCTTGTTAAGCCTGCTCGGATTGGCAGAGGCTTGTGACATCATGAGCCCACGCCGCTCCAATCCGAGCAGGCTTAACAAGCTCTGTATTCAGCAACAGGATGCATCGCCCGCCGGGATTGGCTGAGCGGTGCATACTGTATGTAACAGTATTACCGAGCACCTGGCTGGCTTCACATACATCTGGCAGCCTCTGCACCCGGCGTATAAGACGACCCCCGCTCTTTGGCAGTGTTATTATGGCGTTAAAGGTCATCTTATACGCTGGAAAATACGGTATATATGCTAATCTTAAAAGGCATCGAAGAACAGACATTCTTCATCCTGTCATTAACTCAAAAAAGTAAAAAAACCCATATTTTAGAAAAGTTTTTAGACTAAAAAATATAACAGGTAAATAAGTCACCTAGTATTTACCTTTTCTTGAATCATCTTACCCTATATCTGGGTGCTAAAGATGATAAGAAGCAAAAACGTTATCAAATACTAAAATTGCATACATGTCCTTCATCACCTGTCCTATAAAAATGAAAAAAAAAAAACATCTGAATCCATGGTTTGAAAACAAACCCCAATGGAATATGACAAAGTTCACAACTTAGCTGTCATTAAAAATATATTAATTCTTCTAAAATTACCTCAATTAATTTTTATCAAAAAATTAACTAAAGGAAAAAACATACTTGTATCCTCCCTTAGCAGGTGAAAAATCTAATATGATCAATCTACATAGATTGCAAAATTTCTCAATACTTTGTAATATCAGATTACTCTTTGCCTTTTGAATTGCTCTATAAACATAATAAAACAATATTCAGAAGTCTAATGACAAAAATGTTCTAATAATGAGTAGTTCAAAATTTCTTTCATTAGCTCAAACAAACAATCAATTAATCAATTTGTCAGTCAATCTGTCAGGTACCTGGATATGCAAAAATAAATATTTTCATTTAAAAAATAACTCTATCCAATATTGTTGGAATCAACTATTCTTACAATTAATTTTATCTCCATTATCAGTCTGTACTGAGACAACATTTTAATCATCCCCCTCTTTATTCTGTGACTAATTATATTTTATAAAAGTAATAATTTTACTAGATTATTGTATTTTTCTTTTACTATACTTTACTTTACTTATTATTGCTTTAATTTTGCAAAAAAACATTTAGGTTGGGCTTTCCCAAATATTTTATTTCTAAAAGAAACTTAATCATGTTAAAGTACATTATTTTACTGAACCAATCATACAGTATGATTGATTGCACCACACATGCCCTGTCACTCTGACTGCTAAACAAACACAAGCATTAAGATCATTTTTCAGTGTAGACAGATACTCAGAAAGTTTAATCTGTGCCAATATAAATATATATAAATATATATAGATACAACATTCCTTCCCAATAAATATCCACTGAAAAATTGATAAAGTAACTTTTGCATGATTTACTTACATAACTGTGGCTTTATCACACTGCATAATTTTAGCTTCAACTGACCTTACTTTTTAAAATCCAGTTGTCACTAGTCATAACCTTTTCAAAGCCTTGTGTTTTGACAAGTGAAAAAATGTCATGGCATGACTGACCATCTGCTTTTCTCTGTTAATAGTACATTCTTTTACATGTCACACTCCCAGAGAATGATCTGTCACTGTCAATCATTGCTACACATTCACTATACAATTTGTCTAAACCAATCTCATGAAACCCAGATTGGCCTCTGCGCATGAACCGACCTGTGTCTCCCCGAGAAAATTACTCCAACTAACCTCTTATCAGAAATACTCAATTATAAAAACGTTTAACAATAGATTTTTTCTTCAATTTTTGCTAATTTTAGATTGAACAAAACTTTCATAATTTAATATTTTTCCCGGGTAAACTTTAGTAAATTAGAACAACCTACTACTTTTAATTTAATAACCAAAACCAAGTTTGAAATCTTTTGTAAAAATTGCTCAATCCTTAACTTATTATTTTCTGCAACCAAATCTGTAGGATTTTTGTTAAATACTAGATACCTTGTTGTTTTCCATTAACTGAATTTTATACAGTTCTTACATAATCTTAATCAATAGTTTTTCCTTTAAACTTCTGCCCCTGTTTGTGCTTTGAATGACATGCAATAACACATTTCTGTTGTTTGGGCCTAACATTTTCCTAAACATATACAAGCATTAAAATGAGTTTGCTTATTAAAGAACTTCTTTACACTCTGGAATTAATTAATTACCCTACTACTGTCTGTTTACATGCCTGCATTGCATATATATATATAGAATATACCAATTCCCAAATATTACAGGGATATACTTCTGAACTTTGAGATTTTTAACCATCCCATGTTAACCCACTTATATAAAAAACATATTTACCCCTTGTTTAGAATGATTTTCCAGTGCACTTAAAAAAACAAGAGATGCAATGTCCTTTTAACTTTGTCTTAACTTTAGTTTCTTTTGTTCGTTATTTTGTCTTTGTTGATTTTTTCTTGTTGCATTTTCATGTTGCTGTATCTTCATTCATTGCTTTATCTTGGAAGAATAATGTCCTTATTTTCTTTGAAGAGTTCTTGTCTTGTTCGTGGCTTGCCTTCTTCTTTTTGGCTCATGTTAATGTAAATGTTTAGTTAAGCTGTAGATAGCCTCAAGTAAACAAATGTAAAGATGCGTGCGTAAAAATAATGTATTTCTCCTTTTTGTGTATGTGAAAGGAATGTATAATGTATAGTGTATTCTTGGACCGTTCAAACATCAAAATCCGACTTTCATTTTCGCTTACCCAAAGTGTACATTTGGTGTAACTACAATGGTAGCCTTTAAAAATAATGTGAAGCTTTAGATCCTATTTCAACACTTCTTCTGTGAGACTTCTCACCTTTTTTAGAATCTTCTTGGCAGTTCTTCACGTACGTAAACGTTTACGATTTTTCTCCATAACCAGAAAGTCCTCAGCTGGATTTTCCACGATATCTTGAAAACATTCTGTCCAAAATAGCTGGCCCATTAGCCTCGTAAGCCTTGTAAGTCTGTTAGCGTTCTAACAGGTGAGAAAACAAAACAGCATAAAAACTCACCATTGTGTTTTTGAGCTTCTATCGTCTGATGGAACACAAACGCCTCTTGGTTCTTTTCGTTTCTAGGTTCTTTGATCGTTTTTTTCTTCAAGACTTGAATATCTCTGTCTTCTTCATCTTCATCTCCCCCTTTTCAAGGCTTTAGGAAAAAATAAGACCAACGTGGCTGGCATACACCAATGTTAAATGAGAGGGAGAGGAGTACATTTCTCTAACATGTGTCATGCGATATGTCAAAACTCTCCTCCATCCCAGGCGTTCTTGGTTCCCAATATACAGACTCAGGTTTCCTTCATTATACGATGTTAATTCTTCCAAAGACAGGACAGCAAGACAGTCAATGCTTACATTGTTACAGCTGATAACACATCATGGTAGGATGATACTTCAGAAAGTTACAGAAGGAGGAAAAAGATGTTAATGATGGTACATCTCTCTGCTGGGAAAGGTCCCTTCCAGCAGGTTGGGTTCTAACCCTCATCTTCCTGTCGGGTCGGATGACCCTGAGGTCCCTAGCTAACTATGCAACCCACATGTGTTCTTATACTGTTTTAAAAGCCAAGCTAAGCATAATTCACAATTAGACCAGCTCCAAAGAAGGTTGGTGATAAACGTAACACCCACTTGTGTATTTTTAAGTAACATCTCCACCCACTGTCTTGACGTAGGACTTCAAAAATAACAGATGTAGTGTCCTGTAACTGACATTGTCTGTCCTCAAACTACCATGTTTAATCCAATGATTCAGAAACGTTTATCACATAATATTAGTAAATTTAAAATCTAACAGATATAAATTAAATAATTAAAAAAATGTTTTAGGTTTATTTAGCACTCGAAGAGGCAGATCCACATACATCTGCGTGGGCGCAGCGTATGTGAGATACGCTACGCCGCTGTAACTTACTTTTCTTTCCTTTGAATCCTGAAAGAATTTGCGCCGTAAGTTACGGCGGCGTAGTGTATCTCTCGTGGCGTAAGGGCGCGGAATTCAAATTGGGTGGGTAGGGGGCGTGTTTCATTTAAATGAAGCACGTCCCCGCGCCGAACGAACTGCGCATGCCCCGTCCGTCAAAACTCCCAGGGTGCATTGCTCCAAATGACGTGTTTTCGACCTGTACGTAAATGGCGTCCAGCCCCATTCACGAATGACTTACGCAAACGACGTAAAATTTTCAAAAATTATACGCGGGAACGACGGCCATACTTAACATTGAGTACGCCACCAGATAGCAGCTTTAACTATACGCCGGAAAAAGCCGACGTAAAAAAATGCGATGGCCGCTCGAACGTTCGTGGATCGTCGGAAATAGCTAATTTGCATACTCAACGCGGATTACGACGGGAACGCCACCTAGCGGACGTCTAAAAATTGCATCTAAGATCCGAAGGCGTACGAAGACGTACACCTGTCGGATCTAACCCAGATGCCGTTGTATCTTGTTTTGAGGATTCAAAACAAAGATACGACGCAGGAATTTTGAAATTACGCCGGCGTATCAATAGATACGTCGGCGTACTTTCTTTGTGGATCTACCCCCATATGTGCACATTAATCTAAGTTTTCTTAATTTTTTCATTTTTTTTTTTTTATGCAAATATGCACTTAAAATTAGGGGGGATACTTACTTGAAGAGTTTCATGTTGAGTATCTGTTTTTTGTGGTAAGCAGGGTTTTCCGTTTTGGCACTAATGGGTAGCGCCTTCGGTCCCTTTGTTTTCTGGGCGGGTGTGAGGGTATGCTGAATTATTTATTTATAATCAGCTTAATAATAATGATTTTTCTGTATATGCACAATTATACATACGGTTTTTAAATTGCAAATAAACATAACTTTGACAGGACGAATTCTGTAATTACGCGGTTTCTGACAAGTTAGGCAGGATAACTTTATACAGTCTTGGACTGACGGACTGCAGTAAAGGGGGAACGATAGATCGAGGCATTGAGATGTCCCAATAAAGTTTTGTTAAAATGACAACTAGCGCACTCTGCGTTGTAGTAATGCATCGCTGAGGATTGGCATCTTTTCCTTGAGTTAAGATGGCGTTTGCGCTGCTATTGTCCTGCATTTCACAATGAGGCTTGGATATAAATACATGGTGATTCACTGGTATGCCCTATCCCATTAAGAACGTCTGACTAATGACAAAACACATCTGTAAGGACGTGCAGTGACGTCACCACACCAAGGAGGAAGGGCTCCACTAGTTGCCGGCCGGAACTTTGTTTTAGACGCTGCTTGTTTTTATCTACTTTTGTAAGTACGCTCTACGTTTTAAATAAATATATAATCTTTACGGAATTACACTATGGTGCATCCTCTTTCCATCTATATGTTCGGATGAGCCTGAGATTGTACCTGAAGTTTTCCTTGGGAACCTGTCCCCCCCTGCATCTCTGTGAGTCCATTAAAGGCCGCGGCTGGGCTATAGCCGACTGCATATCAAGCTTGCCCTCTGGTAAGTGGCCTTACATTTCGGTGAAGGGTGTGACTTCAGTGTGGAAATATCAGTCACTTTATGGTGGTGTGCGCTTTCAGGATTTTTCACCTATATGAAGATTACTGCAATTTGAAATTATTTACTCACATTTGCATCCTATGGACTTGCTTAATATCAGAATTTGAGAAATTAATTTCCTGAGATTATTTTTATTGTTTAAGAGTTTTATTATTTTTATCTGGCGCTGCTTTATTTTCTATGTATATCAAAGAGGCCTACTCCATTCAGCAACTTTCGGTTCCTGAGGGCATCAGGGCCCACTCGACAAGGGCAGTGGCTACTTCATGGGCAGCATATTTCGGGATTTCACCAGAGACCATATGCAGAGCAGCAACTTGGTCTTCCCGACATACCTTCATTTCACACTTCAGAGTGGATTCGGCCCACTTGGCTACTGCCGACTTCGGCAGATCTGTGGTTAGAGCCAATTCCTCAGCGATATAGAATAAATATTATTGTTTTCTTGCACCCTTCTGACTGGCGAGTTATTTCCCAGTATGTGCTGCCATGAATGTGTCAGGAAAACGGAAAATTGTATACTCTCCTTTCTGTAATTTTCCTTTCCTGACGCATCTTCATGGCAGCACACAGATACCCACCCTGCTGTTTAATGATATATAAAGAGAATGGTGCAGGGCGTCTCCCCTTCAAATTAATAGCTAACCAATCCTGTCAGGTTGTGGGGGCGGAGTCACAACCCAGTGTGTGCAGTGTGTGCTGCCATGAAGATGCGTCAAGAAAGGAAAATTACGGAAAGGTGAGTATACAATTTTCAGTTTTTCTGAGGATTGGTGACCAAAACAATCTTTTCTGCATATTGTAGATATTGCCGTACCAGTGTTTTGTAAAGGGGTAGAAATATTGATTATGGCTTTAACCCCCCTGGCGGTGTTCCCGAGTCTGACTCAGGGTTAGATTTCTGTGCTGCGATCGGTAACCCCGAGTCAGACTCGGGCTCGCCTCGCAGCATCCACAGACAGGGTTTACTTACCTTGTCCCTGGATCCAGCGATGCCACCGCGCTGTGTGAGCGAGCGGGTGCTCGCTCGATTCGCACAGCGTCCTCCTGTGACGCCGATCTCCGTTCCCTGCAACGTTACGATGCACGGGAGCGGAGAACGGCGCCAAATTCAAAAACATAAACAAACACAATACATACAGTATACTGTAATCTTATAGATTACAGTACTGTATGTAAAAAATACACCCCCCCCATGTCCCTAGTGGTCTGCCCAGTGTCCTAAATGTACTTTTATATAATAAAAGTCCTGACCACAACCTGCTAAAACACCTTTGGGAAGAATTTTTGTGCGGAGACTTCGAGCCAGGCATTCTTATCCAACATCAGTGCCTTACCTCACAAATGCACTTTTATTATTATTATACAGGATTTATACAGTTTGCGCAGCGCTTTACAACATGGGGGCAAACAGTACAGTTACAATACAATTCAATACAGGAGAGCTCAGGTCCCTCTGATCCCTTCAGAACTTCAGTCTAGAAGAATGGTCAAACTATCCCATAGACACACTCCTAAACATAGCTGCAAAGGGTGGGCCAACTCAATATTGAACCCTACAGACTAAGACTGGGATGCCAATAAAGTTCATTCGTGTGTGTAAAGGCAGGTGTCCCAATACTTTTGAATGTGTGTGTATATATATATATATATATATATATATATATATATATACACACAAATCCTATACCCACAGTTGATCTGGAGGAAGGCAAAAAAAAAAAAGCATGATCTAATTCGCCCCAGCTCCAGAGTGTCTTGGAAAGAATACAGGCCTTTCTACACACAATCTACTGAGCTGGCCAGACAAACATTTACATGAATAAATTAAATTTTATTATTGTAAGCACCCCTGTCAGTAGTAAATGGTTTGATTTAACATTCTAACTGCTACATTTGCAGAACTTGCTCAGTAGAAAAACACTAGACTTACTGGCAGGATCACCAAAGGAAAAACAAGAAAAGAAAGCCTAAAATCAAAAATGAATGCAGCCACGACATCTAAGAATAAGTATGCTGCACAGGGCCATCTTAATAGCATCATGGGCCCCTGGGCAAACTAATGCTATGGGACCCCTAAAAGCTTGCCCCAATTTACGCACATACTCTCAAGAATGAAAGTACAATATTTCTACTTTACAGCGTGTCACTTGTTACTGTCCCCTGCCACCAGATTCAGCGTGTCACTTTCCACCTGTCCCCTACCACCAGATTCAGTGTGTCACTTATCACCCGTCCCTTGCCACCAGATCCAGGGTGTCACTTGCCACCGGCAGGGGGACTGAACGACGACAGGGGGACTCGGCGACAGAGGGCTGGGTGGCAGCAGGCAGATGACTGGTAAAAATTGTTTTTAAAACTTACAGTATGAACAGTGCTACAGGAAAAACGAGATACCATCTTGATCTTTGTCAGCTAACAGAACTTTTTTACTTCTATGTAAAATTCTAAAGATAGAAGTAATAAAGCTGACAAAGTACAAGAGGGTATCTGGTTTCTCCTGTAGCACTGTCCTTAGTGTAAGAAATCGAGCAGAGCCGTTTTAACACCCCCTCACGAGTCCCGAACAGTGACAATCGGGGATTCGAGATCCCCGGCAGCCCAGCGGTGCCCGTCAGAAAGACGGCCCTAATGCTGCAATATAATACATGTTTGCTTTTTGGATTTAATACCACTTTAACTAAGTCACCCCCCTCCTAGTAGCAATTGTAGCATTGAAGGGTTCCTTTACGCAACCTTTATGCAATTTTTTTGCAATTTTTGGTTTATGCAATCTTCATGCAACTTTTGGTTGTGAATCCATCCATACAGGCATTCGCTTCTTACAATGGGAACATTGCACATTCGATGCTATGGACACTAGGCATTGAATGTGCATATTTTTCTATAGCGATTGTGAGATGCGACTGCCTGTGCGCATATGTGCAAAAACAAGGGGATAATAAAAGACTTTAGTCACCGACCTCCTAGTAGCAATTGTAGCATTGAAGGGTTTCTTTACGCAACCTTCATGCAATTTTTATGCAATTTTTGGTTTATGCAATTTTTATGCAATTTTCATGCAACTTTTGGTTGTGAATCAACCCATACAGGCATTCGCATCTTACAATGGGAACATTGCACATTGCACATTCGATGCTATGGATATGGCATTGAATTCATGTGCACATGTTCCTTTGTATATAATTTTTTGTCAATTGACATTTTTATATGTGTATCCAGTGGCCCGGATTCACATACATTGGTGCATATTTATGCCGGCGTAGCGTATCTTTTTTAGGCTACGCCGGCGTAGCGCAGAGCACCAAGTACAGTATTCACAAAGCACTCGCCCCCAAATCTACGTTGGGTTTCCTCGGCGTAAGCCAGCGTAGGTGGAAGTGGGCGTGAGCCATGCTAATGAGGCGTGACCCCATGTAAATGATGGACTGAGCGTCATAAAGATACGAATAACGTACGGCGCATGCGTGGTCCCGTGGCCGCATCCCAGTGCGCATGCTCAGAATCACGTCAGTTTTTTTTTCATGCTCAACAATGAATAGCTTAATCTAGCCTTTTTACCTGCCCATATATATTTCAAAATTACTGTTTTAATTACTTTAAAGAAGCTTTGCGGTATTTTTATTGGGAGCATTTGAAGTTTGTATGTTATCTTTGGTAAAATCATCATTTTAAACGCATTGATCTTGCCTATCCAGGAGATATGTTTTTTTGCTAGGTTTTTCAGGTCTTGGTTAATGTCGTTAATTAAGGGGACAAAGTTGGCCGAGTAGAGTTTTTCAATTTTAGATGTAATTTTTATACCCAAGTACGTTATAGCTTCTTTTTCCCATGTAAATGGAAACTCTTTCTGTAGTTCTTCTGCTTCTTTTTTTTCTATCCCCAGATTCAAAATTACCGTTTTTATCGGGTTTATTTTAAAATTTGAAAGTTCACCGTATCTTTTTATTTCCTTTATGACATTAGGGAGAGATACTCTAGGTTTGGCCAAATAAAGGAGTATGTCATCCGCATACGCCGCCACCTTGTGTTCTTCATCTCCCACTCTCACCCCTCCTATCCCCGGGTTTTCCCAGATTTTTGCTAACAACGGTTCCAAGGCTATTACATATAGGAGAGGTGAGAGCGGACACCCCTGTCTGGTTCCGTTTTCCATGTTGAACACAGATGACACACTCCCATTGACCTTCACCCTTGCCGTCGGGTGGCTATACAGGTTCTTTACCCATTTCATGAACCTTGGTCCCAGGCCTATATTTTGTAAAGTTTCCATCATAAACCCCCAGTCGACTCTGTCAAATGCTTTTTCGGCATCTAAGGACATGAGTACGACTGGGGGTTTCTTTTTTGGATCTTGTTGTAACAGTAACAGGGTCCTTATACTATTGTCTCTTCCTTCTCTGCCTGCTACAAAGCCCGCCTGATCTGAGTTTATTAATTGCGGCATTAAACTTTTTATCCTGGTTGCTAATATTTTCGCGTATACTTTCAGGTCTGCGTTTAACAGTGCTATTGGACGATAGCTGGAACACAACGTTCCATCTTTTCCCGTTTTAGGGATAATAGAAATATTTGCCAAAAGAGATTCTTTTCTTATTTCTTCTTCCTCTCCTATTTTGTTAAAATAGTTACACATCTCTGGGACCAGGAGTTCGCTAAATGTTTTATAATATTTAATCGGCAAGCCATCAGGGCCTGGACTTTTCCCACACGGGGTTTCCCGGAAGGCTCTATGTACCTCTTCTTGAGTTATTGGGGCCTCTAGGGATTCAGTGTCGTTTTGAGAAATTTTAGGTAATTTCACTTCTTCTAAGTATTCCCTGATTTTCCTTTTTCTCATCTTTTCTTGCTCTTGTGTTTCCTTGGTTCTTATTGAATATAATGAACTATAAAAAGTCTGAAAGGATTCCGCTATTTCAGACGTCTTATATTTCATAAGGCCGTCTTGATTCTTTATTTTTTCGATGTAGTTTTTTTTTTTTTTTCCCTGGATATTCTGGCTAAATGTTTCCCTGGTTTGTTCCCCCATTTGTACCTCTCCTTTCTAACATTTTTGAATATGTCTCTTGTTTCAACCTTCATCAGATCTCTAAGCTGGGTCCTCTTTACAATAATTTCATGATATATTTCATTTTCTCCTCGCTCTTTATGCATTTGCTCCAGTTCAAATAGCTCAGTTGTTAATTTTTTCATGTTTAATTTCCTTATCTTTTTTTTCCCTGCTCCTATTGAGATTAATTTCCCTCTGATGTATGCCTTATGGGCCTCCCAAACGGTAGCTACCCTTACTTCAGGTGTATTATTAAGGGTGAAATATTGGTCCAAATCCATTCTCACTGTGTTGTTTACCTCTATATCCTCTATAAGTTCTTCATTTAAGTTCCATGATCCTTTTCTTTGCTCTATTTCTTTGAATCTAATTTCCGCTATTACAGGAGCGTGATCTGAGATTGTAGATACCCCTATTGAAGTTTTAACTACCTCTTCCAATAACTCATGGTCTACCAATATATAGTCCAGTCTTGAGTATGTTCCGTGCACGGAGGAATAGTAGGTATAGTCTCTTTTATTTGGATATGTAATCCTCCAAGGATCTATTAAACAGTAGCTATGCATTTTTTTTCTTAATATTCTAAGCTGTTTAATATTTCGCCTCTGAGCCCCGGATGTACTATCCAGTTGATAGTCCATTGAGAGATTGAAGTCTCCTGCTAGTATTACATGTCCTAATTTAAAGTCCATTAAGGCATTCAAAATCCCCCTCAGATATTTATGTGGTTGACTGTTTGGGCAGTATATATTTGCTAACGTGTATTTTTTCCCTTGGAGTACTCCTTTTAGGAACAAATAACGACCTTCCGAGTCTACTTTCCTATCTTCTACTGTAAAAGAGATATTCTTCCCTATTCCTATGGCGACCCCTTTTGCTCTCTTCTTTGGGGAGTCCCCATAGTACCAAATAGGAACTGCCCGAGAATACAATCTAACATTAGAGTCCAGCGTTATGTGTGTCTCTTGCAGGAAAACTATTTCAGCGGAATACCTTTCAACTTCTCTTAGTACCATATGCCTTTTTTCAGGGCAACTGAGACCTCTTACATTGTATGTTAAGAAATTTATGTTTGTCATATTTTTTTTTTTTCCCTCTTTCTTGGGTATATATGTTCTTTCCTGCTGCATGACACACAGATCTGAATCCCTTTCCCCCCCCTCTCTAATCTTCCCCTCTCCCTTCCCGCCCAAACTCCTCCCCCCCCTCCCTTCTCCCTCCCCCCCCTCCCCTCCATTTGTACCTTGCCCCCTTGTTCTTCGTTTGGGGCTTTCTCCTCCCCTCCCCCTCCCCCCCATTCGATCCCTGACCTTCTGGTCATTTTTAGAGCTTTTTCTATTTGGCGCTCCTGGCGCTCTTTTGCTCCTCAGGCTGAGGTGGAGTTCTATTTTAGCCCGGTCTCCTGTCCCCCTATACTGGGGAACTGGTGAAGAAGCACTCTCTGGGTCTCCCTTCTCCCTGGTCCCACTCCGATAGCTTACTATATTGACCCTCCCCATTTCCCTCCCGCCCACAACCCCCCCCCCCCACCATTCCCCCCCTCCCCGGCCGGTCAACACTAATAATTTTTTGGTATTGGGATGCCTAAACTATGACAGAATTCTGGTGTTTCCTCCAAAAACCTCAGTCTTGCCGAAACACCATTTTTCCTGCCTATTAGGCACGCTGGAAATCCCCAATTATACTGAATATCATGCTCCTGCAGAACACCTAGCAGTGGTTTTAAGCTTCTTCTTCGTTTTAACGTCTCTTGTGACAGATCTTGATAAATTTGAATATTATGTTGATCGTATTCTAACGGCGACTTCCCTCTCAGTTTTCTCCATAGCTGGTTTTTCTCTTCCCAACTTTCAAAACGCACAATAATGTCCCTTGGGTAGTCCTGTGCTCTCTCCCTAGGACGTCTTATTCTGTGTGCTCGTTCTATTCTGAGCGGGGAAGTTGTTTCTCTCTCTAATATTGGATTACAGATTTTTCTTATTATTTCTGGGAGGTCCTCAGCTTGTGTCGTTTCTGGAACACCGCGTATTCTTATATTCTTTCTTCTATCTCTGTTCTCTTGATCTTCTAATTTATACGCCTGTTCTCGTTGGTTTATTTTTAAAGCTTTTATTTCATCTTCTAGTTTTTTAAGTGAGATTACATTGTAGTCAACTTTTTTCTCCACTTCTTCCACTCTTTCCAATATATGCCCCATATTTTTCTCCATTTTTTCCATTTGCGTTTTGAGTGATCTTTCTAAAGCAGCGAACATTCCTTCCATCTCCCTTTTTGTTGGCAAAAGTGTCATATCCTGCGTTTCTTCCTTATTTCTCTGTTCTGGATCTATTTCTTTGTCTGTTTCCCTATCTTGGTCTGTTCTGCTCTCTAGGAGTGATTCTGAAAGTATTTCTGAGTCCGTCAAGGTATTAGCTGGCCCTTTTTTCTTATCTTTTTTCTTTTCTTTTTCTGCTTGGCCTGCTCTGCCAATCGATGTTTTTTCTATGTGCTGGTTGTCGCCATTTGTCCCATGGGTCACAAATTTACACATCGGGCCTGGGCTTTGACTTAAACGGGGTACCTTTGGGGTTGCCCCGCCTTTCGCTATTTTTCCCCTTGTGGTCATCCTTGCGCCTGAGTTGTAGCTACGTCACTTTAGAGCGGTTCCGAGGGAAATCCGTTTGCACTTGTGATAGGTGTGTACTCCCCTCTCCTACCCGTCTCCAGCACCCGTATATCTCGGGAACCTCCTCCTACGGGTTTTCCTGGCTCTGTAGTCTGATTACCCGCAGTGTGTATAATACTTTTACCGATGCTTTTACCATTATGTTATATCTTTTGATGTTTCATTTATCGCAGTTTAAGGTTGTTGTAATATTTCTGTTCTTTGTCTTTAACTTTAAATAAAGGTATTCAGAGCCATAGACATGTATACTGGCCCCCCTCTTCTATCTGACTCCAGTGTCCATCTATCAAATATAGTACAATAAGAGTTCCGTGTGTCTTGTACACATATTGATCCCCATAAGAAGAAAGAAAGTATCAAGAGGGGGCCACAGGAGAAACTATGGGGTTACCGACCTCCTTACAGGAACACAAAAAAAAAAAAAACAGTGCTGAACTCATGTCTCTTATGTCACATTATTCCGTGCTATCATAACAGTCCCAACCTTTTATCAATCTCCTCAGAGAGTAGTGTCCCATTTGTATATTTCTTTTTAATAATTCTTATATTTTTTAATAAGGACGTTTGTACTCACCACTTCAATGGTTGAAGTGCACTCGTAGTGTGTACTCACCGGTCCAATGGTTGATAGGGGAGCTTACCGGCTGTTGTAATAGGTTCCAGGATGTTTCCCTACCTACTATTGTGGCTGTGATGGTGAAGCCAGCTGCAGACTAGGTCCTCTTAGTCTAGGACTGGTGCTCCATTTCGCTGGGCTGCAGGGCTACGGAGCTACAGAGCCTCCTAGCACTGCGTGTCAGTCCCCCGTCCCCCGGAGCCCCCCTCCCGGAGCCGCGCGGCACGCCTCCACAGCGCGTCCACTCGCACGCTCCAGGGGTCCGGGCAGACCAGGGAGATGCAACACCTGGACGCAGCGCTGCTGCCTATCAGCCAGGAGAATCAGGGGGGACGAGGGAGACGCAGCACCGCCACTAGCCTGTCAGCCGGGAGAGTCAAGGGACCCGGAGAAGCCGCCCACGTGTCAGGTAAGCCGTTCGGGGGAGACCCGTGCAGATCCGCTCCGGCCGGCCGGCCAGGAGCTATGTTCCGGAGAGAGAGGGAGGAGGGAGGGGGGCACCCGCGCCCTAGTGGAGGGAGCGGAGGGAGCGGGGGGTCCGGCTCTCACTCAATTCAGCGTGGGTTCGGAGCATGACTGGAGAGCGGGCATCCCATCTAGCTGCTCCTCCACACTGACCGCGCCATCTCTAGACTCCTCCCTCCCTCTGGGCCCGCATTGCCCTTTTTAGAAAAATGGGAAAGCGATATTGGTAAAAAAATTGATAAAACACAAATGATAGGTGCAGTATATAACCATGCCGCGGACATTACCACCATAGAAGCAAACTATAAATGTATGGTGCGATGGCACATGACCCCATCAAGAATGAATAAGATCCACCCTAGAAATTCAGAGCTATGTTGGAGAAACTGTAAACAAAAAGGAACAACGCTACACATATGGTGGGACTGCCCGAGAATGCAGGAATTTTGGAAAGAAATCTTGAAATATATTGTAGAAATAACAGGGGAGACGATTCTATGTAGCCCGCTGACCTGTTTGTTTCACGGAACTGAAAAAACAAAAAAACAATATGGAACAACTCTGGTCCCAGTGTTGTTAAACGCAGCTAAGGCTCTGATCCCCAAAAATTGGCTACACCCAAAGAGGCCATCAATTAAAGAGTGGATAGAAAGGGTGGAATATATAGAAGAGATGGAGTATCTTGCCTGCAGAGAGATAGGAGAAGAGGACAAAAACAGGATGGTTTGGGAAAAGTGGAAAGTGTTTAAATCCACAGCAAAGTTCGCCCAGGGAACGAAAGAAGCAGAAAGCTGAGAAACCATAAAGAAGATTGCATGGCACACAGATCCGGGGGGGGGGAAGGGAAAAAAAAAAAAAGGGGGGGATTAATTATGTTATGCTACCAAGGAATGCAGTTAGATTTGTTAAGCGGGAAAAGACTAACCTAACAGTTTAAAAATGTTAAATCCGTAATGTCAAAAAAAAAAAAAAAAGCTTAAACATATGAAAAGGAAAAAAAAAAAAAAAAAAATCCACGAATGATGCGAAGCCGCAAGAGAGATGCTAAGGGCGGGCGAACCGTGAGCTAGCCTCTCGGCTATATGTGAGCAGAGTCTGACGTGAGAAGAAAGAAAAAAAAAAAAAAAAAAAACAACTGCCTAAGATACATCGAATCACTGCCTACGACGTGAACGTAACCTACGCCCAGCCCTCACGTACTACTACGTAAACAACGTAAAATACAACGGCTGTTCCCTGGTCCATACCTTTGCATGAGTTGCGCCTCATAAATGGGGAATAACTATACGCCGGACGTAAGCCTTACGCAAACCATGTATATTATGCGCCGGGCGCAACTACGTTCGTGAATCGACGTATCTCCCTCATTTGCATATTTGCAATGAGGCGGCCAGCGTAAATATGCGCCCAAGATACGCCGGCGTAGGAAAGTTACGTCGGTCGGATGAAGCCTATTTTCAGGCGTATCTAGTTCTGTGGGCACGGCGCACAGATACGACGGAGCATAGATACACTTACTCTGCATATATCGAGATATGTCGGCGTAAGTGCTTTGTGAATCCGGGCCAGTATCTCTTTCCTTAATCGCCCCTCTTTTATTATGTTGATATGAACCTTTTATTAGGTTCGTCGGGTGTTATGTGCCTGGTAATTATTTCGGCACACACATATATAAGGGACATAATAATAATTATACAACTATATACGTATTGGAACGCTCACATCATTATATGTGTGCATTTTTCACTCGCACTGTCGCACACCTACAGGGTCATAGTCATTTGCCATTATTATTACTATCCATTACAACATATTTATTATACTTCATCACATCTACATTCATACCTTTTTTTGTGTTTTAATGTTATAACTCCATAATAGTTTTCATGTCACATTATTAGTGCCACTTAATTGGCCTTTTACATGATTTACATAAAACACTAAATATAAAATAAAATATATAAAGCACAAAAAATAAAAAATATAAAATATAAATTATATTTATTCATACATCACATTCACTCTTTTTTCACTTTTTATTACATCACACTAGAAATGTTTTCAACATTTCCAATATTTTTATGTATTTTAGGTGGTAATTGGTCATCTATATATATATATATATATATATATATACACACACACACATCACACAATAATTTTTATTAGTTCCTGGAAGCGAACAAAATTCACTAGTAGTTTTTTCACTGCTCTATTTTCACTTTCATTTTCATCCCCTACACCAGTGTTTTTCAACTCCAGTCCTCAAGGCACACCAACAGGTCATGTTTTCAGGCTTTCCATTATTTTGCACAGGTGATTTGATCAGTTTCACTGCCTTAGTAATCACCACAGCCGTTTCATCTAAAGGAAATCCTGAAAACATGACCTGTTGGTGTGCCTTGAGGACTGGAGTTGAAAAACACTGCCCTACACACTATGGCCCGGATTCACAAAGCACTTACGCCGACGTATCTCGAGATACGCTGCGTAAGTGTAAGTATGCGCCGTCGTATCTATGCGCCGTGTCCATAAACTGATATACGCCAGAAAATAGGCTTCATCCGACCGACGTAACTTTCCTACGCCGGCGTATCGTGGGCGCATATTTACGCTGGGCGCATTTGCCGCTCCCATTGATTTTCTATGCACATATGCAAATGAGGGAGATACGCTGATTCACGAACATACTTGCGCCTGGTGCATAATATACGTGGTTTGCGCAAGTCATACGTCCGGCGTAAAGTTATTTCCCATATAGGAGGCGCAACCCATGCAAAGGTATGGACCAGGGAACACAAGCCGTTGTATCTTTTGTCGTTTATGTTGTACGTCAATATGACTAGGCGTAGGTTACGTCCACGTCGTAGGCAGTGATTCGGCGTATCTTAGGGAGTAGTTCCTACGTGATTCTGCGCATGCGCACAGGGATGCGTCCACGGGACGACGCCGTACGTTATTCGTATCTTTATGAAGCTCAATCCATCATTTGCATGGGGTCACGCTTCATTAGCATGGCTCACGCCCACTTCCACCTACGCTGGTTTACGCCGAGGAAACCCAGCGTATCTTTAAGAGCGAGTGGGAGCGAGTGCTTTGTGAATCCAGTGCTTGCATCTGTGCGCTGCGTCGTCGTAGCGTATATTAGATACGCTACGCCCGCATAAATATGCGCCGATGTATGTGAATCCGGGCCTATGCATTTTCACTATAAAATCGCATCACAAAGGGCATTTTTATTTATTTATCTACTTATTAGTTAATGGGTGTGTATACACAGTGTGACAGGAAGTCAGGTAAATCTGTGGGTGTTGTCACAGTCGGGACATACATTTCTGCCTTGTTAGACAATACACCAATCATTATTAGGCGTCGGCTGCCAGAAATAGCCATGAAGGCTAAGGGCCGTTGGAAGACTCCAGCTGTTCAGAGTGAGGCAATTAAAGGCCTCTATAAAGTAGCCCAGAGGATAACCACTAATTGGCTGCATCACTCCTAAGGCTGTGTGAACAGGAGAGCAGTGCCAGAAAATTCTCCTGATGAGGTGAGTAGACCATTGACTTTTTCCTGTGTTATAAATCTAAAAAGACTATTGTTTTGTGCTGTATGACCAGCACTGTCTACCCAGCAGTAGGCTGTGTTAGACTTCATAGATAGGTTCC
Organism: Rana temporaria; assembly: GCF_905171775.1. Classification (NCBI taxonomy): domain Eukaryota; kingdom Metazoa; phylum Chordata; class Amphibia; order Anura; family Ranidae; genus Rana; species Rana temporaria. The sequence continues at coordinate 281,060,767 of NC_053491.1, forward strand.
TGTGTGGAAGGTAGACGCCCAGAGTGGCTAGGATTTATTTTATGTTTTGATTTTGTTTATGCTGTTTGGATGCTTGCAATTGTTTTCCAGCAAGATGGAAAAATAAACCAGAAACTTTGTTTTTAACCTTCTTCGACTGCCAGTCTGTATAAATTCAGTGTGTGGTGAACCCAACCAAGGGGTCACACACCCCGCTACCGAGCTAACCCCTCACAACAGTTATTATCCACTTAAGCCCTGGACCTTTAGGCAGCTAAATGCCCAGGCCAGGTTTTGCGATTTGGCACTGCGTCGCTTTAACAGACAATTGCGCGGTCGTGCGACGTGGCTCCCAAACAAAATTGGCGTCCTTTTTTCCCCACAAATAGAGCTTTCTTTTGGTGGTATTTGATCACCTCTGTAGTTTTTATTTTTTGCGCTATAACAAAAATATAGTGACAAATTTGAAAAAAATGCAATATTTTTTACTTTTTGCTGTAATAAATATCCCCCAAAAACATATATAATTTTTTTTTTCCTCAGTTTAGGCCGATACGTATTCTTCTACCTATTTTTGGTGAAAAAAATCGCAATAAGCGTTTATCGATTGGTTTGCGCAAAATTTATAGCGTTTACAAAATAGGGGATATTTTTATTGCATTTTTATTAATTTTTTTTTTTTACTACTAATGGCGGCGATCAGCGATTTTTTTTTCATGACTGCGACATTATGGCGGACACTTCGGACAATTTTGACACATTTTTGGGACCATTGTCATTTTCACAGCAAAAATTGCATTTAAATTGCATTCTTTATTGTGAAAATGACAGTTGCAGTTTGGGAGTTAACCACAGGGGGCGCTGAACGTGTTAGGCTTCACCTAGTGTGTGTTTACAACAGTAGTGGGGTGTGGCTGTAGGTCTGATGTCATCGATTGTGTCTCCCCTATAAAGGGGATGACACGATCGATGCGCCGCCACAGTGAAGCACGGGGAAGCCGTGTTTACATACGGCTCTCCACGTTCTTCAGCTCCGGGGAGCGATCGCGAAAGAGCGGCTATAAACGAATAGCCGCGCCGTCGTTCCGGATCGCTCCCCGAGGTAAGCCGCCCGCCGCACGCAGCGGAGGGGGTCCCGATCGGACCCCCGACCCGCGGAAAGGCAAGGACGTATATATACGCCCATCTGCCTGTCCGTGCCATTTTGCGGACGTAAATAGTCGTGCGGCGGGCGTTAAGTGGTTATAACAATAGTCTTGTATCACTAGACACACATACCTACGTAATCTAATTCAATCTAATTTTATTTTAATGCATTTTTTTTATATGGTTTCATTATATTTACAGATAAATTCATATAGTTTCAGTCACTTTATTTAAATCTCTTTTTAAATATGAACTACATTCTTTTATCTATATGAATTTTTTACACAAGAAACATTTATTATATTCGTTTTTCATTATATTATTTTCCAATAATCTAGACATTTTGGGGTTAAATCTCAGTGATCTCTGAGACCTATTCACACACACACACACACAGATGATTGTGGTTAGGAAATCAGATCTGGCAACCCGTTGGTCAATTCGTTTTGACCTATCAGGGGTTAGCATTGATCACATGTCTTTGAAAGTTTGCTATATATTAGATGTGAAGTTTTATAATTGTCAGCTATGATTAAGCACTAATTTATAGTGTGAAACGCGTCAGCTGTTTTACTCCCGTGTTGTGTGCTGTGACTTGTAGTGCATTTTTCCTTTTTTAAATAAAGACAACCATCAAGGTTTTTTGGAGTCCATATTTTCTTTTTCCATTTGTTACCACTTTAACTAAGGCAATGTTTTCTGACACACCTTGCTTCATGAATTTATTACAGGATAAGAACACACAACAAATAGAGAAAAATCTCAGCCGGCGCACATCATACACACTATACAAACCCATACACACCACCCAGCCCACTTATTACATGCTGGTCTTGTATGGGGTGCGGTGGCAGAGATTTTTCTCTATTTGTTCTGTGTATTACATGGAATCCTATCCTGACCTGCATAATCAGTGGAACACACCAAATGGGGGACATATGCCGGGGCAGAGACCCTAAAGTTGGTTTTGTACAAGAACACAAGCATTTAAGCATCAAAACTGCTCTTATCTGAAATCTCTTTCCACAAGTTATAATTTAAAAATATTGTTTTTAAAGTAATGCAAACTAACCTGAAAAAATAGGTCCAGGTGTTGCTTAGGAGCATCATCCTTGAGAGCAGGGTATGTATATTTCCCCATCATGTCATATATGGCTTTAATTATATCCATCATTTCCTAAATGAGAAAGGGAACAATTATTTAATAAGTAATAGCAACATTCTTTACAGAACAAAATGTTTTTACTGGCCCTGTATAACCTTACAATCTTATCAATTTGCAAAGCTACCATTTAGAATGAACTTTTTACATGTGTTTGAGATGTCAGATTGTCTAAAAAGTGTGCTAAGTGTCCAGGGATTTTGAGGTGCTATGAGATTAATGCTGATCTACAGATTATAGTGAAATTTAAATAGCTTGTTTGGACCAAGCTGGTTCAAACAAACTATTACCTTCACTACTAGATGTGCCAGCTGTTTGTGCTGTATAAGCTGTATGTAGCATCAGCTACACACAGTATACAGTACTGTGTTCTAGTAGTGAGATCAGTGAGATAGAAACTTCCCATCTCATTCCCAGAACAAAATCAAGTCAGGATTGAGCACTGCTCAACTATTCATAGGGAGCTTTGTATTCTACAAAATATGTGACATCATCCACCCACCTCTCTACCTCTCCACCTTAGTCAACACAGCACTGTAAACTGTATGTAGCTTAAGCTACTGTATTTATCGGCGTATACCGCTAACTTTTTTCCCCTTAAAATAAGGGGAAAATCATGGGTGCACGATATACGCCGATACCCGCTTCCCGCGCTCAGTTTAAACGCCTCCGCCGACATATACCGAGCGCAGTACACTCGGGTACATTCGGCCAGGCTCGGCTTCGCTCGTGGTCACACTCTGTGACGTTTATGCGTGAGAAGCCGAGCGTGGCCGAACGTGCCCGGGTGTACTGCGCTCGGTATATGTCGGCGGAGGTGTTCAGCGCGGGAAGCAGGGATTCGATTCGAAGCCGGGAGGACACCACCGAGGCCGCAGACGGACGCCAGACCGGATAAGATCACCGATGGGTGCCGGGCAAGACACCAAAACTGTAAGTAATAAAAAAAAATTTACAGGAATTTCGGGTCTACATTAGGGGTGCGCGTTATACGCCGGAGCGCGCAATACCCCGATAAATACGGTATATGCAGCACACACAGCAGGCACATCTAGTAGTGAAAGAAGTCCTATACAGATGTCGTTTTGCAAGCCGCGCTGAAATTGTGCTGTAGGCTTCAGAGTCGGGCGAGAGTTGGACGACTTTGAAGCCGCCCCTGTGTGAACCAGCACTCACAAGCCAGGAAAGTACAAACACCCCTCAAATGACCCCTTTTGGGAAAGAAGACATTCCAAGGTATCTAGTAAGAGGCATGGTGAGTTTTTTGAAGTTGTATTTTTTCCCACAATTCTTTACTAAATGAAGATTTGTTTTTTTTTTCACAAAATTGTCATATTACCAAGTTATTTATCACACACTGTATATGAATACTTGCAACTACACCACAAAACACATTCTGCTAATCCTCCTGAGTATGGCATTACCACATGTGTGGGACTTTTCCAAAGCCTGGCCACATAAAGAGACCGAACATGCACCTCCAGGCATTCTGGGAGCATATATAACACCTATAATTTCCTTACAACCTATCACACTTTTGAAGGCCCTGGAGCACCAGGGCAATAAAAACACCCGCAAAATGACCCCATTTTGGAAAGCAAACAACCAAATGTATATTCTATGAGGAATTATGAGTCTTTTGAACATGCATTTTTTTTCCACAAGTTTTTGGAAAATGTCGAAAGAAAATAAACACTTTTTTTTTTTACACAAAGTTGTCCATTTATATGATATTTCTAACACATGGCATGTACATAGCAAAAATGACACCCCAAAATACATTCTGCTACTCCTCTTGAGTATGGAAATACCACATATGTGAGACTGTTACACAGTCTGGCCACATACAGGGGCTCAATATTCAGGGGGCACCATCAGAAGCTCTAGAGACATAAAATGACAAATTTAATTTCCTGACTACCTATTACACTTTTGTGATGCACTGAGGGCACTTATAAGCACTGTAGTGGCACTGATGTAGCATTGATGAGCACAAATGAGGCATGGATTTGGCATGAATGACCACGGATGAGGCATGGGTATCGCGGCTGTGTGATTCGCATGTGCGGGAGCTGCCGGTAACGGCACATGGACTGAAGAAACAGCACATAGTTGCCATTGCTTCCATTTTCCCAAGTGCGCATGTGCTGATGACATCGGCACATGAAGGGGACAGGGGATATCTCCTAAACCGTGCAGGTTTAGGAGATATCCTGGGTAGCTACAGGTAAGCCTTAATATATGCTTACCTGTAGCATAAAGTGGTTGTAAAGGGTTTACAGCCACTTTAATACCAATTAAAAGCTTCATATATGTGCAAAGACTTTGGCAACAGCACTTATATAATACATGATATGTATTCTTATCCATATGTGTGCTCTATATTTCCGACAATTTAATTGAATTATACATTTCCAGTTTCGCAGACATGGGTTTACCTTACATTCTGATGATCAGCTGTATAACACATTGGGATAGAGTCACTTTCTCAGAGTGTTTCACAGAAATCTGCATCTACAGGAGATATGGGAAAGGTATACTGTATGGTATTGTCATAAAATCAAGATTAAAATTAATAAGTAAATCAATATACACAGCCATTCTGACTGTCAGAATATTTGATGTAATACATGAATGTATGATATACAGTATGTGCTGTTGCCAATGTCTTTTAATCCACTAATATGAAGCTTTTCGCAGATATTATTAACCACTTCAACCCCGGAAGAATTTACCCCCTTCCTGACCAGAGCACTTTTTGCGATTCGGCACAGCGTCAATTTAACTGACAATTGTGCGGTCCTGCGACGTTGCACCCAAACAAAATTGTTTTTTTTTTTCCCACAAATAGAGATTTATTTTGGTGATATTGGATCACCTCTACGATTTTTATTTGTTGCGCTATAAACAAAAGAAGAGCGACAATTTTGGAAAGAAAAGTAATATTTTTAAAATGTTTGCTATAATAAATATCCCCAAAAAATATATTAAAAACATTTTTTTTCCTCAGTTCAGGCCGATATGTATTCTTCTACATATTTTTGGTAAAAAAATGCAATAAGCGTATATTGATTGATTTGCACAAAAGTTAGTGTCTACAAAATAGGTGATAGTTTTATGTCATTTTTATTATTATGTTTTACTAGTAATGGTGGTGCTCTGCGATTTTTATTGTGACTGCAACATTATGGCAGACACAAACACTTTTGACGCTAATTTGGAACCATTGTCATTTATACAGCGATCAGTGCTAAAAATGAGATCTCCTTTCCTAGTAGAAGCTGTGTATGGGGAAACGCATCGGTTGAAGCTACAGTCTGACGTCACCACTCACGAGCCGGTCTGGTTGTGAACCACGGCTGTGTTTTTTAACTTTGTTTTGACTGTCAGTATCATATGTGTTTTTTAAAATAAAACCCCCTACATTGATTACTGCACCATGAAGCCTTCTTTTGCCCTTTTTAAATATCGGTTGTGAAAGCGTACTTGGATACACATTTGCCGTATACTTTCTATCCACCTGGAAGGAAATATTTAAGTAGGAGCTTAATACAGCGCGAGCGGGGGAAGTCCCACCTTTGGAGGAGTCCTTGGATGATTTGTCCGTGGCCAGCTGAGCTTCCTGTGATATGTCTGCATGATCTCTATCCTTGAGATCCATCCCATCTGGTAAGCAGCATTGATCGCCTTTATTTCGATGAACAGAGCATACGTTAAATCTACAGTCACGTTTTTTTCTTCACTGAGCACTGTCAGCATTGATGGACTATGGAGTCACTGTTTATTGACGTGTTTTTTTTTAATTAATTACATTGCTTGCTCATTTGTGGACTTATATCAATTCCTTTATTATATTGCACATCAATTTTATGGATTCATTATTTTTTTTTTATTCCAAATATTTTTTATTGAGAAAATCAAATAAGGTAACATGGTACATTGTACAAGTTGTTTCATCATACATGGTACATTAACATTGGTTGAAAGCATTAATAAGAAAACCTTTATTATCAAATGCATAAAATCCAGCATAAACCTTAATGTATTAAGTCAGGTCTCACTATATAATGTTAAGTGTACTACATGCAGAGTTTACTTGGTATGCAGGTCAGAAATTCTATATTTATTTAGATGTAACAGAGTGCAAGACCTTGGGGAGAGGTATTGAGTATTGATACTCGGCTGGGAGTAGCTATGCTTCAATGCTCAATATAGTATTGCGTCATTCTCAGCAGGTTAGGGGATTGTGGCCTTATAGGGGTCAGTGTGGTGTGTCGTGGGAAGTTCCTATTTTGGGTATGCGAGCAATGTTTGTCTTAAGTAGCGCGATGAAACCTAGGAATTCAGTCCGAGGGGTAGGGGAAATTACTGGTAGGTGTGCTGGCATGGTGGGTGGGGGGTGTTGGCGTGGGGGTATATATAGCTGGAGAGGCTTCTGGGAAGTAGAGAGAGAAAGAGAGGGACTGTGGGGGTAAAGTATAGAGAAGAGGATGAGGGTGAAAGCCTATGGGAATGGTATTAGTGACCAGCTCTTGCTTTCCTCCCCGGGAATCCAATCCTGTTTGGCCTGTTTTTTTTTAGGTTTGTGGGGAGGAGGCGGTCTTTCTAGTAATGGGGTCCAGTATTCCAATAGTAATTATAGGAGATATGTACATCTCTTCTGAGTCACTATTTCAGACTCTCTATTTTACTGTTATTTAAGATGTTGAATCGTTTATTCAGGAAAATTCTGTCATTGTTTGGAGGTGTGTGCAGCATGCCCACTTGATTCCAAATTACTTTGGAGTATATCTAGTACTCAGTTCTTCCATTTCAGCTATTTTTTTTATTCTTTCAAACCATTCCTTGAGTGATGGGATGGTTTGGGTTTTCCAATGAACGGGGACACATTGTTTTGCTTCATTGATCATATGCATCGCTAGCGATTTGTGGTAGGAATTGTGAGGTAAGTGTGTGTGATGCAGGAGAAACTGAGTCAGGAATAATTTTAGGCCGTAATTTGTTACATGTGAGGTAATGCGGTGTTCTTCCTTCCAGAATATTTGGATACGTGGACATGTCCACCAGATGTGTAACAGTGTACCGCGATCTTCCTGGCATCTCCAACAGGTCTCTGGTATAGTGGATTTGAATTTGTGGAGTAGAGTTGGGGTGCGATACCATTGAGATTGTATTTTGTAACCGTTCTCTTATGACGATACATTGATTGAACCCTTGTGGATGTTTAGGTATATTTTCCCCCAATCCTAAGGTGTCAAGGGGGGTCGACAGGTCCTTTTCCCAAGCTTTGCAAATTGCTGAGTCATTAGGTTGGTATTCGGTGAAAAGAAGAGACTGGGTTGCGGATATGAGATGGGTTTGGGGTGTTGTTTGTGTACAAAGTCTTTCAAAAAGTGTCAGAGATCTGGAGCAGGAGGTTTTTTTGTTTAGTGTCTTTAGGAAGTATGTGATCTGAAAAAATGTCTAAGATGGGATAGGAGGTTTGTCTGAGCCCCCATACTCACGACCAAACATGTCTGCTGAAACGGGTCCGCGGACCAGTTTCAGCGGACATGTTCGATCGTGTGTAGGCAGTAACGGACAGGATTCCAGCAAACATTCGTCGGCCAGACCGTTTCCCAACGAACAACTGTTTCCTGGTCTTGCTTTAAAACAGTCCGCTGGAATCGTGTCCGTCAGACATGTTCGGTCGTCTGTACACAAAAGCAGCGTACAAAAACCCCGCGCATGCTCAGTCAAAATGAGGAGACGGGAGCGCTCGTTCAGGTAAAACTCGCGTTTGTTTGGGATATGGCACATTCGTCATTTGAAATCTTTTATTCTAGCAAGAGAACATTGTCTTAAAAAGGCGCACTAAACCACAGTTTCTTGCCTCGTTTTATTAATTCTTCTCTTGCTAGAATAACCCCGTTCTCTTGCTGATGCAATTTCAATTGAGTTGTCCCATACTGAAATGTCACATTTCTTGCTTGTGATGTAATCCTTTAAAAATGTTTTCTAGGCCAGACGTGTGTTTTTGTTGGTGGTCCTCCATAATATTTTTTAATCATTTTTGTAAAGGAATGTGCATCTTTTTTTTTTTTTTTGGTGTTTCTAGTTATGTCACCATTTTTTTCATTTTTTTCTTACATGTTTTTTTTTTTTTTATAGTGTTTTTTTTTTTTTTTAGGGTTTCATTTGAGAATATTGAACCATGTTGGCACACCAAATGTCCCCCCCCCCCCCAAGGAGTGTGTCCTTTGTAAATGACCCATTGTATATTTATTAAAGGTTTGCTGCCTAATAATCCCCACAGTATAACAAACAATAGACATGTTTTCAAATGATATTTATCAAATGTCATCAAAAGACATTTATTTATGCAAATGTCATCCAAACAAAAAAAGAACGGCAGCACTAGAACAGATAGCAAACTATATGCAAACTTGCATTTCCAACATGGTGAAGGATAAACTACCAAGCCTCAGGAGGCAAAACCAAAAATATGAAGCAGCAGCACAGAAACAAAGGAACCCAAACTGTGGTAGTGCAAACAAGATGTCCTTTGTGTGGAAGGAAATGGAAGGCAGAGAATCACCGTTTCCTCCTCTTTCCAGCCTTCCCTCCAGGCAGCCTTCCAGCGGATCTTACACGGGCTCTTGCAGGTGGGGTCGATGTGGCAGCAGGAGGATGGTGTTCAGCAAGCCGGGCCGGGTCACATAGCCCAGTGTCTAGGGTCAGCAGGCCCTTCTGCATCCACCAAAGGACCTGGTTCATCAGGGCCTTTGCCAGTCTTCTCTGGTCCTCCTCCCCTTCATTTAAATCGTGTGCCAAGGAGGCACTGAAGGCCTCTGTGGGGTTGAGGGGGGCCCTCATGATGGCGCTTGCCTCCTGGATCATGCGGAGGCTTGCCTCCTCCACAGGCCTCAACTGCCTCCTTCGGCCTGATGGCCTCACCTGGGGGGGAGAAGACTGGCTGGTGGTGGTTCTCCTGGCCGGGGGGACCTGCTGCAGGCCACTGGGCCTGGCCTCCTCCTGGCTGCCACTGACCCCGGCCTCCTCCTGGCTGACAGACACGTGAGGATCTGCCACCTCCTGGCTGATCTCTTCTTCCTGTGTGCAAAAAAAGGACATTTTTTACAATTTTGCAAAATAAAACCACACTCATTTTCCTGTTTTTCGTTTAGTATTTTCGGTTCATTATTACTTGAATAGACTCTACTTCTGACCCCTGCAGTTGTCATCCCTGACACCTATTTGTCTGTACACCTTTTTTTGTGCTTTTTCCCAACTTGGCTTTTCTTTTACAATATCAACTCATTAATCCACCAATAATTATTTTCGCCAGAAATATAGAGGAAACTACTATACCTCCTCATCGAAGGGTGGCAGATCTGCATCTCTGTCAGCCAGGCCCTCTTCCTCCGACTCTGCAGGGCTGTGGTCATCTGGGGAATGTCCGCTGGAAGGTAGCGTGGAGGGAAGGTTGGAAGCAAGACTAGACATCGTTTTCCTGCCCTCCATTTCGTCCCGCAAAAAAGCCATCTGTTTGTAATACCACAGTTTGGGTTCCTTTGCTTGTGTTGCTGCTGCTCCCGATTTTTTGGTTTTATTAGCTTTGTATGCTCTTCTATATGTGCTTCTCAGGTTGGCAAGTTTATCCTTCACCATGTTGGCAGTGCATCCTGGCACCCATGTTTGCATATAGTTTGCTAGCTCCTCTAGTGCTGCCGCTCGTACATCTTTATTGCAATATAACGAGTGTTTTGAATTCCACAGGATGGGCGTGTCCTGATATTTTTCTAGTAAGGCCTCTATTGATTCCTTAGTTTGTAGGAGGTCCATTTCCCGGTGTGATTTTATAATTGTTTTTTTGAGTCTAGATTCGCAAAACATAAACCAAAGAAAAATATATATTAAAAAGGATCAGCGTTGACCTTGATATAATATGTGTCTTCAAATTTATGACCTATATCTAATTACAAACACAGTCTCTCTTGTTGAAAAAATGATTGGCAGCTCGGCCGCATTGGTTGTACCAAACATTGATTTGCTAGATGCAGAGCCATTGTTAACATTGCAGTAACTAATTTTAATATAGAAAACTAAACAATGATTACAAATGAGAGCATTCATCTAGGCACTCTTTCATGTGTAGATCTCATGCCCCTGACAATGGATGACATAAAAGACACTTCCTAATGTCCTCTGTACAACCAACACTTGAACAATACTTTGCCTGATCTGAATACACCATTCAAAAACTTGTCAATGAGGTACAGCATTGTTCACATCTCTATTTTGTGAGGTGTCCAAAAGCATTTGGACACCAAAATAACATTGTGGTACCCCATAGACAGAATAGCTTAAAAAGGGTGCAACCAACAGCCCAAACCCCCATCCCATGGGTCTCCATTTTCTAGGCCTCTGCTGATCCCATTTTTAATTTCCTTACCTTCCTGTCTCTCGCTCCTCGTTTCTCACGCTCGCCTAATTACCGCGTAAGGTGCGTAATCACGGCGTGCACCTTTTAAACACTCCACGTATTTATGAAACACCGCCCTCGTCACCTTTGCTAGGCCCCTAATCAATGTGTTTAGGAAATATGGCGTTAACTGTGTATGTTCTGGATGCGCTCGAATATTCTCCGCGTAACCTACGTAAACACATTGTTTGCATTCTCTACACTCCGCGTATGTATGAAACGCCGCCCTCGTCTCCGCCCATGGCGTAACAATTCCTCTTTTCCCCGCCCATAATCTCTGTGGGAAAGGAAAATGGCGATGTCACACGAGCGGGCACGATGCTCTCATGCCACAAGTGAAGGGACAGAGGCAGGGACGTCCCGATCCAGGCAAAGAAGATACAAAGCCACTAATATGCGGTTCCAGGAAATGGTGGAGTTAGTTTCCATCATGCGGAGGAAGGACTATGATGGTGAATTAGGGCCATACAAGACCCCTAACCGCCGAAAGGCACATATTATGGACAAGGTGGCGAGGAGAATGCAGAGGATGTTTGGGATCACCAGGTCCAAGGAACAGCTGAGGAAACGCTGGTCAGATTTAAAATTGAGGGAGCCACATCAGATGAAGAAGATCCTTAAAATTCTGCGTAAAAGTAAGTAAATATTTATGGGGGGTTGGGGGGGGGGGGTTGATAGTCTGCAAGAATGTGTTGCCATGTATATTTCACCATCTGCCTCCTTGGCCTGCTTGTAATTTTGAAGACATGTTGTCATTTATTTTTTATTACATAAATACCTACATATTTACAAATAGTGTTCTTAGTAAACCACGTAACATCACATAGTTTCTCAGAAAGGCTCGGTTATTCCAGGAACAACACACCTGGACATGGCTCACTGGCCAAAAACTTTGTTTGTAAACATTGTGTAAAAGCTAGTTTGAAAAAATATAATTCGGAGAATGGGAAAGGCAAACAGGATTCATTCTAAAAACAGTGGTAATAAAGCAGATGTTTTCACATCTGCAATGCAGAGCACCTGTGTCTCCCCAACTAAAATTTTGGTTTTGGTAGGGTCTCCCAGAAATACAGTTTAGGGGGAACATCCATGTGTGTCACTTTGCAAAAAAGGGGCAGGATCAGAGCTTGCCATAGAAGTCTTTCAAAAATGTAGGTTTGGTGAAAGCTAAAAGTAAATAAATGAAAGCCTCTTCTAAGCAATGTGTGCGATTTCTGCTCTACAATATCTGTGTGCTGGTGAGTATACATTTTTTTTTGTGTTATTTAGGGGAAAGAAGTCGCCAGCATTTGGAGGAGGCAGAGAGGGCCAGACAAGGCCAAAATCTTACATCTCGCCATGTGGAGGAGGAGGAGGATGTGGAAGGAGAAGAGGATGTGGAAGGAGAAGAGGATGTGGAAGGAGAAGAGGATGTGGAAGGAGTAGAGGATGTGGAAGGAGAAGAGGATGTGGAAGGAGAAGAGGATGTGGAAGGAGAAGAGGATGTGGAAGGAGAAGAGGATGTGGAAGGAGAAGAGGATGTGGAAGGAGAAGAGGATGTGGAAGGAGAAGAGGATGTGGAAGGAGAAGAGGATGTGGAAGAAGAGGAGGAAGTAAGAAAGGAGGAAGGAAGAGAGGAGGAAGAAGTAATTTTGGACTTAGAATTTATAGCAGATGAAGGGCAAGTGGCGGAAGAAGAATTTGGCGAATTGAAAGAAGGTGGATTGATGGATGAAGGAGGAGTCGAAGATGATGGGGAAGTGGTTGAAGAAGGAGGAGTGATAGAAGATGATGGGGAGGTGGTGGAAGAAGGAGGAGTGATAGAAGATGTCGAAGAGGTGGAAAGGAGAAGCCCATCAGGTCAGTGTCACCCTAGCTTGATTTTAAAAAACATATGTAGATAGGCCTCATCAAATATTTAAATTTTGAATGCCCATTTTTTATTTTTTTAGGGGAGGAGGATGGTGTGGCAATATTTTCACGTGCAAGTGCTGCTATAATTATTCAACAGGTAATGGAGTGCAGCACTGAAATGCACAATATGCGTGAAAGGATGGTTGTCATGGAACAGAATGTAACAAATGTCCTTTTGGAATGCAGCACGGAAATGGACAATATGCGGCAAAGAATGATGGTAATCGAAGCAAATTTTAAAAATATTATTGACATGATGGGCCGTGTCAAAGACTGAAACACCCCCATCCCCCGCCACCACAACCATTTTTACTGTTTTAATAATGAATACGCCAAAATTTGAAGATACACACACACAGTGTGCCAACATGTGCTATCTGCCATCACAGAATATCTAGTGTCTGTGCTTTGTGGGTCCAACCCCCTCCTCCATCCTCAAGTAGTTGAGAGGAAGGGTTTGCTCCCACAAAACACAGACATTGATCACCCATGATGTCAGATAGCACATGTGGCCATTTGTCTGTAGAACCAATGACATTTGGCGATTTTTCACGGAATGTGTGTATCTTCAAATTTTGGCGTGTTCCAGTGTGAAAGCACACCATGACTGACTGCTGTTGTGAATTCTTATATTTTTATAAGGTTTAAGTTCTTTTGTTTGTCCATTTTGTACATTTTTGTATACTATAAAGTTTAGACCATAAACAATCAAAGAATAAACACCCAAAAAAAATATATATATATATATAGAATTATAAATCTCTATAATCACTTAATTTAGTGAAGTCGAGATTTGACTCCTAAATCTCCCCAAAAAATATTCGTATTTAAAAACACACAAAAAAATTTAAAAAAAATATACAACAAAAAAATAAAAAATAAATTAAAATTATTATATATTTGTAAAAAAATCTAAAAATAAAAAATTTATATTTCCAAATTTATAAATATTTTTCTAAATTTTTTTGGATTTTTGTGAAACCAAAGTAAAAAAAAAAAAAGAGGTTTTTTGACCGAAAAAATATGCCGAAAAGAAAAAATACAAAGGCGGTAAACACCCCACCAAAAATATTCTATATATATATATATATATATATATATATATGTAAACAATAAATAGAACTATATTTGATAAACAAAACTGTGAACTTGTTAAAAAATGTATATTCTTGATAATATTTTTTGTTTAATTACCTGAAAAAATACTACACAAAGTACAAAAAATATTGTAGACTCCTAAGTACAAAAGCAGGGAGTACTGAAAAAAAGATAAATTAATTGTTGTGGTCATGAACAAGCAGAAATGAAAAAACTTGACCTCAAAATTTTTAAATGGAGTGGCTTCTTATTTCTAGACTCAATACCCTGTTTGTAGATGAGTGAATACTGTGCAAATGTGGTTATTTACTGAAAGTGGAGAAATACATTTTGCACTAAAAATGCAGAAGTTGGTTTGAGAACCAGGAAGACAGATAAAAAGAGAAAAAGCATTAATGACAAACAACTGTATAAAGTCCAATGGTCTAATTATTTATTAGTTGTGAGAATATTCCTTTCTTTTGGGGGCCGAATTAGAAAGAAATATGATCTGGCATAGCAATGGCCCCCCGACCCATGAAGTACTCAACATATTTGTCGCGTACCTCACGAGCTGATTGGGGGACCAAGCCAGCGCGACCAGTGTCCAGCCCGGGAAGGGGATCTGAGGGTAGTCTTGCCTCAGAACCGATGTCGGGTAGGTACGTCTGGGAGTGCCTGCATAAAAAGTTGTGCAAAATGCAGCAGGCAAATACAACGGTGTCCAATTTATATTCCGCCAGATGTATCGATGTCCTGAACAGGCGGAACCGGTTGGTGAGTATCCCAAAGGCATTCTCGACTACCCTCCGAGCCCTGGCCAACCGAAAATTAAACACACTCCTCTCTGAGGTGAGGGTCCTCTGGGGAAAAGGCCGCATGAGGTGAGGACCAAGCCCGAAAGCCTCGTCCTCTAGGAACATAAACGGAAGTCCTTCCACATTATCTTCATCTGGTGGCAATGCCAGACCACCAGCTTGGAGACGATCATAGAAATCAGTCCGTGCGAACACTCCCCCATCAGACATCCGGCCATTCTTCCCCACGTCCACATATAGAAACTCATACTGTGCCGACACCACCGCCATCAACACAATACTATGATAACCCTTGTAGTTATAATAGTAGGACCCCGAGTGGGGTGGGGGCACAATGCGGACGTGTTTCCCATCTATTGCTCCACCGCAGTTCGGGAAATCCCACCGCTGGGCAAATTGGGAAGCCACAGACTGCCATTCCTGTGGTGTGGAGGGTAGCTGTGGGGACAAACAAATAAAGAGATTTAGTACTTTGGCACATAAACATTGAAAACATAATCCTACAAGCATCCTTGTGCTACTTCACAGTATTAAAATTGCATTTCAAAAATGTGCAGGGAGAATTTGGGGAATGAAATATATAGGGCCACTTAATTAAGAGACTCCACAGCCCTCTGATGGGGACTAAAAAAGTTTGAAGGGGGGGGTGGACACAAAAACCAAAAAGTCGTGTTTGAAAAATTGGCAAGGTGGGTTTGTCCCTAGGATAGCATGCTGGACAGGTTAATATTGGGTAAGGGACAAATATGCAGGTAGGCCAAGAATAAAACATGTAAAGCTTATATCAACATGCATAGGGAGAAAAGGGAACGTTAGTTAAACACACAGCATATCTGGGAATTTAAAAATAAAGTTAGTTGGCCACATTATTACAGCCAGGAAACTTACCTTAATATACTCCTTGTGCAGAACTTTGATGATGGCAGCACACGTGTCCGGTATGATGACCCCAAGCGCCTGCGGAGAGATGCCTGTCGAGAACTTGAGGTCCTGCAGGCTCCTCCCAGTCGCCAGGTACCGCAACGTGGCAATAAGCCTCTGCTCGGCCGTGATGGCTTGGCGCATCACAGTGTCCTGCCTCGTGATATAGGGGGACAGAAGATCCAGCAGACTGTTGAATACGGGGTCCGTCATGCGGAGAAAATTCCTAAAGTCATTAGGATTATTCTCCTGGATTTCCCTAAGCAGAGGCATATGTGAGAACTGGTCACGCTGGCGCAACCAATTCTTGGTCCAGAAACGCCTCCGCCCCCTGTTTCTGGCCAAAGTACTGGAATAATGAACATATCCAGCAGCCATCCCATAAACAGCACCAACTCGCGAAAATTGACGCTGCTGCTCCATCATGGCTTCAAACCGGCCGGCTGGTCAGTCAAGAACACACTCCAACAGAAAGCACTCGCAAATCCAGCACTACCTGCGACGAACGCGTGACAAACAGATACGAGCGCACAGGATGCAACTGCAAAAGCAGAAACAACCTGCTAGCCTATAGCCGAATGACAACTACGATCCCGCAAGCACACGCACTGAACCCGTGAATACACGCTGTCAAAGCCTGGAGACCGAGAAGCGCGAATCAGCTCTAACCAAACCTTCACTAACACGAGCAAACCCGTAACTAGCAAAAGAGGAACAGAGGGCGGCGCCATTAACTTTGGTCTTCCCCTTTATAGTGACGTCGTACGTGGTTTACGTGCACGCGTTCCGGTATGAAGGGAATTTGGTCCGCTGGTGTGTACAAGCCAGCGGAACAAAACAAAAATCAGCCTTGTACGCCGGAAACTGTCCGGCAGACAGTTTTCAGCGCACAGATCCGGTCGTGAGTACAAGGCCTCACAGTGTAGCTAGGCGAGAAGCTGAGCAAGCTTTCTCTTGTTCGTAGAAATTATGTGCCAAGATTTGGTCATGTGGCCAAAATTGTTGGAGGAAATTGTCATACATACCCGGGGGGAAGGCTGGGTTCATTTTTATCGGGGTCATGGAGTGACAACTCTGCATCCATGGTATGGATTTGAGGGGAAGAGCTGTGAAGGATGCTTCCAAGCCTACCCAATCTTTTGTTTGTGCGTGTATGTTCCAATATATTATGCGGGTTAGGTGGACAGATTTGTAGTAGTTCAGTAAATTCTGGGAGTTCAATCCCACCTAAATGCTTAGGCAGGGATAGTTGTGCGTAACTGATTCTAGGTCTGTGATCTCCCTAGAGGGATTTGGAACAGAGACATTTGTAGGTTCAGAAAAAGGCAGGTGGGACATGGATAGGTACCATTTGAAGTATGTATAGGATTTTTGGTAGGGTGTTCATCTTCAATATAGCTGCCCTGCCAAACCACGAAAAGAGTGGTTTGTTCCAAATTCTTGGGATATTCTCTTAGGGCTATATTTATCTAAAAATGTCTTGATTTTTTTTAGCTATGGCCGTGGGGGGACGGAGCCGGGGGGTTTGAATTGTCAAATGTTGTATAGTGTTGAGTAGAATCGTTCAAATTCTTCAGCTATGTCATCCTTATTCGTATGGATTGTTCCTGTAGGGGCTAAGAGGGTCTGGTATGAATTTTCTTTTGGGAACCCCACGCTATTTTGTTTTTTAAAAATTACGCGGGGATCCCCTTAATATCCATACCAGACCTGAAGGGCCTGATATGGAATTTGGGGGGACCCCCACATATTTGTTTTCATCTTGGTTCCCTGCACAAAATAACATTTTGGAAGAAAAAAAAAGTTATTTAAAACTACAGTAGGTGACCGCGATATTGTCAATCTCGCTCCCTTTCTCGGCGAGATTGAGCAACTACGAGCCCCATCGCGGGAGCCAGTGCCGAGCTGGCTTGCCGCGATGGAGACAAAGCCGTCATAGAAGCGACGGGAGATCCCGCCAATTCTAGCTGCGGCATTTGGTATGCATTCCTGAGAGGGAGAACTCCACGCCAATTTTTAAATAAAAAACCGACATGGGTTCCCCCCAGGAGCATACCAGGCCCTTAGGTCTAGTATGGGTTGTAAGGAGACCCCCCCTACGCCGAAAAACCGATGTAGGGGCCCCCCTACAATCCATACCAGACCCGTATCCAAAGCATGCTACCCGGCCGGCTAACATGGGGGGGTTGGGTGCTCTGGGGCAGGGGGGTGCACTGCGGGGCCCCCCCACCCCAGAGCACCCTGTCCCCATGTTGATAAGGACAGGGCCTCTTCCCGACAACCCTGGCCGTTGGTTGTCGGGGTCTGTGGGCGGGGGGCTTATCGGAATCTGGGAGCCCCCTCAAATAAGGGGGCCCCCAGATACCGGCCCCCCACCCTAAGTGAATGGATATGGGGTATCTGTCATTGCACCTGTCATTGCAGCGAGAAGAGGCATCGGGTCAACATCGGAAGAAGAGAGAAGAAGAGAAGAGAAGAGAAGAAGAAGACGTCACAGAAGAGTGGTCTGGCAGCCTGCTAGTAATTGAGCTAACACACGAAGATAGCGGCGGCCAGCTCTGAAGGAGAAGGCACCGGACAGCGGGAGAAGAACCGGGGTGCGCCGAGTCAACAGCAGAGAGTGGCGAAGATAGAAGAAGACCCCCCCCGAGAGCGGAGAAGACCTCCGGAAAGTGGAGAAGACCCCCGGAGAGCAGAAGACCCCTCGGAGAGCGGAAGAAGAAGCCCCCCCTGCTAAAAGAGCTAAAGAAGACAGGGGGGCCCCCGGAGCAGACTAATAAATTATTTTAAAAACCCTGTGTTGTGTGTTTATTAACTTTAACACTTTGCCTCCAGGTGAATGGGTAGGGGTACGATGTACCCCATATCCATTCACTTAGGGTGGGGGGCCGGTATCTGGGGGCCCCCTTATTTGAGGGGGCTCCCAGATTCCGATAAGCCCCCCGCCCGCAGACCCCGACAACCAACGGCCAGGGTTGTCGGGAAGAGGCCCTGTCCTTATCAACATGGGGACAGGGTGCTCTGGGGTGGGGGGCCCCCGCAGTGCACCCCCCTGCCCCAGAGCACCCAACCCCCCCATGTTGAGGGCATGCGGCCTGGTACAGCTCAGGAGGGGGGGCGCTCGCTCGTCCCCACTCCTTTCCTGCCCGGCTGGTTAGCGTGCTTTGGATACGGGTCTGGTATGGATTGTAGGGGGACCCCCTACGTTGGTTTTTCGGCGTAGGGGGGTCTCCTTACAACCCATACCAGACCTAAGGGCCTGGTATGCTCCTGGGGGGGAACCCATGTCGGTTTTTTATTTAAAAATTGGCGTGGAGTTCTCCCTCTCAGGAATGCATACCAAATACCGCAGCTAGAATTGGCGGGAATCCAAGTCGGATCCCCGTTGCTTCTATGACGCGCTCGCTGGAATGTGCTTTGTCTATTCCAGCGAGTGCGAGATGTCGGCACCATGTCGCCGAGAATCAGCGCGATGCTGTCGTGCTAGAAACACATTCTCGGCAACATGTACTGTACTCGCGCTATTAATTGTTGAGTCCCGTCAATACAGATAAAAGTCATTGAAAAAAATATTCATACCAGACCCAAAGGGCTGGGGGGGGGACCAATGTCATTTTTTTCAATGACTTTTCTCTGTATTGCCGGGACCGACAATTCATGAATAGCCACGAGTAATTTTGAATGCCCTTTTTTTCCTTCAGAAATTACAATTTGTGCAGAGGCAGTTCTAAACACGGCAAACATGCGCTACTTTACATGCATACTTTAGACACCCCCCAGGTATGAATTTTTAAGGAATATTTCACTTTTATTGTTTCACTTTGAGCATTATTAAAATCACTGCTCCCGAAAAAACAGCTGTTTTTAAAACTTTTCTTTGCATTAATAAATGTCCCCTGGGGCAGGACCCAGGTCTCCAAACACTTTTTATGACAACAACTTGCATATTAGCCTTTAAAATTTGAACTTTTCTCACGTTCGAGTCCTATAGACTTTAATGGTGTTAGAATGTTTGCGTGAACTTTTGGTCTGTTTGCATGTTCTGGATGCGAACCGAACCAGGGGGTGTTCTGCTCATCCCTAGTCCTCAGGTACTCTAAGATTTACAGTTTGCCCATTTGCAGATGCTGACAAGCAAAAGGGAAACTTCCAGTGGTAAACAATTGCTCTTGCTCTCAGCATGTCCAATAAGGGTCTCAGCTCCCTTCTCCTCTGCAGAGTTATGTTGGATAAGTCTTGAAGAATTTTCACTTCTGCCCCTTGGTATGAGAAGCGTACTTGGCCCCTAACCTTCCTCAGAATTTCCTCTTTCAGAATAAAATCTGTGAGGCAGCAGATCACATCCCTGGGGGGGTCTGTGTCTCTACATCTTGGGCGTAAGGCTCTATGCACTTGCTCCAATACAGCAGGGGCTCTTTCCAACAGATCATTAAACAGGGCAGTGATCGAGCGAGAGAGTTGGTTCGAGTCTATGGATTCGGGGAGACCGCTTACCCATAGATTGCGGCGTCTCCCACGATTGTCCAGGTCTTCCATATGCCTGTTAATCTCTCTGAGGTGGACCGTGTGTGATTCCATGACTTGTTGCACTTGACATAGCGAGGCATCATGGCGGGCTTGTGTCCCCTCAACTTCCTCCACTCTCCGGGCTATGGCCTGTATGTGCGAGCGCAGCTCCGATATGGCATTCTATATCTTTGCATAGATTGAGTTTTTGATGTCCGTTGCCACTGAGCGGAGGTCGGCTATGCTCAGTGCAGATGTTGGGTGCACGTCTGGTGAGGGTGGGCTACGGCTTTGGGCCCGGGGAGTGCTTCTAATCGAGGAGCGGGATTTGTGGAATGAGGCCTGTGCCTCAAGCGTTGCGTCCCTGGGTCTTGTGCCGGAATATATCCGGTATCTGGCAGTTAGTTGCGTGTCTTGGCTCCTGGGTGACCTTGACCTTGTTGCTGAGGTGTTTTCTCCATGTTTATGCCTGGTGATAGAGTTTGTAGTCAGGTATCTGGACCTCAGGGAATCGGAGCTCAGGGATTAAGCATCTATCGCTGAACAGAGCCAGGCCATGCCCCATGGATTCCTAATTTAAACATTTTTTGGTATGGGGTAGTGCAACAACTTTTTTCTTATACATTTATGTGAACTGAATATTTCGTTTTTTTTAGTTTGCAGCACCTAATTGTTTGTATAATATAGTGTGTTGGTCCTTCACAGTAAACATATATTTCTTCACAATATTTTTTCACAGCATATTTATTTATTAAGGGGTTTTAGCGCAGATATTCCACTCTATACACATTAAATATTATTACTAGTCAACCAACATTATAATTCTTCTATAGCCTATGGGCGGACCATTTGACCATTAATGTCTGCTCACGGCGATCGTATGTTTTTAGCTGCATTGTCGAATCTTCATGTCTCTATAATGTCGAATCTTTTCTCTCTGTCGAATAATCTTGGACTAATAGAGTTGGGTTAGGCACAGTCGACCGCAGATTCAATAGACACCGATCGCTATTGTCACCGTCATGTCAAATCTTCTATCTATATCGAACTGTTGTCACAAAAAATTGTTAAAATTAATGCAAAAATCCCAGAAATTCGGACGAAAATGCATTCGGATGAAAACGAATGCACATGTCTAGTATCTACCACTTTCTTTTTATTATCTCAGGTAATCTGACAGTTTTTGAAGTAAACACACAAGCTAGCATGCCCAAAATACAAACATCAATTTCCCTTGATGTGTTGCAATTTTCAGTTGTGATTTACTGATCATCTTGATTTGTATCAACATGTAGGGGGGGGTTGGTAGTTGGGTTTGTGACCCTCCCTTGTGTTATAGTGCAGCATGAATGGAGCTGTCAGATGAGGAAAACCAACCCAGGACTATTTTGCTCTTTGTCATAGGCTCCAAGCACCATCTTAAGGGGAGTGTCTGTCTAATTAGACACAAAGTTTATGTCACAGTAGCATTTTTTTTTTCCTTCCTGATCCCCCGAGAGTCAAGCGGATTTACCCTGGATCAACTTTACCTACAAATCTTAGTACTCAGTTATATTATGTACATTTAGGAAAGTATCCAGGCCTTTCTTAAAGCAATCTACTGAGCTGGCTAGAACCACCTCTGGAGGGAGTCTGTTCCACATTTTCACAGCTCTTACTGTGAAGAAACCTTTCCATATTTGGAGATGAAATCTCTTTTCCTCTAGCCATAAAAAGTGCCCCCTTGTCCTCAGTGTTGACCGTAAAGTGAATAACTCAAACTCAAGTTCACTATATGGTCCTATTATATATTTGTACATGTGGATCATATCCCCCCTTATTTTCCTCTTCTCAAGAGTGAATACATTTAGTTCTTCTAATCTTTCTTCATAGCTGAGCTCCTCAATGCCTCTTATCAGTTTGGTTGCCCTTCTCTGCACTTTCTCCAGTTCCCTGATATCCTTTTTGAGAACTGGTGCCCAAAACTGAACTGCATATTCCAGATGAGGTCTTACTAATGATTTGTACAGGGGCAAAATGATATCTCTCTCTCTGGAATCCATACCTCTCTTAATACAAGAAAGGACTTTGCTCGCTTTGGAAACCACAGCTTGGCATTGCATGCCATTTTTGAGCTTATGATCAACCATGTACGAGGCAGTTTATTGAAAGGGGAGGCCTAAAAGATAATGTAGCGGATCCAATGGGAGGGGAATTTCAAGTAGTCGTTGGAGCAGAGACATTACCATAATCCAGAAAGGCACGACAAGCTCACATTTGCCAACAAATATGAAAATGGGAGCTGGTGACTTTACCACAATTCCAACATAAAGGGGAAAGTGAAGGGTCTTGGTTGTGTGATATTTCGGGTGTTTTGTACCAAAACATTAATATTTTAAAAGCGGTCTCTCTCTGCACCATACATCTGGAAATTTTAGATGAAGAGGACCATATGTTATCCCAACAGGAGAGGGTTATCGGGTGCTGAAAAATAAGTGACCTTTAGGCATATAGATGTGTAGGTCCTCAGTAAGGGGGAAGCCTTATTAAGTATTTTATAGATGGAGGGAATTAAGCGTAGTTGGTGC
Source organism: Rana temporaria (assembly GCF_905171775.1). Lineage (NCBI taxonomy): Eukaryota > Metazoa > Chordata > Amphibia > Anura > Ranidae > Rana > Rana temporaria. The sequence goes on from NC_053491.1 coordinate 281,083,300, forward strand.
AGGCCCTGGGCACATATATATTCATAGGTCATGGGCTTAGGCAATGTAATGCCTCGTACCTACGATCGGAAATTCCGACAAGAAAACCATGGATTATTTTCTGATGGAATTTTGGCTCAAACTTGTGTCGCACAAAATTGTAACCGTCAAGAACGTGGTGACTTGCAACACTACGACGAGCTGAGAAAATTAAGTTCAATGCTTCCGAGCATGCGTCGACTTGATTCCGAGCATGCATGTTTTTTTACTCCCGAATTATTCTTGGAGTAAATTCCGATGAAGCCTACACACGGTCGGAAGTTCTGACCAAAAGTCACATCGGACATTTCTTGTTGGAATTTCCGATCGTGGGTACACAGCATTAGAGATGGGAGAGTGTAGAAAGATCATGTTTAATTTGAAGATAGGAAAAAAAAAATTGGGAATGTGATATTTAGTTTGAAGGTCACTAAAGGTAAGGAGTTTGCAGATGACAGGGTAAACAAAGTGACAAAGCTGAAATAGAGAAGCTTGAGCCCAGGGTTCCATATGGGTGTAAGATAAGCCAACATGAATTAGGGATTTGAGGAGCACATTAGATAAAGGGGGCATGGCGAAAAGAGAGAGAACTTGGTGGAACAGAAATGCCATAGCTTTATTATAAAGAGCATTGGCCAGACACAACTACTGTAATCTAGAGTCTTGATATAAGGAAGGGGACCAAATCAGGGAGCAAGGGTGAGTAGGATAGCGGGGAGCCCATCTCAATCTCTGACGATCTGTTCGGTGCCCATTGACTAGACCAGGAGGCAACCGAATGAACGTGCGAGGCGTAAAAATACTTAAGGATATCTGGGGCGCCTAAGATTCCCTGGTTTCTAGGAGAGAAGACCACTGAGCTGGCAATCTGGTGGGCTTTAGTACTTCAGGTAAAGTTAAGGAACCAACGTTTGAGCAGTATGGGTTGGGACGTGGGTACTAAAAGAGAATACTTAATTGAAATATAACCCATATATGGTACACATATAGATTACAAGTTGATTGCATAACTATGCATACAAATAAAAATTAATATGGTTCATGACACTTAGATCTGACAAATATAAATATATACTGTAGATTATGATCATTAGGACTGTAGTACATCACTTCTTATAGTGGAAAAAAGTCTCCAAACTTCACAAATAAATAAATAAAAAACTGATTATATATACAGCACCCCTCTGTACTCTGCACTTTTTCTGTGTTTGTAAGCAAAGTGTTTGAAATAGAAACCATTCCATCTTTCAGACACTGAATGATTCTGTAAACCTTGCAATCAAGAAATGATCTCGATCTTTAAATTAACTATTTTGGTACTCAATGGTATGAATGAAAAATTGGATATACACACTATTATTTAATTAGCTTGACAACTGATACATAACTTCAAGTCAACTGCTGCTTCATTTTATCTATGTTATTTTTTTATTTTTTAAAGGCTTTTTGTAGTTAATAACAATGATTGCTACAATGGAAGATCTCTACACTTGTAGTCACATAGAATTAATCCATAATGCTCCACCTGGGCAGTGACAGTCCCAATAATCATGAATTCTTTATTACAGTCCTAAGGATCATGAAATACAGTATATTAAATTTATATACATATTTTCACAATCAATTAGTAACCTACAGTGCTGTGAAAAAGTATTTGCCCCCTTTCAGATTATTTTTTTTGCATATTTGTCACACTTAACCACTTAAGCCCCGGACCACTTAAGCCCCGGACCCAAGGTGTTTTTACAGTTTGGGACTGCGTCGCTTTAACAGACAATTGCGCGGTCGTGCGACGTGGCTCCCAAACAAAATTGGCGTCCTTTTTTCCCCACAAATAGAGCTTTCTTTTGGTGGTATTTGATCACCTCGGCGGTTTTTATTTTTTGCGCTATAAACAAAAATAGAGCGACAATTTTGAAAAAAATGCAATATTTTTTACTTTTTGCTATAATAAATATCCCCATAAACATATATAAAAAAATTTTTTTTCCTCAGTTTAGGGCGATATGTATTCTTGTACCTATTTTTGGTAAAAAAAATCGCAATAAGCGTTTATCGATTGGTTTGCGCAAAATTTATAGTGTTTACAAAATAGGGGATAGTTTTATTGCATTTTTATTATTTTTTTTTTTTTTACTACTAATGGCGGCGATCAGCGATTTTTTTCGTGACTGCGACATTATGGCGGACACTTCGGACAATTTTGACACATTTTTGGGATTTTTGTCATTTTCACAGCAAAAAATGCATTTAAATTGTATTTTTTTTTGTGAAAATGACAGTTGCAGTTTGGGAGTTAACCACAGGTGGCGCTGTAGGATTTGGTGTACACTGTGTGTGTGTTTACAACTGTAGGGGGTGTGGCTGTAGGAATGACGTCATCGATCGAGTCTCCCTATATAAGGGATCACTCGATCGATGCAGCGCCATAGTGAAGCACGGGGAAGCCGTGTTTACACATGGCTCTCCCCGTTCTTCAGCTCCGGGGAGCGATCGCGATGGAGCGGCTATAAACAAATAGCCGCGCCGTCGTCCCGGATCGCTCCCCGAGGGGACCCGACCGCCGCAAGTCGCGGGGGGGTCCCGATCGGACCCCCGACCCACGTCTAGGCAGGGACGTACAGGTACGCCAATGTGCCTGTACGTGCCATTCTGCCGACGTATATGTACATGCGGCGGTCGGGAAGGGGTTAAATGACTCAGATCATCAAATAAATGTTATTATTACACAAAGATAACCAGAGTAAATACAAAATACAGTTTTTAAATGATGGTTTTATTTATTAAGGCAAAAAAGCTGTCTAAACCTGCCTGGCTTTATGTGAAAAAGTAATTTCCAGCTAAACCTAATAACTGTTTATGCCACCCTTGGCTGCAACAACTGCAATCACGCATTTGCGATAACTGGCAATGAGTTTTTCACATTGCTGTGGAGCAATTTTGGCCCACTCTTCTTTGCAGAATTGTTTTAATTCAGCCACATTGGAGGGTTTTCCAGCATGAAAGGCTCGTGTAAGGACATGATACAGCATATCAATTGGATTTAGGTCCAGGCTTTGACTAAGCCACTCCAAAACCTAAATTTTGCTTTGTTTGAACTATTTGGAGGTGGACTTGCTGTTGTGTTTTGGATCATTGTCCTGCTGCATAACCCAAGTGTACTTGAGCTTGAGGTCATGAACTAATGGCCGGACATTCTCCTTTAGGATTTTCTGGTAGAGCTCAAAATGTTTGGCTCCATTAATTAGGGCAAGTTATCCAGATCCTGAAGCTGCAAAGCAGCCCCAGAACATCATGCTACCACCACCATGTCTGACTGTTGGTATGATGTTCTTATTATGAAAGGCTGTATTAATTTTATGCCAGATGTAACGGGACACACACCTACCAAAATATTTTTATCTCATCAGTCCACAGAATATTTGCCTAAAAGTCTTGGGAATAATCAAGATGTTTTTTGGTCATTGTGAGATGAGCCTTTGTGTTCTTTTTGGTCAGCAGTGTCTTTGGCCTTGGAACTCTCCCATGGATGCCATTTTTGCCCAGTCTCTTTTTTATTGTTGAATCACTGATCTTACCTAAGGCAAGTGTGGCCCGCAGTTCTTTAGATGTTGTTCTGGGTTCTTTTATGACCTCCTGAATGAGTTGTTGTGCATTTGGAGTCATTTTGGCTGGCCAGCCATTCCTGGTAAGGTTCACCACGGTTCCAAGTTTTCTCCATTTGTGGATAATGGCTCCCACCGTGGTTCGCTGAAGTCCCAAAGCCTTGGAAATGGCTTTGTAATCCTTTACAGACTAATACATGTCAATGACTGTTTCTCTTCTGTTGTTGAATTTCTTTAGATCACGGCATAATGTGTTGCTTTTTGAGATCTTTTAGCATGCATCACTTTGTTAGACAGCTTCTATTTAAGTGATTTTTTGATTCAACAGGTCTGGCAGTAATCAGGCCTGGGTGTGGCAAATTAAATTTAACTCAGCTTTCCAAAAATTTGTGGTTAATCACGATTCATCATTCATCATGATTCAGCATGGAAGGGGCAATAACTTTTTCACATAGCACCAGGCAGGTTTGAACAGCCTTTTTCCCTTAATAAATTAAATAATAATTTAAAAACTGCATCTTGGATTTACTCAGGTTATTTGTGTTTAAAATAAAATTTGTTTGATGATCTGAATCATTTTGAGCCGGTTCACACTGGGGCGGCACTTCCGGGGCGACTCGGCAAGGCGTCCTGAAGACGACCCCGAAGTCGTACAAGAACCTTTTTCTAAGTCGGAGCGACTTGTGTCGCTCCTATTAGAATGATTCTATTAAATAGAATGGGACGCGACTTGTCAGTCGGCTGAGTCGCCTGACGAGTCGCCCCAGTGTGAGAAATATGCAAAAACAATCAGGAAGGGGCAAATACTTTTTCACAGCACTGTATATGTCTATAACAGTGGTCTTAAAACTGCTGCCCGTGGGCGAGCTAGTCATTTGTTTGCTTTTATCTGGTCCTTGGAACATTACTCCAACCACTGAAATGAGACAATATTCCTTTCACTGCAACCAAAAATGAGGCACCATTTCTTCCTCTGACACCAACAATGGGGCACTATTCTGCCACTGACACCGATGGGGCACTATGCCTCCCACTAATACCAAAAATTGGCATTATTCCTCCCACCAATAAACATGATAGGGCTCTATTCCTCCTTCTACTGACCACAGGCACACTGTAATTTTCTTATTAAGACTGACAACCATGCCTGAGGCATTATTTATTATTAATCTGGCCCTTGGTATATAATAAATGGACAAGGGAAAAGGAGTTTGGGACTTTATATGAGGCCAAATAAATGTACCTTCATTCCCAATAATTTGAAATATAGAAGAGCAAGGTTTGGGACTTTTTATGAAAAACGCAGCCGGGAGATATCACAGCATAGTACTATAGTAATGTCTGGTGATTATCAAAACATAATAACATAATAACCATCATAGTAAAATGGGAAAGCTTTATTCCATGACATAATACATAGTAACATGATAGCATAATGGCATAATGACACAATGATAGCATGATGGCATAGTGCCACAATAATAACTTAGTAAAAACACCAGACTAGTTGCCGCGTAGTATGCCTCAATTTCATTGAGGCATACTACGAACATTAGAGATCTGGAGATGCAAGTTGCAACACTGGGCAGAACTGACAACTTTGAAATTGGTCCTCTGCTCATTGAGCAGGTGGTTAGAAGGGTTGGGGTGGAGGCGTAAGTCAGAATTATCAGGTAGAAAGATGGCTTACTGTAGTCAAAGGGAATGGTAGGGGCTCACAGAAAAGTAAGGTCAGCACTGGGTTTGAGCACCCTAACAAATTTAGTGGGTTAAGGGGGAGGGGTGGAAAGCTCAGAGGTGGCAGCCATAGATGTCACTGCTACCCCTAACAGCTGGTAGAGCAGCCCATCTAGTAGGGGTGGCGAGGGTAGTGCAGGTAGGCCTAGACAATTGGTGGTAATAGGGGATTCTTTAATCAGAAGGACTAATTTATCGCCAGGATCGCCTCAACCAAATGGTTTGCTGTCTCCCTGGTGCCAGGATTTGGCATGTGGTGGACCTGGTTGATAAATTACTGGGAGGGGCTGGGCATTACCCTGCTGTCTTGGTCCACAGTGGAACCATTAACAGAATGTATGGAAGGTGAAGGCTCCTTAAGAATCCATTTAAAGAACTAGGATGCAAGTTGAAGGCAAGGACCTCCAAGGTGATATTCTCTGAAAGCTGTGTACAGAGTGCAGGGTCGTGAGATGAGCTATGTACAGAGTGAAGGGTTCTGGGATGAGCTGCATGCAGAGTGCAGGGTTCTGGGGTGAGCTATGTACAGAGTGCAGGGTTCTGTGATGAGCTATGTACAGAGTGCAGGGTTCTGTGATGAGCTATGTACAGAGTGCAGGGTCCTTTGAAGAGCTATGTACAGAGTGCAGGGTTCTGTAAGGAGCTATGTACAGAGTGCAGGGTTCTGTGATGAGCTATGTACAGAGTGCAGGGTTCTGTGATGAGCTATGTACAGAGTGCAGGGTTCTGTGATGAGCTATGTACAGAGTGCAGGGTTCTGGGGTGAGCTATCTAAAGGGTGCAGGGTTCTGGGATGAGCTATATACAGGGTTCTGGGATGAGCTATATACAGGGTACAGGGTTCTGAGATGAGCTTTATACAGGGCGCATGGGTACTGGGATGAGCTATATACAGGGTGCAGCAGAGGCATAATTAGAACCTTTAGGGTCCTGGTGCAAGAAACCATGAAGGGCCCCCGACCTCCGGCCTGTGCCATTCCCTCCGAGCCCAGAGGGGGGCAGTATAATGTAAAATGGGAGGGGTGGCAGTGGAGGGCAGTATAATGGGAGGGGGGCAGTATTATGGGAGGGGGTGGTAGCGGAGGGCAGTATGATGGGAGGAGGGGCAGTGGAGGGCAGTATAATGGGAGGGGGTTAGTGGAGGGCAGTATAATAGGAGGGGTGGCAGTATAATGGGAGGGGGGCAGTATGATGGGAGTGGGTGGTACTGGAGGGCAGTATAACGGGGGTTAGTGGAGGACAGTATAATAGGAGGGGTGTATAATAGGAGGGGTGGCAGTGGAGGGCAGTAAAATGGGAGGGGGCAGTATGATGGGAGGGGGTGGTAGTGGAGGGCAGTATAATGGAGGGGGTTAATGGAGGGCAGTATAATAGGAGGGGTGGCAGTGCAGGGCAGTATAATAAGAGGGGTGGCAGTGGAGGACAGTAAAATTGGAGGGGGCAGTGAAAGGCAGTATAATGGGACGGGGCAGTATGATGGGAGGGGGTGGTAGTGGAAGGCAGTAAAATGGTGGGCAGTGGAGGGCAGTATAATGTAAATTTAATGGGTGGCAATGAAGGGCAATATAATGGGAGGGGTGGTAGTGGAGGGCAGTATAATGTAAATGGGAGGGGTGGCAGTGGAGGGCAGTATAATGGGAGGGGGGGGCAGTATAATGTAAAATGGGAAGGGTGGCAGTGGAGGGCAGTATATTTGGTAGGGGGCAGTATTATGGGAGGGAGTGGTAGCAGAGGGCAGTATGATGGGAGGGAGGGCAGTGGAGGGCAGTATAATGGGAGGGGGGCAGTATAATGGGAGGGGGGCAGTGGAGAGCAGTATAATGGGAGGGGGGTTAGTGGAGGGCAGTATGACGGAAGGGGTGGTAGTGGAGGGCAGTATGATGGGAGGGGTGGTAGTGGAGGGCAGTATGATGGGAGGGGTGGTAGTGGAGGGCAGTATGATGGAAGGGGGTGATAGTGGAGGGCAGTATGATTGGAGGGGTGGTAGCGAGGGGGAGTATGATGGGAGGGGTGGTAGTAGAGGGCAGTATAATGGGAGGGGGGTTAGTGGAGGGCACCATTATGGGAGGGGTGGTAGTGGAAGGCAGTATGATGGGAGGGGTGGTAGTGGAGGGCAGTAAATTGGGGCGGGGGTTAGCGGAGGGCAGTATAAAAGAGGTGGCAGTGTTCAAGGCGGTACAATGGGAGGGGCCAGGGGCAGTATGATGGGAGGGGGTGGCAGTGGAGGGCAGTATAATAGGACGGGCGGCAGGGGAGGGCAGTATGTTGGGACTGGAGGGGGTGGTAGTGGAGGGAAGTATAATGTACATGTAGCGCTCACCCCCGAAGGAGCCGCTGATTAGTTTTGGGACCGGCTTTCTAAGTTACCTTCTTGACTTGGTCTAGGGGTGACTTCTGTGAGTGTAAGTAAAGAGCAAGTGTCCAGACACCAATTCAGTTTTTAAATGCTTTATTCCAAGGCCCAACCTGGCCAACATCAACATGACACACGACAGAGAAGGTTGATGAGCGTAGAGGAACTTTTAGTATCAGGCCTTGGATATTCAGAGAGAGCTAGCCTGCTCTCAGCAATGGTGTAGCTCAATTCGTCGCCACCCCAATCAGGGTGGGTAAAGTGCCCCCGAACAGGCAGTTATCTCAGGCCTGTCAGCCGAAGCGTCACTTGCGGATCACTGGGAGGAAACAGACCTCTGCCACAGGCCTGACTCAAGGCCTCTGCCACAGGCTGGACAATTTAGGATTTGTGATACAACAGTTTGAGCAAATCCTCCCAGTCAGTTCAATCAATGTCACCCACTGACAGCTTGAGCATGCCTGTCATACGGTGTGGTGACCGGATCCCTGATGGTTCGTCTGGGCCTCCTGGACAACCTCTAGTTCTAGGTTCTCCCGGGCCAATCCCCCATCGCACAGCTCCCAGCCTAGGATCCTCTCAGCAGAAGGCAGGGACCCAGCAAGTCGCTGGGGCCCCTTTCGATAGTAGGAGGAGGCTCCGCATGGTACACGGCCTCGGCATGGCAGGACACGGTGGTGGGGCCCATGGATGCGCATACCCTGAAGGTGGGTACCGCACCTGGAACTCGGGCCCTGCAAGCAGAACCCGCCAAAAGCGGCTGCCCCAGATACCTCCCCCCCCCAGCATGCCCAACGAGGGAAGACCTCCTCCGATTGGCTGCTGGGAGTAAGTGGGACTGCCAAAATCCCTCTAGTGCCAACTGCCACCCAGGGGTGTCAACATACCCCTGGAGCGCAGACTGACCTACAGGAAAAATTCTGGAATTGACAGCAGCCTGAATTTCTATAATTTGTGAATGGGAGTAAAACTAAGCCTCCCATTCCCCCCTTACTTTTGTGTAGCGCCCGAAAGTAGGGGGGTGCTACATACAGCATGACTGGAGGGGTGCTACATACAGCATGACTGGAGGGGTGCAGTGTATGGGAGGGAGCAGAGTGACCATGAGCAACTCCGTCTGAGTCAGGGCAGTGCAGGGAGCATTTCGCTTACCTTTCTTCCAGCACAGGAACGGCCATCAGGGAAGAGGCGGAGTCAGGGGACGGGGCTTAGGCGCGAGTCAGAAACCTCCACCGGCTCGCTTGGAATGCTGGGGCTCCACTCTCCTCCTCGTTGTGACGTCAGTGGTTGTTAGACGCCAGTCGGGCCATGCCTAGCAACCAGTTGTTTTGGCAGTGAGCCAGGCAGCGTCTAGGGGGGGAAATGAAGCCGTCTCAGATAGAACTAGCACAGCGGGCAGTGAGGGACAGCAGCAATGTGGCGGCAATTTTTAGGGGGCATCAGATCGGCCAAGGGGGCAATTCCGGGACACTGTATTGTCCCGGAACGAAGGTGCCCGGGACCAGGGACCTACTCGGGTCCCCAAACACTTTGGACTAGATTCAGAAAGATCAGCAGATCTTTAGATCCGCAAAATCTATCTGTTTTAAGATACACTGCCGCAAGTTTTAGAGGCAAGTGGGTAATTCACAAACCACTTACCTCCAAACTTGCGGCGGATCGTAAATCCCCCGGCGGAATTCAAATTCCGCGGCTAGGGGGAGTGTACTATTTAAATCAGGCGCGTTCCCGCGCCGATTTAAATGAGCATGCGCCATCTGCGAAATTTTCCGGCGTGCATTGCTCCCACTGACGTCGCTAGGACGTCAGTGGTTTCGGCGTGAGCGTAACTTGCGGTGCGCGGGTTTCTGAATCGGCGTACGCAAACGACGTAAAAAAAATTCAACGTCGTAACAACACTGCGTCGGGTCCGCGTACGTTCGTGAATTTGCGTATCTCGCTGATTTACATAATATTCAGCGTAAATCAGCGGGAACGCCCCCGCGCCATTTTTAAATTACAAATAAGATCCGACGGTGTAACACAGTTACACCTGTTGGATCTTAGCCATATCTATGCGTAACTGATTCTATGAATCAGGCGCATAGATACGACCAGTGTAAGTCAGAGATACGACGGTGTATCAGGAGATGCACCGTCGTATCTCTTTGTGAATCTGGCCCTTTTTCTGACAATAACTTGCATATTTACCTTTAAAATTAGCACATTTGATTTTTCATGTTTGTGTCCCATAGACTTTAACGCTGTTCGCGTGTTCGCAGTGGCGTATCCAAGGTATGGCAGATATGGCTAGTGCCATGGGCGCATTATAAGGGGGCTCTAGTGAGCAGGGACACCATCATTACTTTTTTTATTTTTTTATGAAACTTCTCTCCTTCCTACTTTCTTATGTGGGGATGGAATTACATTTTCCTGGGCCCCATCAGGTCAACATAGGGGCCCAGGTGGTGAGCGTAAAGAAGGGACTTTTTATTCATTTTCGGGGCGCATGTACATCATGCTGACCCGCTCCTCAATTAGTCCTGGCCGGCGGAGTGATTCTCCGCCCTTCTCCTGTACTCAGGTGCTGAGATGTGAGGAGGAATGCTTCTGACAAGTAACAGCCGGAGGAGAGCGGGGCTGCATGTACCGAGCTCCAGACAGATTGGCAGTGGAGACTGTCAGTCTGCAGTGTGTCGTTGCTGTTAATGCAAAGTTGTGGGAGCTGTGTTTGCAGGGAGGCTAAAATCGAAAAAAATGAGAGAGAGTAATAAAGACGATCTGGCATCCCCAGCACACAGAGCATCAGGACGGGATACAATCAGTGACAACACTGCCCAGTTTATATGGAGCTTGGCATCCCCAGGATCCCTATAGATGTGCCTGCTTATCACTCTATGGCTGAGGCTGCTCTGTACATTAGGGTGACCAGACATCCCCAGTTTCAGGGGGCAGTCCCCTGATTGAGGACACTGTCCCCGGACCAAGTCGGTCCCTGGTTTTGTCCCCAGATTGGATTTAATAGGGGACAGGGGCAATTTCAAAGACAGTCAGTGCAGAGTTTAAATAAAAAAAATTGAATTACACACCCCCGCTTCGCCGTGCCTACTAGCATAGGGGGGTTGTATTTTTCCCATTATCTGTGCCCCCTTATGATGATCATGTGTTAGTCGGAGCGGAGGGAATATTTCTTCAGTTTTGGGCACATGCCCATTCAGCTTCACTCGCATGTTCTTCTACCTTGGCTCAAATCCTGGCCAGCCACCTGCCTATCTCCTTGCCTTCCCTGGCGGAGTGATCTTACTCCGCTCCCCATCCAGTAGTAGCCGGGGCCCAGAGAGTAAGACTTGAGAGGCTGTGAGGTGGGTGGCAATGGGCAGAGAGTGGCTGATTGTTGCCATTACTAGTAAAGAAAAAATATGTCCCCGGATTTCATTTAAAACATCTGGTCACCTTACTGTACATCAAAGTTATGTGTACAGAGAAAGATCCCCCCACAGATATGACTGACCCAGCCTGGCTGAAACTTGGCTTGGAGGGCACCTTTCCTGGGACAGGGGAAGGTCTCCTTCATACTTTTTCAAGCAGAATCCTGAACTGAGGAGGACAGAGAGGGACAGAGACTCAGGTAGGCAGTGATAGGGTCAGAGCTTACATTCTACCTCCCAGTCTGTATGAATGCATTCCTGTTTTGTCACAGTATAATTTTTTAAAGAAGCACCTTCCTCTCAGGCTGATGTCAGGTGGAAGACTGTTGCTAGTGACAAAGGTTCAGTGGCAGAGAACTGTCCACCTACCTCTCTAGAATTGCCTCCTCTCAGAATACTACAGAATGTTGATCACTAGCGATGGGAGTGATTCCAGAAGGACCAACTGGCAGCCTTGTTGCGACCCTGCTGATGGCAGTTAATTTTGACTGGGAGAAAGGCGCATGCATGGGAGAAAGGACGGTGATGGGGAGCTCCGGGAGTGGCTGCGGTCAACCAAACAGGAGTTGTTAGGCCTGAAGGAGCTGAGACTGGAAGCATGTCTTAGGCCTGAGCCGGATCGCAGAGAGTAAGTTAGACCCCTTTCACACTGGGGCGTTTTCAGTAGGGATGAGCTTCGAGTCGAACTCATGTTCGACTCGAACATTGCCTGTTCGGCGAACAACGAACAATTAGGGGTGTTTGCGGCAAATTCTAAAAGCCGCGGAACACCCTGTTAAAGTCTATGGGAGAAATCTAAAGTGCTAATTTTAAAGGCTAATATGCAATTTATTGTCCTAAAAAGTGTTTGGGGACCTGGGTCCTGCCCCAGGTGACATGTATCAATGCAAAAAAAGTTTTAAAAATTTAAGTTTTTCGGGAGCAGTGAATTTAATAATGCTAAAAGTGAAACAATAAAAGTGAAATATTACTTTAAATTTCGTACCTAGGGGGGTGTGTAAAGTTAGCATGAGAAATATCGCATGTTTCCCATACATAGAACTGTCCCTGCACAAAGTGTAATTTCTGAAAGGAAAAAAAGTATTTTAAAACTGGACTTGCGGCAATAATTGTCGGCTCTGGCAATTCAGAGAGAATTCATTCATAAAAATAAAAAAAATAGCGTGGGGGTCCCCCAAATTCCATTACCAGGCCCTTCAGGTCTGGAATGGATATTAAGGGAAACCCTGCCGTCAATTTAAAAAAAAATTGACGTGGGGATCCCCCCAAATATCCATTCCAGACCCTTCAGATCTGGTGTGGATTTTAAGGGGAACTCCACCCCAAATAAAAAAAATGGCGTGGAGTTCCCCCAAAAATTCACACCAGACCCCTTATCCGAGCATGTTAACCTGGCCGGCAGCAGAAAAGAGGGGGGGGCAGAGTGCGACCCCCCCTCTCCTGAACCGTACCAGGCCACATGCAAGGGCCTCATCCCCACAACCCTTGCCCGGTGGTTGTGGGGGTCTGTGGGCGGGGGGCTTATCAGAATCTGGAAGACCTCTTTAACAAAGGGGACCCCCAGATCCTGGCCCCCCCTATGTGAATTGGTAATGGGGTATATTGTACCCCTACCATTTCACGAAGGAAGTGTATATATTTGGAAAAAACACACACACCGTAGAAAAAAGTCCTTTATTGATAAAAAAAAGAAAAAAAATACAGCATTGGTAATCTACTCGGTCCCAGCTCCCTGCTCCAAAGTTGTCTGTATCCAGCGACGGTTGATCTCCGGTCCAGCGATGAGGAGATCCATCCATCCAGAGCGCAGCTACGCCGACCTCCTCTCTCCGCTGGACACAGTCCAGCGAATGACGCGGCTGAAGCGGTGACATTTCTTATATAGGGGAGGCGGGGCCACCTGTCACGTGACCCCGCCCCCTCTGACGCACCCTCTGCTACGTTACTGGGGAAGCCCAGTCTTCCCCCTTGCTGGGCTTGCCCAGTGACGTAGCAGAGGGTGTGCGTCAGAGGGGGCGGGGTCACGTGACGGGTGGCCCCGCCTCTCCTATATAAGAAATGTCAAAGCTACAGCGCGTCATTCGCTGGGCTGTGTCCAGCGGAGAGAGAAGGTCGGCGTGGCTGCGCTCTGGATGGATGGATCTTCTCATCGCTGGACCGGAGATCAACCGTCGCTGGATACAGACAACGTTGGAGCAGGGAGCTGGGACCAAGTAGATTACCACCGCTGGATTTTTTTCCTTTTTTTTTATTAATAAAGGACTTTTTTCTACGGTGTGTGTGTTTTTCCAACTATTTACACTTCCTTCGTGAAATGGTAGGGGTACAATGTACCCCATTACCAATTCACATAGGGGGTGCCAGGATCTGGGGGTCCCCTTTGTTAAAGGGGTCTTCCAGATTCTGATAAGCCCCCCGCCCGCAGACCCCCACAACCACCGGGCAAGGGTTGTGGGGATGAGGCCCTTGTCCCCATTAACATGGGGACATCCTCCCCATGTTGAGGGCATGTGGACTGTTACGGTTCAGGAGAGGGGGGGGGGCGCACTCTGCCCCCCCCCTCTTTTCTGCGGCCGGCCAGGTTAACGTGCTCGGATAAGGGGTCTGGTGTGAATTTTTGGGGGAACTCCACTCCATTTTTTTTTAATTTGGGGTGGAGTTCCCCTTAAAATCCACACCAGACCTGAAGGGTCTGGAATGGATATTTGGGGGGAACCCCACGTCATTTTTTTTAAAATTGACAGCGGGGTTCCCCTTAATATCCATTCCAGACCTGAAGGGCCTGGTAATGGAATTTGGGGGGGACCCCCACGCTATTTTTTTTTTTTATGAATGAATTTTCTCTGAATTGCCAGAGCCGACAATTCATTAGAGCCGCAAGTCCAGTTTTAAAATACTTTTTTTCCTTTCAGAAATGACACTTTGTGCAGAGACAGTTAAGTACAGGAAACATGCTAACTTTACACCCCCCCATGGTACGAAATTTAAAGGAATATTTCACTTTTATTGTTTCACTTTTAGCATTATTAAAATCACTGCTCCCGAAAAAACAGCCGTTTTTAAAACTTTTTTTTGCATTGATACGTGTCCCCTGGGACAGGACCCAGGTCCCCAAACACTTTTTAGGACAATAACTTGCATATTAGCCTTTAAAATTAGCACTTTCGATTTCAAATGTTCGAGTCCCATAGACTTTAACAGGGTTCTAAAGTTCACACAAACTATTGGTGTGTTCGCAAGTTTTGGTGCGAACCGAACAGGGGGGTGTTCGGCTCATCCCTAGTTTTCATGCGCTTTAGCGCTAAAAATTTCACCTGAAAGAAGCCGCATCTGCAATCCCAATGTGAAAGCCTGAGGGCTTTCACACTGGGGCGCTGCGCTGGCAGGGTGCCAAAAAAAAGTCCTGCAAGCAGCTTCTTTGCAGCGCTTTAAGAGCGGTGAATACACGGCTCCTAAAGTTTCCCTTCCCATTGAAATTAATGGGAAGCGCCAGCAAAACGCCTTGGCAGCGACACTTTTAATCCTTTATTCAGCCACTATTCAGGGCTCGAAAAACGCTGGTAAAGCGCTGCTTCTTTTAGCAGCACTTTACCAGCGTTTTTCAGGCACTGGCAGTGTGAAAGGGCTCTTACTGTCAGGTAGGGATGTGCTTCATATTCGAGTCAAACTCATGTTCGACTCGAACATCGTATGTTCGATCGTTCGTCGAAATACGAACATAATGGGTCGTTCACGCCAAATTCGAGTTATGTTTCACAGACCATAATTCACTGCGGCATCGCTGGCTGATGATTGGCCAAGCATGCACTATGACCCGCATGGTTGGCCAATCACAGCTTGCAAAAAACGGAGAGCCATAATTGGCCAAAGCTAGGGTGGCTTTGCCCAATTATGGCTCAGGGGGTTTAGTACACGCCCCACACTATAAAAGGCCGCATGCAGGTCGACCTTGTGTAGTGTGTTGCGGTGGTTAAGAGGACAGAGAGAGTGTCATTTTTTGCAGGTAGATAGAGCAGGCAGGCAGGCTAGTCAGTTAATGTTACAGTGTGTAGAGGATATATATACTGTACATCCAAGGTGTTGTACATATATTTATACACTGTATAGTTTAGCTAGATTAGTTCTTCCTAATTTACTGGCAGGCAGGTGATTGTGCTTGCTGCAGTATTCTTACGTGGTTTATTCCCTGTGTCCTCTGTAGTTTGCACCTAAAGCTACTTGGTGTGTACTGGCTGTGTGCTCTGTAGTTTGCACCTAAAGATTCAGGAGCAGTGATTTTAATGATGCTTAAATAAAAAAAAAAAAAAAAAAAAATGAAAAATTCCTTTAAACATTGTACCTGCTGGGTGCCTATAGTATGCCTGTGAAAACATCTTTGAGAACCTGGGTCTTGCCCCAGGGAACATGTATCAATGGAAAAAAAGTTTTAAAAACGGTAGTTTTTTCAGGAGTCCTGAAAAAAACGACAGTTTTTAAAACTTTTTTTTCCATTGATACATGTTCCCTGGGGCAAGACCCGGGTTCTCAAAGACGTTTTACAACAACAACTTGCATATTAGGCTTTAAAATGAGCACTTTTGAATTTGAACGTTCGAGTCCCATAGACGTCAATGGGGTTCTAAATGTTTGCGTGAACGTTCGGTCCGTTCTAAAGTTCTGGTGCGAACCGAACGGGGGGTGTTCGGCTCATCTCTACTGTCAGGAGACCTGTCACCAGCCTGTGACAGGAGCGCAGTTTCACTGCTTGCCATAGGCGCCATTTTCACTAGATACACCTCTGCGTGTTCGAACAATTTTTTAATTAGTCAGCCGGTCGATAGAGTCTGGACAGAGGCATGCTCTTATCTGTCACAAAACCACTAGCAGCACTGAATACCCATTTGGAAGCTTAATTGCATATTGGGCAACCTCTGGCCAGTGGTCTATTCTGATGACCCAGTAACCCAGTGGATCATGAACTGAGCTGAGCTGAAGCTCTCCGTGTCTGTTTTCACTCCTAGATAATCTCCCACCATACGATGCAGACATTGCCGATGGGATGTAGAAGCTGACAGCCCTGGATTCCGAGGACTAAAAATTTTTTGAAATGCATCACTGAGGTGGCCTCTTTCTCCACCACTCCTCTCTGAACCAACAGAAGCCTAAAAACAATGTTTTCCAAGAGACTGTAACCTACCAGAGTCTGGAAAGGAGTTACAGTACATAAACTCCTCTTTAAGGTGTGCTCAAGAGATTTTATCTTCTGCTCCCTCTGTGGGGATGGAATGAGTTCCGAGACTTTTCCCCTTGTAATGGTGGTCAAGGTGCCAACCAATAGTGATCCTTCTCCTTGATGCCACATATTCTCAGGTCCTTTCACAGGCTTTGAAGAATGAGGAAGCCCATGCACCGTATGTTTGCAGAGGCATTAAAAGCAAACTACTCAGGGTCACTGAGGATTACAATATCTGGAATGGCCTCCTCCCAGCCATGTACTACTCCCAAGGGTTCTGGGGATGGAAAAACCATCTGTTAAGGGTTGACGTATGTCTTCCTTTGCTTCAATGCCTCCAAAACTGCCAGAATCCTACTCTTCCTCCCTCTCCTCTTGTGTGTTGTGTGGCATCACAAGTAAGGGTATCTGCATGAATAGGGCCTTGAAATATAAGGAAGTCCTCCTCTTCCTCCTGAACCTGAGTCTGCTCCAGCAGGAACACAACAAATATTGTGTCACTGATGCTTGATTTGTCACGGCTCACCATCCTTGTGGCCTCCTCAAATGGTGACAGTACAGTGCATGCATCCTTTATCAGCAGCCATTGGCAAGGGAAAAAAAAGCCAAGCGGACCTGAGCCTGTCGTTGTGCCATACTTACACAGGTACTCATTGACGGCCCTGTTTCAGCATTGCCAAGTATATTGCAGTGCGTTAATGCATGTTTACCACAGTATATTTCAGTGCGTTGGTGCACGTTTATGGCAGTATATTGCAGTGCGTTAGTGCATGTTTAACGCAGTATATTTCAGTGCGTTGGTGCATGTTTAATGCAGTATATTACAGTGCGTTAGTGTACATGTAATGCAGTATATTTCAGTGCAGTATATTTCAGTGCGTTAGTGCATGTTTACCACAATATATTGCATTGATGTACGTTTACTGCAGTATATTGCAGTGCGTTATTGCATGTTTATTGCAGTATATTTCAATGTGTTAGTGGACGTTTACCGCAATATATTGCATTGCGTTGGTGCACGTTTACCACAGTGTATTTCAGTGCATTAGTGCCTGTTTAACACAACATATTTCAGTGTGTTGGTGTATGTTTACCGCGGTATATTGCAGTGCATTAGTGCACATTTAACGCAGTATATCTCAGTGCATTAGTGCACGTTTACTGCAATATATTACAATGTGTTGATGCATGTTTAATGCAGTATATTGCAGTGGGTTAGTGCACATTTAAAGCAGTATATTTCAGTGCATTGGTGCACGTTTACTGCAGTATATTGCAGTGCGTTAAAAAAAAAAAAAAAAGACTAACAGCGCCAATCTATAAGCTGAGAAACTAGTGCTGCACCTTTAATTAGTGCTAAACTAATAAGGATATAAAATGGAAGTTTAGGGTGCTATCTAGTCAGCAAGAATGTGTGCAGTTAATAACCATTTAAATATTTATATGTGCAATAAATGTGTAATTAATAATCACTTAATTTCATGTATATACACAACATCTATAACATTTATAATCACTTCATTTCATGTATATACACAACATCTATAAAATCTGTGAAAAATTCATGAATACAAGTCCATGTAAAATTAATCAATTTCTTCAGATATTGTTTGATATTTTCACTCCAACACCGTGCTTGAGATAATAAATGTGCTCCAAATGCCAATTAGTGACTTTTCACCTAAAGTGACAACAAAATGCGCTGCCCATGAAGCATAAAGACTCCTCATTCCATAGACGTAACACCTTCATGGATCACCTTCATGGATCTCCTTCCAACCAATCTTCCATATGTATGGCATTACTTCAATCAGGTGAATTAGTGCATTAGTACACGTTTAACGCAGTTTGTTTCAGTGTGTTGGTGCACATTTAACGCAGTATATTTCAGTGCAGTAACATGAAATACACTGCAGAAAACCTGCCCTGACAGAATAAAATTACACTAAAGTAAAAATGGTAATATAGTGTGGATGAGTGAGTTTAGGGTGGAGGAACTTGACTGGCCTGCACAGAGACTGTGAGCCAGGCCTTCCAACATCAGTGCCTGACCTCACAAATGCGCTTCTGGAAGAATGGTCAAACACTCCCATACACAACTCCTAAACCTTGTGGACAGCTTTCCTAGAAGAGTTGAAGCTGTTATAACTGCAAACTGTGATCTGGCCAAGCAGTGGAAAAACCTGATTCTTTTTATCCACAAAGGACCAGCAGTATATTGTGAGGGACTGTTAGGGGTAAAGAGGGAAAGGGTAGCCCACCATGTTCAGCTGCTTACAAGAGCCCCAATCCTCCTAAATTCCAATGGTAACTCAAATTTCTTATATTTTTACCACATATTCTGTCCTAGTAACAATGGTCACCAGTACAAACAGCAAGGGTCGATCTATGCAGTTGAGACACAGCAAAACCTTTCCCCCCAAATCCACACCAGGCCCTGGTATGGGGCTCTGGTATGACTCCATTTAAGTCTATTACATACAAAAAACAAAATGCTGCTGGAAAAAAAGTCCATGACACTTTCCAAAAAATGCACCAGCTAAAAAAGGCATAGATGTGAATGTGTAACATAGGAAACCTTGTTAAATGGACTGTAGTAAATAAGCACACGGGATACTGCTTACCAACAGTGTGATGTATCCCTTGTGCTACCGTCTCCTGGTTCTATGAATTTGACACCATCTATGCATGCAGAGAGGCAGCCCTTTCAATCATCTGCTCATCACCTTTATCAGAGAGGGATGTGCACTAGCACGTACAGCCTGGGTGCAGAAACTGGAAGTGGGCTAAGGGAGGGAGCACTGGACGGACAAGAAGCTGGACTTCAAAAGCCCAAAAGGTAAGTATTATGTAATTACAAAAATTACCACAAAACAGCTAAGGGCAGTCTGTATTATGACAGGGAAAATGTCATTTAGGTTTTGGTAATGCTTTAAAGCAGAACTTCGGGGGATTTTTTTTTTTGCTAAGCAGTGGGGCTGTGCTACTACTTACGTTATACTCAGCCAATCGTTTGACCCTTTAAAAAACAGCACTCTCCCTTGTCCAGCAGTGGACTGTTCCTGCCTCCTCATGTTCAGAGCCGATCTATAAGCGTGTGATGCTGTCAGGAACAGTGTGCTGCACAAGACCACTAGACCATGGGGGAGCCACAGGGCCCGGTCTTGCGCTCTGAGGATATGCAGATTAGATAAGTATATCTTCTCACCCCTAGACAAAAACAAGCAGTAAACCTATGCAGTGCATGCACAGCTCCACTGCATGGGATAAAAAAAATCATGGAATTTGTCTTTAAGAAATGCCTAGGATCACTTTAAACCACTAAAATTTTGCCTTCCCAGTTGACTCAAACGTTTTCCACTTGTAGGTTAAAAATCAGCAAACTTTGATGAAATTTTGGCCACGCAGAAATGGTTAATTTTGCTTATGCCTACTAGCTGTACATATACAAGTAAGGCAGTCATGGTTATACTGGAAGTTGCAGTAGTGCATACACACAGGTGACACAAGTGATCCAATACACTTTTAGCTGGAAAGCCAGGAAGAAGTAGCAATCCCTATTTTTACCCCTCCTCCCTTTTTGCCTCAGTTTCATCTCGATTTTGTGGGCCCTAATCCACCTGATTGTGAAACTGTCACTGGCCTGGGCAATTGATATTATGGACATGATTATAACATGCTTAAGCAGAGGTTAACTTCATGTTAGGTAATCAGCTGATCTAGAGACATTTGTTCCACCCCTTTAAACCTGTAAATGCTACTAATCATTCAATAAATGAGGTACTGAATCCCCAGCAGACTGAGACAAGAAAATTATAAAAGATTATCCAGTAAGCAGGGCCAGATTAAGAACATCATGGGCCTGGTGCTGAGGATTTTGGTGGGCCTTTTATAAATAATGAAATGCCCAAAAAATATTCTTATAACAAATTAAAGAGAGAAAGGGGAGGATGAGAGAGAGAAAGAAAGGGGGTGAGGGGTGAGGGGTAAGGGAGGGAGGATGAGAAAGAAACAGGGGGATGAGAGAGAGGGGATTCGCATGAGCTTGCGTGGAAATGACATCAACGCAGCCCGGCCAAGGCAAGGGACCGAAGGCACAGAACCCAGAAGGAAGACCGGGTGAAGATGGAAGCACCCGGGCCCCGCTAGATTGATCACAGTGGAGCACTGAAGGGCTCAGTCTGACAATTTAAGTGTACCCTAATGTGCTACTATGCTGTGCATTCTTGTACGTTGTCGCATAACCTACCTCAGGGCCTCCAAAAAGTAGTAATGTTAGCAAAGTTTACTACCGCTTTAATATCACAGATCCCAGGAGCCTCTCAATGGGGCCCCCTACTGACCCGGTGGCCCTTGGGCAGTGCCTAAGTGCATAGTTGCCAAAATGTAAAAAATATTTTCAGGGATACTTATTTTACCAGTGGTATATTTAGAGTAGCTGAGATCCCCTATGTTCCTCTATACATCACAGTAGTAATCACAAAATGAAATGAGTACTAATAATGGGACAGAACAAATATGAGGACTGAGAAGATTTCCTTTAGTTGAACTAACAAAAGTGTGCCCATTCTAGAGCTGATAACATTGAGGATATTCAGTATAGTTTTAAAGAACTGTTTTTGTGGGTAAGAGGCCTAGGGGAGGAGTATGGACAGTATAAAAGTGGGAAGTATGTGCAGGTGAGGGAGAGGAATGTGGAGGGTCTAACAGTGGGCAGTATGTACAGGAGAGGAGAGGAGAGGAGTGCGGAGAGTATGACAGTGGGCAGTATATACAGCAGAGGAGTGTGGAGGGTATGCCAGTGGGCAGTATGTACAGGAGAGGAGTGTGGAGGGTATGAAAGTGGGCAGTATGTACAGGAGAGGAGTGTGAAGGGTATGATAGGGGCAGTATGTACAGGAGAGGAATGTGGAGAGAAAGATAATTGGAAGTATATACAGGAGAGGGGTTTGGAGGGTAAGGTTGGATTACAGTATGTACAAGAGAAGAGTGTAGATGGTATGATAGTGGGCAGTATGCACAGGAGAGGAGTGTGGAGGGTATGATGGGGGCAGTATGTACAGGAGAGGAGCATGGAGGGTATGACAGTGGGAATATGTACAGGAGAGGAGTGTGGATGGCATGATACTTAGCAGTATGTACAATAAAGGAGAGTGGAGGGTATGACAGCCAGCACTATGTACAATAGAGGAGTTTATGAAAGTGGGCAGTATGTACAGGAGAGGAATGTGTAGGGTATGACAGCAAGCAGGAGAGGAGTGTGGACAGTATGATACTGAGCAGAATGTAAATGAGATGAGTGTGGAGGGTAAGACAGTGAGCAGTATGTACAGAAGAAGAGTGGGGAGGATATGACAGTGGGCACTATGTACAGGAGAGAAGTGTATGACAGTGGGCACGATGTATAGGAGAGAAATGTGGAGGGTATGACAGTGGGCACTATGTATAGGATGTTTAGGTACTGCGTAGTGGTTAAGCGGGCTATACATGGATTGAAATTACGTCAATTTAAGCAGAGACCAGCCATAGTCGATCTATGTATGGACTAGCTGGTTTTACACAAGTCAACCTATTAACCGACTTGAGTACAACCAGCCTGTCAGGTTTTTCCCAAAACAATCAGTGCTGCCAGCTATAGTTAGCAACACTGATCATTGTATTCACTGGCAGAACACAATAGCACTGCAGGAGTGATTCCCCCATCCACTGGTCAGCAGGTGAGAGGGTGTGTGGGGACAGGCTGGGGAGCGATACCAGTCAGTGGCTGGGTAGGCACTGGCTAGTATCTAGTAGGGGGCCCCATTGAGATACACACAGGTTACATATGCCACGATCGTTAGAGTGAGAGCAATAATTCCAGCACTAGACCTCCTATGTAATGTTGAGTAATTTTCTAGCAAAAAAATGATGATTTTTACATGTAGGAGAGAAGTGTCAGAATTGGCATGGGTGGTAAGGGGGTTAATTACCATATGTAATATACAAATAATTATTATAAGCACTGTGATTTCATCCTCTCAGTCTGCACAGTGTGTCAGCTTGTATTTAAACTGGCCACTCTGTATGTAGCTTCTAAAGGGCTGCACAAGCAGCCCCATATCTCTGGAACCATAAATGATAGTGACCCCATATGTTATCCAGTGATGGGGTAGGTCTTCAGCTATATACAAAATGTTGGGTCTCTGTGATCCCTGGTCACCGAGCTACAACCCTCGAAGTCGATCTTTTTTTTTTTGACAAATGGGCCTATCTTGAGAAAGGGGCCTGGAGCTTCAGCTCCAATAGCCCCTAGGTTAATCCGGCCCTGCCAGTAAGACAGAAAGTGAGAAAAGGGAAAGGATTTTGTTATCCTTTGTTATCGGTAAGAGGGATAGGAAAATGGAAAAAGCACTTAAATTCTTTACCTCTTTGTTTATATATCCATCTTTGTTTATGTCATAGAGATTGAAGGTCCACCTCAGTTTTTCGCGAATTGTTCCTCTTAGCAAGACTGATAAAGCTGCTACAAAATCCTAGGAAAACAGAATAGAAAGCAAAACTATAAAAAAGGAAAACTTGAAGGGTTTTGGGTCAATTATATATTTTTTTTAATTCTATACATTTTTAAAGTGTAGTTTTTTATATTTTCACTATGTATTAAAACATTTTTAAATTAAATTGACAAATAAACATGTAATACAGGGTATAATGACACTTGTGTTACAGAATTGTGGGTTTTCTAAGGACAGCACTAAAGACACTGCTTGTCTTCAAACTCTTTCTCTCTCTGAAACATTGTATAGCAGCGTCCAAACTATTAATGAGAGAATAGATTTTCTGTGAATCGTATTCAAAATTTGATGAACCCAAGCTTAGAGACAAAACGTATTAAAGTCTTGAGGACGAATGTTGCTATTAAATTCAGAGAGTGGATCTTTTCATGATGCGGTGAGGGAGGAAATATAAAATAAAACATAACTCTTTTAAATGACATGCTTGAGAAATGTCTCATGGTGTTACAAAACAGTATGGTTTTTAAAGGCAGTGACATGTGTACATTCAGCTGTAGAAATGATTATTTTTAATTTATAACTACATACTTATATACAGCTTACATACAACGGCAGCACCCTTACACGCTATTCCTGCACATAGTTTTTTTTTTTCACTTTCAAATGATGCAGCTTATTTTATTGACAGTAACAGGGGAATGTTCCGCTTTGAGCACCCCAACGTTAAAAAGGTTTCTATCAGTATAAAACAATATAAATATGCAAAAGATATGAAAACCTCAAAATACCACCTGTGAAATAAAAGCCAGCTTTTTTTTTTAGAGGGGCATGTTACCTAAATAAAGTTAAATTAAACAGGATTTATATAGCACCAACACTTGTTGCAGTGCTTTACAACATGAGGGCAGACAATACAGTTATAATACAATTCAAAACAGGAGAAATCAGAGGGACCTGCTCGTTAGAGCTTAGAATTTAAAAGGGGGGGGGGGGGTCAAGTGATACAAAAGGTCAGAACTGTAGGGGATGGGCTGATTAAGAGAGTGAAAATACAGTTGTTAGGTATAGGCTTCTATGAAGAGAAGGGTTTTAAGGGATTAACTAAAAATGAACAGAGTAGGAAATAATCAGGCAGATTGGTGTAGGGCATTCCATAGGATAGGAGAGGCTTGGAAGAAGCCCTGGAGGTGAGCGTGGGAGGAGGTGACAAGGGAGCTAGAGAGCAGGAGGTCTTGAGAGGAACGAAAGAGAATGGCTTGGATGGTAATTTGAGACTAGTTGTGAATGGCTTTGTTTGTTATTGTTAGTATTTTTAATTTAATTTGTAGGGTAAGCATAAGCCAGTGGTGGGATTGGCAGAGAGGGGTAGCAGACACTGAACGGTTGGCAAGGTGGATGAGTCTGGCAACAGCATTCATGATGGGAGATAGCCTATGTAAAAGTAATCGAATGAGGAGGGAATTGCAGTAGTCAAGGAGAGAGATAACCAGGGAGTGAATTAGAAGCTATGTGGTGTCATTGGTAGGGAAGGGGCGTATTTTGGAGATGTTGTGGAGGTTGAGGAAGCAAGCTCTGGACAGTGATTGGATGTGGGGCCAAAAAATATAATTCAGAGTTCAGTATTACACCTAGCATCCTGGCATGCGGGGAAGGGTTGATAGTTCTACCATCAATCTTGACAGAAAAGTCAGGGGAAGGGGCACGTTGGTAAGGAAATATTATAAGCTAGGCTTTGGATAGATTGAGTTTCAGGAAGTAGTGTGACATCCAAACTGATATATCTGTCAGTAAATTAGTAACGTGTTAGGAGACTGACATTGTAAGCTGAGGGGTAGAGAGATAGATCTGGGTGTTGTCAGTGTAAAAAAATTATATTAAAAGCCATGGGAGGGAGGAGGTGTAAATTGAGAATGAAAGGAAAGGGGAAGAGGTTTCTAGGAACCCCCTTTCCTCATGGGATCACGACAGGAAGCAGTTTCAAGGATCCCCCCTGTGTGACTAAGACACACAGGTGCCTTGTTAGGTCAAGTACACTGACGTGAGGTCACATGGCCTACAGGGGTTAGGCCATGTGAGTCATATCAGTGTGTATACAGGCAGGGATAAAAGTGTGATAGGCTAATCTGAGGTAAGGTCACATGGCAGACTAGGGTTAGGCCATGTGAACTTTACCTCAGAACATTCCAGAAACCCCCTGAGCCTGCCTATAAAAGGGGGCTCCGTGAAGGGGAGCTCATTCGCCTCAGAAGGAACAGCCATGGTGCTCCCCACCACTCCCACCCAAAAAATAAAGAAAAATATATATTTATATATTTGTCGCGCACAGTATTGTGTGGTGGTGGTGGTGTCACCTTGAAATCAAGTGGGACAGTGTAATTTAATAAAAGTGGACTTTGTATGACCGGGTCTAAAAAAGTGTTGAAGTGAAGTTGAGTAATTGAGTGAAACATTTTAATTATTTAAGTTACAGCTTGAGCCGTGGTGGCTAAGCTGGTTTTGAGTGTATAAAATACTTATAATGCTATTATTTATTCGAAGTATATTATTTTAACCACTAGCTGACGGCCGTACGACTTTGTACGGCCGCAGCGCAGCTGCCAATCTCTAACAGGCCGTCTTTTTACGGCTGCCCCTTTGCTCGGTCCCCGTGCGCGCTCCTGAGTGCGCAGCGGGGAACTGCTGTGCTGGCCGTGTCCCCTGGACACAGCCAAACACAGATCGTGGTAAATGGCCAATCGCAGCGGCTATTTACAGCGCGATCTGTGGGGCCAATGAGAGATGACCTCATATGTAAACATATGAGATCATCTCTCATTGCCCGCTCTCCCCTCCTCACACAGACAGCGCGTGTGAGTAGGGGTAAAAAACAAAACAAAGTAACCAGCGCTGAAAAGAAAAAAAAAAGACTAACCAGTGCCACCACCTGTGCCCCCCACAGTACTACAGTGCCCCACACAGTGCCCCCACAGTACTACAGTGCCTAGGGTTGCCACCTCATCCCTTTAAAACAGAACACATATGAATTACACAGGTTCTGTGGCTGATTAAGGTGGTAATTGAACTCAAGTGGAGCCTTATCTAAATTAAATCAGCCACAGAACCTGTGTAATTCATATGTGTTCTGTTTTAAAGGGATGAGGTGGCAACCCTAACAGTGCCCCACACAGTACCCCCCAGTACTACAGTGCCCCCCGAAGTGCCGGCCACAGTGCCCCCCAGTACCACTGTGTGCTCCCCAATACCACCGTGTGCCCACCAGTACCACCGTGTGCCCATCTGTGCCCACCAGTACCACTGTGCCCACCTGTGCCCACCAGTACCACCGTGCCCACCAGTACCACCGTGCCCACCAGTACCACCGTGCCCACCAGTACCACCGTGCCCACCAGTACCACCGTGCCCACCTGTGCCACCAGTACCACCTGTGCCACCAGTACCACCTGTGCCACCAGTACCACCTGTGCCCAGTGCCCATCTGCCACCTCAGTGCACATCTGCAGTCAGTGCCCACCTGTGCCACCTCATCAGTGCCCACTTGTGCCACCTCATCAGGGCCCACCTGTGCCACAGTCAATCAGTGCACATCAGTACCCATCTCATCAGTACCCATCTCAGTGCCATCTGTGCCACCTCATTAGTGCCATCTGTGCCGCCTCATTAGTGCCATCTGTGCCGCCTCATTAGTGCCATCGGTGCCGCCTCATCAGTGCCCACCAGTGTCCACCAGTACACAGGCCTCATCGATGCACATCAGTACCCATCTCATCAGTACCCATCTCAGTGCCATCTGTGCCGCCTCAGTGCCATCTGTGCTGCCTCAGTGCCATCTGTGCCACCTCATCAGTGCCATCTGTGCCACCTAATCAGTGCCATCTGTGGGCATTCCTGGCTTGTTAGGGTCTCAAGAAATGAGATAGGCCTTCAGTACATCAGGTGTGATCAGATGTGATAATTTTTTATGATTTGCGCTATAGCTTGTAGACCCTAAAACTTTCACACAGACCAAATAATTTCCCAACATTTTGGGTTATTTTTATCAAAGACGTGTAGCAGTATAAATTGTGGCCAAAATTTATGAAGAAAAGTTAATCATTTGCAAAATTTTATCACAGAAACTAAGAAAAAATTATTTTTTTTTCAAATTTCCAGGCTTTTTTCATTAATAGCGCAAAAAATAAAAAACGCAGAGGTGATCAAATACCACCAAAAGAAAGCTCTATTTGTGGGAAAAAAACGACAAAAAAATCATTTGGGTACAGTGTTGCATGACTGAGTAATTGTCATTCAAAGTGTAAGAGCACTGAAAGCTGAAAATTGGTCTGGTCAGGAGGGTGTTTAAGTGCCCAGTATGGAAGTGGTTAAACCAACAATAAATGGCCGTGGCCAGCTATTATCCAATAAAAAAAAGAAACTCTGAGTCTGGTGTATTCTTTTTGGTAAGTTACCTTTCTGTCTGTTATCCCATAGCAGTGGTCCAAAAAAAACAGTAAAAAGTAAAAAACAGTAACAGTAACTTATGAAAAAAAAAAACAGTAAAAAGGGAGAGAAGAGAAGAAAGTAGAATTGTAAATGACATAAAGGTGGGGTTGGATAGATAGGATGAGAACCAAAGAAGACTACAGTCATGGAGACCAAAGGAGTAAAGTTTTTTGAGTAGATCTATCTACATGAGTAGATAATTGATATACCTTTGGGTAGGATTGGAATTTGTTGATAATACTGGGTTACGTTCACAGGGAGTATCGTGAGTAGTTGAGAATTATTTTTCAATAGGTGAGCTATCTGCATATATTTATATTTCTCTGTGGGGGGGCAACTTGTGTTCTCATTGTAAGGTACTAAAACCTTCCTTTTTCCATACGTATGGAAATGTTTGTGCTAGTTTTTGTTTGGTCACTTCTGGGACACCCAGGTTTAAAATATCGGATTTGGTCTTGTTTACTTTATAGTACGATACCCCATTAAATGTTTGCAATGCTAGATGAACTGAAGCCAAGGAATTGCCCACATTTGTAAGCATCAGTATAATGTCATCCGCGAATAGACTGATAGTGTAGTGTCTCCTGCCTACCTGTATACCTGATATGTGAGCGTAAGTAGGAGGCCAGGGGCTCCATCAACAAATTGAAAATCAGTGGGGAGAGGGCAGACCTGACATGTCCCATTAGTTATTTCAAATTAAGTAGATAATGCCCCTGAGATGTAAACTTGGGCCGATGGTTGGATGTAGAGTAGACATATGCACCGCCGAAAAATGTGTTTGTCTTCTTTTCGTAAATTTTTTAGCTTTTTTTGGAAATTAGATTTTTAAAATTTCCAAATTTTTGAATTTCCGAATTCTGAATTTTCGGGTTTTCGAATTTCCAAATTTTTGAATTCCAAATCTTTGGATTTTTGAATTCTGAATTTTCAAATCCCGAATTTTTAGATTTTTGAATTTTCAAATTTCCGATTTTTAAATTTACAATTTTCGAATTTCCGATTGTGAATTTTAAAATTTCCAATTGTGAATTTTCTAATTTTCGATTGTGATTTCCGATTTTCGAATTTCCCATTTTCGAATTTTTGAATCTCCCATTTTAGAATTTCTGATTTTAGAATTTTCGAACTTCGAATTTTCAGATTTTGGAATTTCCGATCTTCAAATTTTAGAATTTCAGATTTTAGAATTTTTAAATTTTAGAATTTTTAAATTTTAGAATTTTTAAATTTTAGAATTTTTAAATTTCAGATTTTAGAATTTAGAATTTTCAGAAATACAGTCAAATTTGAAATAAAATTCCAATTTAATAGTTAGTAATAGTTAAGTTATTATTACCGTATTTTCCGGCGTATAAGACGACTTTCTGGATGCAAAAAAATGCATCCAAAGTCGGGGGTCGTCTTATACGCCGGGTACAGTCTCAGTACTCACTTTTTTTCCCCAGCGCTGACAGTGTCCCATGCTGCGATCGCGATCGTGAATGATTTCAAAGCCGCGCCTTCACTGCAGAGTGTTCTGTGATAGGATGAACACAAATCTTCCCAGCAGCGCCTGTTCTTTGTTCCTCCTATCACAGATGCCTTCTCATCCTCGGACGAGATGAGAAGACGTCCGTGATAGGCGGGAAACATAACAGAGGCGCTGCTGGGAAGATTTTTGTTCATCCTATCACAGAACACTCTGCAGTGAAGGCGCGGCTTTGAAATCATTCACGATCGCGATCGCAGCATGGGACACTGTCAGCGCTGGGGAAAAAAAGTGAGTGTTATTGCACTGGGGGGGGCAACAAGTTCAGGCACAGTGGGGGCAAGTGATGGCAATGTGGGGGCATGTAATGGCAATGTGGGGGCATGTAATGGCACAATGGCAATGTGAGGGGCAAGTGATGGCAATGTGGGGGCATGTAATGGCACAATGGCAATGTGGGGGCATGTAATGGCACAGTGGCACAGTCTGGACATGTAATGTAATGGCACAGTCTGGGCATGTAATGTAATGGCACAGTGAGTAATGTAATGGCACAGTCTGGGCATGTAATGTAATGGCACAGTCTGGGCATGTAATGTAATGGCACAGTGAGTAATGTAATGGCACAGTCTGGGCATGTAATGTAATGGCACAGTGAGTAATGTAATGGCACAGTGAGGAATGTAATGTAATGGCACAGTGAGATTTGAAAAAGCCTGTTTCTGTCAGCGGTTCTGGCTCCCCCTCAGCTTCCAGAAAGACAGTAAGAAGGGGGTAGTCTTATACAGTGAGTATATCCCAAAATCAAAATTTTTCCTGGAAAATTAAGGGGTCGTCTTATATGCCGGGTCGTCTTATACGCCGGAAAATATGGTAGTTCGTTATTATTTCTGATTTTCAGGTCTTTTTCATTTTTATTTCCAAAATTTCCAAATTTCCAAAATTTCCAATTTGCAAAATGTTGAATTTCAGGGGGCCCATGCGCAGCATGGAGTGGTACAGTCGCGCCTGAGGAGAGCTCTGGTTCTCGAGCGGCTTTAAGCCACCAAAACGGGGCAAATAACACCCAAAATCATCCCCACAGACAGACACCCCCGCGCTGAACACCCTGTGCATGCAGTCGACAAAGAAGAAGGGACAGCGGAGCTGCAAAACCCACCTCAGCCTCACTCACTACTGCCCGAGATCTCTGGAACGTGGCAAGATGGCGAAACAGGGCACAAACACACTGCCCTTTTCTCCCCCCTCCTCACCAGCATTGTTACAGCCTCAGCCACAGACGGAATCTGCCTCATCAGATCACAGTGAGTACTCTCCACTGACAAAGGCTGATCTGAACATCAACCTGGAAGCCATGTGCTCCAGGCTGCTGAACAAGTTTCAGGCAGAGATACAAAAATCCACTAACACACTATCACATGAAATAGCTGCTCTGGGGACAAGAACAGATCTTCTGGAAAATAAGCATGATGAACTCTCTATTACCTTTAATGATCTATCTAGCGAGCATGACTCACTATCTTCAGCCTTTATCCAACTACAAGAACAGGTAGAAGATTTAGACAACAGAAACAGAAGATCAAATCTCAGAATTAGAGGCGTCCCAGAAGCTGTCATAGACCTAGTTGCATACTCCAATAAGCTTTTTCTGATTCTGCTTCCTGATCAAAACCCCCAATCATTTATTTGTGATCGCATTCACAGAGCCCTAAGGGCAAAACCTGCTCCTGACAAACCGCCAAGAGACAGAGGGCCAGATTCACAGACAATTACGTTACTCCGCGGCGGCGTAACGTATCCCATTTATGTTACACCGCCGCAGGTTTACAGCGTAAGTGCCTGATTCACAAAGCTCTTACCTGTAAACTTGCGGCGGTGTAACGTAAATGCGCTCGGCGCAAGCCCGCCTAATTCAAATGGGGCGGGCACCATTTAAATTAGGTGCGTTCCCGCGCCGAACGTTCTGCGCATGCTCCGTTAGGAAATTTCCTGACGTGCATTGTGCGAAATTAAGGCGCCCCAATGTTTTTTTTTAAATGCGACGTGCATTACGGCGTTTCGTATTCCCGGGCGTCTTACGCAAAAAAAATATATCGAAATTCGACGCGGGAACGACGGCCATACTTTAACATGGCTGATCTAAAGATAAGCCATGTTAAAGCAGGTGTAACTTTGCGACGAGTAAAAACGACTAGCGACGACGTACGGGATTGCGAAGAACGCGCGGATCTTCATGGATCGCCGTAACTAGTCATTTGCATATTCTACGCCGACCGCTATGGAATCGCCACCTAGCGGCCGGCCTAGAATTGCATCCTAAGATCCGACGGTGTAAGTCAATTATCTTATTCTATGAATCAGTCGCATAGTTAGGACGGGCGGATCACAGAGATACGACGGCGTATCAGGAGATACGCTGTTGTATCTCTTCTGTGAATCTGGCCCATAGTACTGTGCATGAAAGATTTTCTTGTTAAAGAGAAGATTATGGCCCAGATTCAGGTAGAATGGAGCAATATTTGCGTGGGCAAAGAGCAAAGATTTTTCTCTGCGCCCACGCAAATATTTCCATTTGCCCAGCGATTCACGGAGCAGTAGCTCCGTAAATTGCGCGGGCGCTATGCTAATTAGCCCTGCGTAAGGGCGCCTAATGTAAATGATCCCACCGGGGGCGGGAATCATTTAAATTAGGCGTGCTCCCGCGCCGAGCTAACAGCGCATGCTCCGTCGGGAAACTTTCCCGACGTGCATTGCGGCAAATGACGTCGCAAGGACGTCATTTGCTTCTAAGTGAACGTGAATGGCGTCCAGCGCCATTCACGGTTCACTTACGTAAACAACGTGAAATTTAAATTTCACGGGCGGGAGGCGCAGCTATACTTTAGCATTGGCTGCGCCTGCTATTAGCAGGAGCAGCCTTATGCTAAAGGCGCCGTACGGAAACTCCGTACCTTGCGTACGCAGGGCCCGTGCAACTTTTGTGAATCGGTGGTAGTATGCAATTTGCATACTACACGCCGATCACAAAGGCCGCGCCCCCTAGCGGCCAACGCAAGAATGCAGCCTGGGATGTGAAGGCATAAGGAGGCTTATGTTTGTCACATCCTAGGCTGCATTCGGTGTAACGAGGTTCCTGAATCAGGAGCACTCGTTACACCGGAGCAAGTAAGCACTTGCGCCGCGCAACTATGGTTGCGCGGGCGCAAGTGCTTCTTGAATCTGGGCCTATGTGCGCAGCAAGAGCCCTAAGAAATATTATTCTAGATGGTATACAGTTGCAGATCTACCCAGATGTCTCGCAAGCAATATTAGACAGACGCAGAAAGATGAAAGAAATTACTCCAGTTCTTTCAACAGCAAGTATCAGATACCGATGGGGATTCCCCTTTAAATTGATCATCCCCCACAATGGTACCACCTATATCGCCACTACAATCAATGAGAGTCAGGATGTTCTGGTCAAACTGGACTCAGCAAACCTCCCACGCACCCCAGCCTCCTCTCGCCCTGCCCCCATTTGGCACACCCCGGCCTCACGTGCAGATAGACGCAGGTTCAGGAATGAACCCGGAGCCCTGGGTTTTAATTAACTCACAGATATACAAGAAATGACTAACTTTCCTTTATTCTTCAGGTCTCTCGTGTTCGATCATCTGTTCCGCTTCAGTTTAACGACACCCAGTTATCTACCTATCTTGTAATAGTAGGTTCCATTTCCTTTTTTTTCAATTTTTTTTCCTTTTTTACTAAGACAGAAACTGTTCATTGCTGTATTGTTCATTTTTTTCTCTGAGCAAAGGATCTTATGATGCTGCACTGACATCTATTGACAATATCTGGTACTCCATCCCCATGGAGCTATATTTTCTGTTTTTTCCCCTTTTTTTTTCTTTTTTGAACTGTTTATTTGCTCATTTCCTCATACCTCTACACCCTGATTGTTTTGTTTTCTCCAGCCATACACCCTATGATTGGAAATCCCCTGGGTAATCTGCAATTTCATTTACCAGGTCATTCTTAACCATATCCGGTTTCTTTTTCTCAGCAATATATACTACCTTTTTCCAGGCTTCTCCATTTTCTTAATCCTTCTTTTTTTATTTTTTGCACTCTCCTCTTCTTTCTTTCTTTCTTCCTCTCCCCCTCTGATAGAATACAGTTTATAATATAATGGTTATGTTTTCAGAGTAAAAGAAACTATAATTGTACTCTCCCATCTGCAAACTATTTATATGTTTTAATGCCTACCAAATTAGAATTTTGCTTACACTATTTCTTTGACAGCAGTAGAACCAATTACAATACGATTTTGGCTAGCACTGCCTTCATGATGCACAGGTTTATATTCTCACATTATTTTTTGGTGGCTTCCGTTTCGTGTCGCCATGATTTTCCCCCACTCAGGTAGAGCTTCCCCTCCCCCAGAGGGGGTGCTCACAGCCGCCTCAAATGCGAATTCACATTCCTACTCATACTTTTTGGTATATCACTTCTTTTTAAATCCCTGTTTCGCATTTGTCGGCTACCATATCTGAATTTTGGACCGATCGGTCTATGATTTCTCAGTCGGTTGGGTACTTTCCCTACTTTCCCCCCCCCCCCCCAACCCCAAATGTTTTTCTTATTTTATAATTTGTTTTCGTTGGAACAAATTTCCATTTAGTTTATGTTCTGTATTATGTAATTGTTTTCTTCACTCATCCTCTGTCCATCCACTACAAAAAATAAGTCACTTTGGTACTCTATCCTCTATGTCGCACAGTCCCTATTCAGACTCACGCTATATATACATTTACATTCCATGTACTCCAGAAACCACCACTTGCCTATCCTCCTGTTGATCCCCCTAATACTTGATAATACATCATGACTATTAAGATAATTTCACATAATGTACAGGGTTTCAACTCACCAAACAAAAGGAAAAAAGCCTTTCTACAATATAAAAGATTGAATGCTAAGATAGTAATGTTACAAGAGACACACTTCATGAAGGACTCCCACCCCACATTTTTCCACAAAGCATTCAACCTATGATTCTACACCTCCTCCCCCACCAAAACAAAAGGAGTAGCTAAATTTTTCATCACACATTCCCCATAGATGTACAGCAAGTCTACAAAGATCAAGAGAGCAGATTCATTATCATCAAAGGTACGCTCTCTGGTAGAGATATCACAATTGCTAACATTTATGCCCCCAATGAAACTCAGTCCACATTTTTCACACAATTCTTCATTAAATTGCAACAATTCCACTCCCCACATAGCATTTTAGGCAGTGACTTTAACTCAGTTCCACAACCTAACCTAGACAGAAGCAAACAAACCCTAAACTCCAAAACCTTTTCAAAGACAATCACTTCTTTCCTACATGATCTACAATTGATAGACACATGGAGAGCTTTGAATATTGGTGCAAGAGACTATACATTTTATTTGCACCCTCACGACTCATACTCACGAATAGACCACATTTTTTGCACCCCAATTATTTTGGCAAATTCCCTAGACTCCAATATACACCCCTGCACTTGGTCCGACCACCACATAGTGACTATGAGCACAAAATTTATTGGCCTCACCTCTACCCCCTATTCGTGGAGATTAAATGAATCCCTATTAACTGACCCAAGTCACCAACAATAGATAGCTACTGAAATCTCAGAATATTTCATGATTAATGCTACCTCAGAAATCTCTTCCTCCACACTCTGGTCAGCTCATAAAGCTGTTATGAGAGGTCACCTCATCAGACGTGTCACACAACGTAACAGGATCAATTTGGAAAAAAATTACTCCCTCACAAAGGTCTTCCACAACCTATACAGAGACCACACAAATACACATGACCCAGACGTTTTCAAACTGATATCACTTAAACGCAATGAATTAGACGCTTTATTGTCTTCTAAAGCAGAAAAAGCTCTCTGCTGGTCTATGGCTAGATTCCTAGAAAACTCAACCAATCAATAAAATCTACCCATATCTACAAACTAAAGAATAATGCAAAGCAATTAGTCACACACCCAAAAGAAGTGCTTTCAATCTTCACTAAATGTTATTCTGACCTTCTCTCCACTCCGAACTCCTCTCCCCCTTCCTCTTTATCCCCTTGGCTGAATAGTCTTCCCCTCCCGAAACGTAAACAATCACAGACAGATAGGGGCAGATCCACGAAGGACTTACGCCGGCGTATCTCGAGATGCGCGGCGTAAGTGTAACTATGCGCCAGTGTAACTATGCGCCGTATCCACAAAACGAGATACGCCTGAAAAATATATTTTTTCGACCGTCGGAATTTTTCTACACCGGCGCATCGTGGGCACAAAAATACGCTGGATGCACAATTAATTTGCTATGCAAATATGCAAATGAGGGAGATACGGCGATCCACGAAAGTACGTTTGTCCGGTGCAGGCTACGCGCGGTGCGCGTAAGCTGTACGCCCGGTCTAAAGTTACCCCTCATAAAAGCAGCTTTAACTTTGCACCAGACGTGTGCAGGTCAGCTTCAGCAGCACCGTTAGGGACGAGCTGAGCAGCCACACTTGCAGGACAACAATCTGTATGCCAACATGCCAGGGGCATCCGTGGTCATAGCTATACTACGGGCTTTAGATGCGCGTAGAAGGAGGAGGGCACGGAGGAGAAGGGGACGGGAGAGGATATACCGACCGCGCATAAACGTCTTTGGCATGGGGGATTTTGAGGTGTATCGCATCTTCAGATTCAGCCCTACTGCCATCCTGGAATTAACCACAACCCTGAGGCCCCGTACTTACGACCAAACATGTCTGCTGAAACTGGTCCGCGGACCAGTTTCAGCAGACATGTTTGGCCGTGTGTAGGCCCGAGCGGACCATTTTCGGGCGGATCGGACAGGTTTCCACCGGACAACCGTTTCCTGGACTTGCTTTAAAACAGTCCGCTGGAAACCTGTCCCCCCGACATGTACGGTCGTCTGTACAGACCTACCGTACATGTCCGGCCGCCCGCCATCCCTCGCATGCGTCGAATGACTTCGACGCATGCGTGGAAGCATTTAAAAGGCAGGCCCGCCCACGTCGTCGCGGCGACACCGCGTCATCAACGCGGCGACACCACGGACACGCCACGCGTATTGTTTACGCGCGGAATTCTGTTCGATGGTGTGTACAGCCATCGAACAGAAGTCCCCGGGCAGACATGTCCGATGAAAACGGTCCGCGGACCGGTTTCATCGGACATGTCTGCTCGTGAGTACTCGGCCTGAAAGATGACATCACCAGCCAGACACGCCGCTCACATGCAGTGGAGCCACTGGTCAAGGTACTGGCAACACTCCATTTCCTTGCCAGTGGCTCGTTCCAGCGTACAAGTGGAGTTGTGGCTGGGATGGCACAATCCTCCATTAGCAGATGTGTGCACCAGGTTGTCCCCGCAATCCTCAGACGCATGGCCAACCAAATCATCAGACCCACCCAGGAGCACCTGCGGGTAAAGGCAATGGTGGATTTCTACAGAATTGCAGGATTCCCACGCACTGTGGGGGCCATTGATTGCACACATGTGGCACTACGGCCCCCCCATGACACAGAGCACATATACCGCAATCGGAAGCACTGGCATTCCATCAAAGTACAGGTGATAGCCGATGCCCAATGCCTCATATGGCACGTCCGTGCCAAACACCCAGGGTCCAGCCATGACAGCTACATATACCGTCAAAGCCCCATCCCAACAGAATTTGAACAGAACGTGTATGGGGACAGCTGGCTGGTTGGTGAGTGACATGGGTGTCAGGTATGACTGTCCCTCCCCATGATGCAGACATCACGAGGGGCACATGCATGACTAACATCCTCCTGTCTTTTCCCTTCCAGGTGACTCTGCATATGCACTTGGACCCCATCTCATGACTCCATACCGGAATCCTGAAACCCCAGGAGAGCAAAGATACAATGATGCACACGCACGCACCCGTGGAGTGGTGGAACGCACCTTTGGCCTCCTGAAGTCCCGCTTCCGATGAATGGATAAGTCTGGGGGTACCCTGTTGTATTCCCCAAACTTTGTGTGCCAGATCATCGGTGCATGTTGCATGCTGCACAACTTTGCCGTGAGAAAGGGCCTGGAGATTGACATACGTGATGACCTGACCCCCGAACCAGACAATCCCCCCATAACCGAGGATACCCCGTATTCTGAGGGAAGAGCAGTCAGGAGATGCCTCGCAGTAGGCATCTTTGCACGTTAAACACACACATTAATCATGGCACAAGCAGAATGCACGCATGCACACCACTGTGGTCCCTAGCACACCCACCCCACATCCTCATCAAATTGGATTAGCCCAAGCCCATTCTGGACTTGTGAGCAGCAACGCCATGACAAGGCTCCAATTATGTTGCTGGACATTCATACACTATTCACACAGACCTGGGGATCACTTCTCCCTGGTCTTGGGGATCCCTCCTCCACCACAACCGAGGGTGACACCCCTTTTCCGGCAGGAATGTCACCCCCACATTCAAACATCATTCACACTGTAGGCTGCCTGGGCTACAAAAAACTAAAAATACTCATAACCTGAGTCAAAATAAAAAACAAAAAAAAAATTACTGGCGCTGCCGTGCCCCACGCCTGCCACGGCCCCGGCTCCTCAGGGGAGACTCATTGGGGGGGGGACATCAGGAGAAGCATCCCCTGGTCTCAGCACACCTGGCGGCCTACCCTCCAAGACCAGGGCGATGCGGGTGAGGACCACATTGGTGTCCTTTTGCAGCCTCACCCCCGCCTGGATGGCTGCCATGTTGGCCCTGACAGCCTCGGTGAGGGCGCGGACATCTTCACCCAGGCCTGCTGTGGTGGCCTGCATATCAGCCATGCAGGTGACCAGAACTGAGGAGTTGCAGACCAGATCCTGCACAGACTCCTTTATGGAGGCCATGCTGTCTGACATGTGGCCCATTCTCCTCACCACCTCACCCAGATGGCGGGTCTGGCGGGCCTGGTCCCTCCGGATGTTTTCGGGCAGAACGTCTGCCACCCCCCTTGTCTTCCGGGTCGCCTTCCTGGGTCCTGATCATGCTTGGGGCCTATAAGAAGGGGAGACCCTTCGGGGGAAGCCCTGTTGGGGAAGGAGTGGGAGGGGCTACCCCTGATGGAGGCCCGACTGGTGCCAGCACCAGGGGAAGACTCCTCCAAATGGAGCCTCACCTCATTGCCAGACATCACCTCCTCCTCAACCTCCTCCTGAGGAGAAGTGTGTCCACTCCCCTGCCCAGAGGACTCCGGGCTTGCCAGGTGGTCAGAGGCAGCCTGATGTCCGGGGGATGGTGAGGACTGGCCAGATGGCCCAGCACCCTCCTGCACATCTGTGGATGACACAAAACATTCACAGGTTGGAGGATCCACACACTTGTCACATGTTCCCTTCCACCCCCACACATGCTACACACCAGATAGGAAATAAAACTTACTTACCTGTCCTCAAGGCCTCCTCAATGGAGTCAAATCCAGGAACTCCCTCCACTTGATGCCTGTGCAGGCACTGGGCAACCACCCGCTCCTAAGCAGAGAACGTTAGGGTTGTTGCTGGTCCCCCTCCAGTGCCCCTGGCATGAGTGGTCATCTTAGCCAGCTTACCTCGGACGATGCGCCGCAGGTCATTAATCTTCTTTAATATGTCATTGGGGGTCCTGGTCTCACTCCCCAATGCATTGACATCATCTGCAATCTGTTGCAGGATCTCCTTCCTCCTGGCCTGTGTGGTGTTGGCACTCTCAGGCCCATGGAGATACCGATCATTCAGAGCCATGGCCCTGACAATGATGGCCCTCTCCTGTGGGGAGAAATTCAGCTTCCTCTTCTTCCGAGCTGCAGACATCGCTCCAAAAAACACACCGACAAACACCAACAAACAACAGAACAAAAGTACCTTGCTTCAGGGGGGGAAACAAGAGGATGTACTTTTGCACTGGACGGGCGCATGTTTGGGCGTATTTATGGCCTGGGCGTATCTCACTAATTACGCCGGGCCTAGTTCGTATCTCACTGATTACGCCGGGCCGAGTTGTGAGCATGTGCAGAGAGGCGCTGAACATAGTCAGCGTAACTGCGCATGCACCGTCCGTTCGGCCCTTCATTTGCATGGGGTCACGGCTCATTTCAATGGAACACGCCCACTTCCTTCCTACTTTTAATTACGCTGTCTTATGTCTCGTAATTTACGTTACGCCGGCGCATCATCGGGCGCAAATACTCTGAGGATACGGTACTTGCCTCTCTAAGTTGACCCGGCGTAACGTAAATGAGATGCGCTACGCCGGTCTATATATGCGCCGATGTACGTGGATCTACCCCATAGTCTTAATTTACCATGCTCAGAAGAGGAACTAGTTCAAATAATAAAAACACTTAAGAAAAATTCAGCCCCAGGTCCAGACTGCTTTTCATCTCTGTATTACAAACAATACTCCCAGCTTTTAGTTCCACACCTAGCAAAAATATTTAACTG
Organism: Rana temporaria; assembly: GCF_905171775.1. Taxonomy (NCBI): domain Eukaryota; kingdom Metazoa; phylum Chordata; class Amphibia; order Anura; family Ranidae; genus Rana; species Rana temporaria. The sequence goes on from NC_053491.1 coordinate 281,122,572, forward strand.
CATCCTGAAGGGAGAACACTTCCTGGATGAGACGTCCCTCATCCCAAAACCTAATAAAGACCACACACTCCCCCAAAATTACAGACCAATTTCAGTTATAAATAACAACCTCAAAATCTTTAGCAGACTCCTTGCAAACAGACTCTCCACAATTATTCCCACTCTAATCTCCCCTTACCAATCTGGCTTCATCCCAGGCAGGCAAATTACGGACAACATTAGACTGGTCACGTACATCATTCAGGACGCTAATGTAAACGCCAAATCACTCCTTAGCCTTGACATCAATAAAGCCTTCGACAGCGTCACCTGGACATATCTAGACACAGTACTTCACAAATTCGGCTTTTGTGGTGAATTTTGACATGCCTTCCACGCACTCTACCATAATCCCTCTACTAGAATACGTTTACCAGGTTGCAACTCAGAGTTCTTTGGTGTTGGTAGGGGTACTAGACAGGGGTGCCCCCTTTCCCCATTACTATTTGCATTAGCAATTGGACCATTATCTACAGCAGTGGTCTCAAAGTACCGGCCCGCGGGCCATTTGCGGCCCGCGGACCAGTTATAAATGGCCCTCAGGCAGGGTGGAAGTGAGGGGAGCAAAAAAAAAAAAAAAAAATTTTTTTTTTTTTTTTTTTTGAGCTGGTGCCATCTGGTGGTGAGCCGTTGGTATTACAAGTTATTACCACCAGATGTGAGCTGGCGCCATCTGGTGGTGGCCGTTGGTATTACAAGTTAAGCATTACAAGTTAAACAGCAATTCTAATGTCATTTTACACTATTTTCACTGCCATATTCTTCCCTCTAATTAGAACCCCCAAACATTATATATATTTTTTATCCTAACACCCTAGAGAATAAAATAGCGATCATTGCAATACTTTCTGTTACGCCGTATTTGCACAGCGGTCTTACAAGCGCACTTTTTTGGGAAAAAATTACACTTTTTTTAATTAAAAAATAAGACAACAGTAAAGTTATCCCCATTTTTTTTAATATTATGAAAGATAATGTTACGCCGAGTAAATTCATACCCAACATGTCACGCTTCAAAATTGTGTCCGCTTGTGGAATGCCGACAAACTTTTTTACCCTTTAAAATCTTCATAGGCGACGTTTAAAAAAATCTACAGGTTGCATGTTTTAAGTTAGAGGAGCTAGAATTATTGCTCTCACTCTACCAATCGCGGCGATACCTCACATGTGTGGTTTGAACACCGTTTACATATGCGGGCGCTGCTCACGTATGTGTTCGCTTCTGCGCGCAAGCTCGTCGGGACGGGGTGCGTTTTCTGGCTCCTAACTTTTTTTAGCTGGCTCCTAGATTCCAAGCAAATTTGTCAAACCCTGACTTACACCAGTGCTGGTGGTAATAATGCGCTCGCTGACACCAGTGCTGGGGGGTTAATAATGTGTTCGCTGACACCAGTACTGTTGTTTTTGAAGTTTGAAAGTTTGCATGCGGCCCCCCATGGCATATGAAAACTTGTCTTGTGGCCCTCAGGTAATTTGAGTTTGAGACCCCTGATCTACAGCAATCCTACTTAATACTGACATTAAAGGGTATTCAACAAGCTCCAATACCTACAATCTGAGTATGTATGCAGACGATATGTTATTATTTTTATCACAACCTGAAACTACTTTACCTAGCCTTTTACAAACCCTTAACATTTTTGCATCTATATCTGGCCTCACGGTTAATGTCTCCAAATCAATAGGCATGCCGATAAACATATATAAAAGGTATTCCGGTCAAAAGAGGGACAAAAAAACAGGAAGGACTATTATAAATACACTGACTGTATGGTTTATCCAAAAGTACAACATTTATTAAATATATATATAACACATGATAAGAAGAAAATTCCTAAACAAGGGCATAAAAGCTGTTAATTACAGTGAAGTTTGAACCCACACAGGTATTGGTCAGACTAACACTGTGACAAACACATTTATAACAATAGACATAACATAGAACATATAAGGGGACTATCCGGATGTCAGATAACAAGGAAGTATATTTATCTCAAGGGAAATCCCTAAGTATATATTGGAATAATAGTGAGATATTTATATATTAAAGGAGATAGAGTATCCTTCCTGGCCGATAAACATCCCTCCCTCTGCGTTAGAGTCTTTACGCTCCGCCTTCAATTTCTCCTACTCGCTGGATTCCCTTCCATACTTAGGCATCCCCAATCTCAATGATTTAGTATCCAAAAACTACATTCCATTGATACAAAAATTTAGAGCGACACTTAAAATTTGGAAATCCTTTAAGATATATAGTTTTTGGGCAGAATCACTGCAATCAAGATGACACTACTCCCCAAAATATTATACCTATTCAGATCACTCCCCATGAGAATTAATAAAATACTTATCACCAAATTTCAAACCGAGATTAATAAATGTGTATGGTCAGCCTCCCATCCACGATTATCAAGACTGATTTTATATAAATCCCAAAAAAGTGGAGGCTTCGGCCTCCCGGACTTTTGGCTATATTATTTATAAGCTAGATGGACCCAAATAGCACAATGGCATATCCCGAATTCTAGGATCCCATGGGTAGAGTTTGAGAGGGCTTCTATATTGCCATATTCTATCTCAGGAATACTTTGGGGTAGTAAAATTCCGAATCCTTCCTTAGGCCGCGTACACATGTCAAAACCGATGGAAACGGACTGAAGGACCTTTTCATCGGTCCAAACCGACCGCGTGTGGGCCCCATTGGTCAGTTATCCTTCGGTCAAAAATTTTAGAACTTGCTTTAAAATTGAACTGATTGACGCCTAACCGATATGTCAAAACCGATGGTTAGTATGCAAAAGCATTGGTTAAAAACCCACGCATGCTCAGAATCAAGCCGACGCATGCTTGGAAGCATTGAACTTCATTTTTCTCTGCACGTCGTTGTGTTTTACGTCACCGCGTTGGACTCGATCGGTTTTTTAACTGATGGTGTGTAGGCACATCAGACCATCAGTCAGCTTCATCGGTTAACCGATGAGAATGGTCCTTCGGACCGTTCTCATCGGATGGACTGATCATGTGTACTGGGCTTTAGACTCTCGTAATCAAATAGTTGCACATTCATACCAACTATGGAAGCTACATAACCATAAATATAATCTTACTTCCAAATCTCCCCCACACGCTTCATTCTTGGGCAACCCGAAATTCAGCCCAAATGCACAAGACTCAGTAGATCTCACTTGGTGGATAAACAATAACCTGACCTCACTTTCCAATTTTTTAGTGGGTACCAATTTTACCTCTTTCTCCTCACTGAAGTCAAAATTCCAGGTCCCAGATTCAGAGTATGACAATTTCCTTTGTATCAAGCAATTCTTCGATACACACTTTCAGACTTTGAACACCCAATCCCCCACCCTTTTTGAAAATCTATGCCTTAAATCACCTAGAAAACGAGGTTTCATTTCTGAACTTTACTCTAACTTAATTAATAACACAGATTTAAGTAAACTTCCATACATGCTTAAATGGGAACAAGAGGAAAGCTTTACATACTCTACGGTTAACTGGGACAATTGTATTAATAATTTACACAAGTGCACCAAGTCCATCTCTATTAAAGAAACTGCCTTGAAGCTATTTACGAGATGGTACTATACACCAATTAAACTTCACTCAATCTTTCCTATGTCTTCCCCGTCTTGTTTTAGAGATTGTAATTCATTGGGCTCGTTCCCCCACATCTTCTGGTATTGTGACAAAATTAAAGGTATTTGGTTGCAATTGGAGAAATGTGCCTCTAAAATCTCTGACAATATAATTACTTTAACACTACACAATTGCCTTCTTTTCTCCCCAATTACGGGTCTATCCACATGTCATTTGAGAATGATACACACAGTGGGCCAGATTCAGAAAAGAGATACGATGTTGTATCTCCTGATACGCCGTCATATCTCTGAGTGCGGGAGGTCGTATCTATGCGCCTGATTCAGAGAATCAGTTACGCATAGATATCCCTAAGATCCGACAGGTGTAAGTGTCTTACACCGTTGTATCTTAGGCTGCAATTTCAGGCTGGCCGCTAGGTGGCGCTTCCGTATGTTTACGCAAGGAATATGCTAATTAGGTAGATACGGCGATTCAGAAACGTACGTCCCGCCGGCGCATTTTTTTACGTCGTTTACGTTCAGCTTTTTTCGGCGTAAAGTTACCCCTGCTATATGAGGCGTAGCTAATGTTAAGTATGGCCGTCGTTCCCGCGCCGAGTTTTGAAATGTTTACGTCGTTTGCGTAACTCGTTCGCGAATACGGCTTTACGTCATTTACGTTCACGTCTAAATCAATACGTCCTGGAGCAATGCACACTGGGATATTTTACGGATGGCGCATGCGCCGTTCAAAAAATACGTCAAAAAGCGGGGTCAACTACAATTTATATAAAACATGCCCCCTACATCCCCATTTGAATTAGGCGGCCTTATGCCGCAACACATACGTTACACCGCCGTAACTAAGGGCGCAAGTTCTTTCTGAATACAGAACTTGCGCCCAAAGTTACAGCGGCGTAACGTATCTGAGATACGTTATACCGGGCGGATAGATACACCATTGTATCTGAATCCAGCCCAATATGCGTTGCTATACACTGGTTAATAGCTTTCCATTGGAAATCACCTTCGATACCCTTAGCTCCACTCAAATCAAGAATCAATAACATAAGTTTAATGGAAAAAATCTTTCATACCCTACAAAATACCAAACATATATATAACAGCAAATGGTCTCCTTGGTTCGAGCACTCCTCCTTGTTCTTTAACCCTATCTAATTTCCCCCTGCTTGTCATACGCTAGTGGATATTGTATGATTTCTGCCTTAGACTTTATCACTCCAGTCTTCAATTTTTCTGCTATTATGATTAAATGTTTGTGGCCTTTAAATGCTGTACTATTGTATATTCACAGACAGACTTCTCATATATTATATCCTTTTTTTTTTTTGTATATGTCTTAATTATATGGATTTGTACCACCATGTATTCAGATTTCCAAAATTCCAAATTTCTGAAATTTGAAATTTTCGGAAATTCTGAAATTTCGGAATTTCGAAATGTCAGAAATTCGGAAATTTGGTCATTTACAAATTTGTCAATTTAAAAAAAAAAACGAATTTGGAACTAAACAAATTGCACATGTCTAGTGTAGCACTCTAGTTCCGTAGAACCATCATGTCCGAGTAGATAGAGCCCCTAAAACCAAACCTATTTAAAACCTGTGCTAAGAACTGCAAATGTATCCTATAAAACGCCTTCTCTGCATCCAATGCTAGGGGCGAGCAGAGAAGGCATTTTGTGTTTATTGGCTAAATTAATCACATTTATTAGACGTCGGGAAGCATCAGCTGTCTATAAGAGAAGGTGGGATGTCCACCAGTCTGGTAGCCAATAGTTTTGCGTACATTTTTAGATCATTATTAACCACTTCCCTAACCACGTATAGTCATATGACTTCCGCAGGAGGGATCTCCCATCCTGGGCGGGCGTCATATGTTGTCGTGGGCTTCCCGGCCATCTAGGGGACGGTGCTCGTGCCCGGCGGCCCCGATGTCCACCGGGCACCTGCTATTACCAGTAACAGAGCCAAGGATGTGGATCTGTGTCGGTAAACACACAGATCCATGTCCTGTCAGGTGAGAGGAGACCGATGGTGTATCCCAGTACAGAGGAACAACAATCGATCTCCTCCCCTTGTGAGTCCCATCCCCCCACAGTTAGAATCACTCCCTAGGTAACACATTTAACCCCTTGATTGCCCCCTAGTGTTAACCCCTTCCCTGCCAGTGACATTTATACAGTTATCAGTGCCCTTTTATAGCACTGATAGCTGTATAAATGTGAATGGTCCCAAAATACTTTCAAAAGTGTCCGATATAGAAAAAAGAAGAAATACTGCGCTATCTTATAAACTTAAAAGCCGCTAACACAGCAAAAGAGATCAAAAGTTGCTAGTAAAACATATGTGGAAAAGTGTAGCGCTAACAATGAAACAAATTGTGATAAAACAATGTAGATTATATCGTGCAACACCACATGTGAATTGATGGTATTATAGAAGTCCATATATTATTGGCTGAATCGGTGAATCAATTCCACTGAATAAAATAACCAAAATCCAACGTTTGAAAAAGTGAAAAGTCCACCACCACTTATCATCTGGGATGATGTTCTTTTTGTAACGAAACATGTCGGGATGGACTGCTGTTGTTCCTGCTACCCTTTTTTTATGAGCTCAATTGACCATTGCAAAATGTGAGTTACTCTCTTTTAAAATAAATATTGATTTTTTACGGAATTATGCTATGTGCGCCCTGCTTTCTCTTTTTCATACCTATCGGTTGAATTACTGATATGCCCTCTGTGTGATCTGTTGAATATCGCTGCCTGCTGGGAACCATTTTCGAATTATCTGCCTGAGGTTTGCTTTCATTGATACCGAATCGCATGACGTGTATGGTGTACCCTCTTCAGCGTATCATCTTTAACAAAGCTTGATTGGCCTAGTAGGTATATGCCTGTCTGGGTCCAATCGATCCGGTAAGCCCCTTGTCATAAGTGGTGGTGGACTTTTCACTTTTTCAAACGTTGGATTTTGGTTATTTTATTCAGTGGAATTGATTCACTGATTCAGCCAATAATATATGCAGGGCCGGACTGGCCCACCGGGATAGCGGGAAAAATCCCGGTGGGCTGGCCGCCTGGCTGCTCCTGGAGGCCGCTGTAAGGGCAGCGGCTCCTGAAAAAAAGATGGCGGCGCTCGGCGATGTCGTGTCACTGCGCATGTGCCAGCACAGTCTAGCCGCGCTCGGGAAAGCCCGTACACGCTCGGCAAGTTTCGGAAAGGCGGGCGCATGCGCAGTGACACAAAGTCGCCGAGCGGCGCCATTTTTAAAATTTAAGCAGCAGCACCGCCGGCACCGCTCAGTGAGGTGAGGTAGGTCTCGTCTGGCGTGTGCCTCTTCCTACCTCCCCTCCCTGCAGCGTCTGTGTGGCAGTGGCAGTAGATAGAGCTGCTGCTGCTGCTGTTGTTGCAGCAATGATTTGGCTATTGGGAATCGATATGTCGGGAATGGCTAAGCTGCCTAGAGATATTGATTATACAGCCACTGAATGATTGGGGGGCAGGAGGTCAGAGGCTGCAGAGGAGGTGGACTTTCCATCATTCAGTGGCTGTATAATCAATATCTCTAGGCAGCTTTAGCCATTCCCAACATATCGATTCCAATAGCCAAATCATTGCAGCAGCTCTATCTACTGTCACTGCCACACAGACGCTGCAGGGAGGGGACAGCTTTAGCCATTCCCAACATATCGATTCCAATAGCCTCTGACCTGTCCCCTCCCCACAGCCTCTGACTTCCTGCCCCCCTCCGCAGGCTTTGACCTCCACAGCCTCTGACCTCCTGCCCCCCCCCCTCTGCAGCCTCTGACCTCCCGTTCCCCCCTCCGCAGCCTCTGACCTCCCGTTCCCCCCTCCGCAGCCTCTGACCTTCCGTTCCCCCCTCTGCAGCCTCTGACCTCCCGTTCCCCCCTCCGCAGCCTCTGACCTCCCGTCCCCCCCTCTGCAGCTTCTGACCTCCCGTTCCCCCCTCTGCAGCCTCTGACCTCCCGTTCCCCCCTCCGCAGCCTCTGACCTCCCGTTCCCCCCTCCGCAGCCTCTGACCTCCCGTCCCCCCCTCCGCAGCCTCTGACCTCCCGTTCCCCCCTCTGCAGCCTCTGACCTCCCGTTCCCCCCTCCGCAGCCTCTGACCTCCCGTTCCCCCCTCTGCAGCTTCTGACCTCCCGTTCCCCCCTCTGCAGCCTCTGACCTCCCGTTCCCCCCTCCGCAGCCTCTGACCTCCCGTTCCCCCCTCCGCAGCCTCTGACCTCCCGTCCCCCCCTCCGCAGCTTCTGACCTCCCGTTCCCCCCTCGGCAGCCTCTGACCTCCCGTTCCCCCCTCCGCAGCCTCTGACCTCCCGTTCCCCCCTCCGCAGCCTCTGACCTCCCGTCCCCCCCTCCGCAGCTTCTGACCTCCCGTTCCCCCCTCTGCAGCCTCTGACCTCCCGTCCCCCCCTCCGCAGCCTCTGACCTCCCGTTCCCCCCTCCGCAGCCTCTGACCTCCCGTCCCCCCCTCCGCAGCTTCTGACTTCCCGTCCCCCCTGCAGTCTCTGACTTGTCCCCTCCCCGCAGCCTCTGACTTGTCCCCTCCCTGCAGCCTCTGACCTCCTGCCCCCCTCCACAGCCTTTGACCTCCGCAGCCTCTGACCTCCTGCCCCCCCCCTCTGCAGCCTCTGACCAGTCCCCTCCCCGCAGCCTCTGACCTCCTGACCCCCTCTGCAGCCTTTGACCTCCACAGCCTCTGACCTCCTGCCCCCCCCTCTGCAGCCTCTCTGACCTCCTGTCCCCCCCTCTGCAGCCTCTGACCTGTCCCCTCCCCACAGCCTCTGACCTCCCCTGTGCCATCCGCAGCCTCTGACCTCCCCTGTGCCATCCGACCGCAGCCTCTGACCTCCCCTGTGCCATCCGACCGCAGCCTCTGACCTCCCCTGTACCACCTGCAGCCTCTGACCTCCCCTGTACCACCTGCAGCCTGTGACCTCCTGCCCCCCCCTCTGCAGCCTGTGACCTCCTGCCCCCCCCCTCTGCAGCCTGTGACCTCCTGCCCCCCCCCCCCTCTGCAGCCTGTGACCTCCTGTCCCCCCCTCTGCAGCCTGTGACCTCCTGTCCCCCCCTCTGCAGCCTGTGACCTCCTGTCCCCCCTCTGCAGCCCCTGACCTCCTGCCCCCCCCCCCCCTCTGCAGCCTGTGACCTCCTGTCCCCCCCTCTGCAGCCTGTGACCTCCTGTCCCCCCCTCTGCAGCCTGTGACCTCCTGTCCCCCCCTCTGCAGCCTGTGACCTCCTGTCCCCCGTCTGCAGCCTGTGACCTCCTGTCCCCCCCCTCCGCAGCCCCTGACCCCATGTCCCCCCCCCTCCACAGCCTCTGACCTCCCCTGTACCATCCGCAGCCTCTGACCATCTCTTGTCTTATATCAGGTCTGGAGAGCAGTTGAGAGTGGGAGTGCCGCCAGGATGAGGGTAAAGAGAGAAGTCAGACGTGTATGGACTGTGGAGAGGAAACTATGGGATAAAACCAGAGCCACCAAGCTGGAGCCGACTGACTGAGCCCCACACGGTGTACCTGAGAGGAGGTCAGTGACGGCACCGCCAGGTCAGTCTGGGTTTTCCCCTTATATCAGTAAACCCCCTTACCTTAGTGTTCACTTTCTGCGGAAGGTGGTCTCTGGTCACCAGAGTCCTCCCCGCATTCCCAGAGTTCCCCTTTACATCATACAGTGCAAGGGGGCACTCTGATGTAAAGGGGAATGCAGTGGACTCTGATATAAGTGGGGTCTCTGGTCACCAGTGCCCCCCTTTATATCAGAGTTTAACCCCTTTCACACCAAGGCGCTTTGCAGGTGCTATAACGCTAAAGATATCTCCTCCACCGCTCCTGCCCATTGAAATGAATGGGCACCGCAGCTATACCGCCGGCAAAGCGCATGATGTTATGATGTTGGGCTGGTATAATAATGTTATGGGGCTGGTATGAAATTATTTCCAGGGCTGGTTTTTATTCCCAGTCCGGCCCTGAATATATGGACTTCTATAATACCATCAATTTACATGTGGTGTTGCACGATATAATCCACATTGTTTTATCACAATTTGTTTCATTGTTAGCGCTACACTTTTCCACAAAAGTGTCCGATATTTCCGCCGCAAAGTCACAGTCATGATAAAAATCACCATCATTACTATTAAAAAAAAATTCCATAAATCTATGCCCTATTTTTTAGACGCTATAACTTTTGCGCAAACCAATCTATATACTCTTATTAACATTTTTTTTACCAATTTAATTGGGATCTTTATCATAGCAAAAAGTAAAAAATATTGTGTTTTTTTTAAACTTATCGCTCTTCTTTTGTTTATAGCGCAGAAAATTTGTGGAGAATCTGGATATTTATCCTGCTTCGGAATGAGGACGAGGCAGCAGCAGAACCAAAGATCTCAACCAGATGTGGAGATCAAATATCTTAAAAGAATTTATAATATTCCCCTGTAAAGCTGTCTGGGCTTGGAGATTTGTAATTTGGGAGAGATTGTATTATCTATCGTACCTCAGATTCAGTAATAGAAAAGTTCAGTTTAGTAAGATGTTCAAGAGTGAGTTTGGAGAGTTTAAATTTGTCCTGGAATGTTTCTATGATAGATGGTGTTGGTTGTGGTATGGTAGGGTCGTTCTTAAGATTATGTACTAATCCATATTATTGACTATAGACATTAGCAATGGCTTGGGGATGGTACTGTTTTGTTTGTGTATTGGGGTGCAATATATATGGGATTTGGGTTTGAAATAGAAAGGTGAGGTTTACATGAACAATAATAGAATATAACAGTGAAAAAAAGCCAAACAGTAAAAAAAAGGTGGTTGTTTGTGACTCATAGCCACTCAGAGATGTACAGTAGGTGTTTGTGATATTGTGCTTTTAGCAGGACAGCGTCGCGCTGACACTCGGCGACAGGGTGCCGAGATCTCGCCGACATCTCACACTCACTGGAATAGTGACAGCACATCCCAGCAAGCGCGTCATAGAAGCGACGGGAGATCCGACTTGGATTCCCGCCAATTCTACACGTGTGCGGCGTTTGTTATGAATCCTGAGGGGGAAGTCCCCGCCGGATTTTAAATAAAAATCCGGCATGGGTCCCCCCCTCAGGAGCATACCGGGCCCTTAGGTCTGTTATGGGTTGTAAGGAGAGCCCCCCTACGCCGAAAAAAACGGCGTAGGGGGTCCCCCTACAATCCATACCAGACCCGTATCCAAAGCACGCTACCCGGCCAGCCAGGAAGGGAGTGGGGACGAGCGAGCGCCCCCCCCCCTCCTGAGCCGTACCAGGCTGCATGCCCTCAACATGGGGGGGTTGGGTGCTCTGGGGCAGGGGGGCGCACTGCGGCCCCCCACCTCAGAGCACCCTGTCCCCATGTTGATGAGGACAGGGCCCCTTCCCGACAACCCTGGCCGTTGGTTGTCGGGGTATGCGGGCGGGAGGCTTATCGGAATCTGGGAGCCCCCTTTAATAAGGGGGCCCCCAGATACCGGCCCCCCCACCCTAAGTGAATGAGTATGGGGTACATCGTACCCCTACCCATTCACCTGCAAGAAAAGTGGTAAAAACACAAATAAACCACACAGTGTATTAAAATATTTTATTTTTCTGCTCCGGAGGCCGCCCCCTGTCTTCTTTATTAGCTCTTTTACCAGGGGGGGGCTTCTTCTTTGACGTCTTCGGGTGGGTGGGGGCCGCCGTCTGGTTCTCTTCCACCGCCGGGGGGGGTGGCTTTTAAAAAAGCCCCCACCCCCCCGGCGGGTTTCCTCCGGCGTCTTCGGCGGGGCTCTTCTTCTTCCGCTATCCCGACGGGTCTTCTCCGCTATCCGGGGGGTCTCGCCGCTCTCCGCTGTTGACTCGTCGCACCCCGGTTCTTCGTCTCGCAGTCCGGTCCCTTCTTCCGTGCTGTACGTCTTCTTCCGCGCTGTGACGTCATGTTCTTCACTTCTCTTCTTCTCCCGATGTTGACTCGCCGGTCCTCCTCGCTGAAATGACGGATGCGCGCCTTGCATCGGACCTATATAGGCCTCACAGTCCCATCATGCTCTGTACCTACCCATGTGATACCGTGGGTAGGTATCACATGGGTAGGTACAGAGCATGATGGGACTGTGAGGCCTATATAGGTCCGATGCAAGGCGCGCATCCGTCATTTCAGCGAGGAGGACCGGCGAGTCAACATCGGGAGAAGAAGAGAAGTGAAGAACATGACGTCACAGCGCGGAAGAAGACGTACAGCACGGAAGAAGGGACCGGACTGCGAGACGAAGAACCGGGGTGCGACGAGTCAACAGCGGAGAGCGGCGAGACCCCCCGGATAGCGGAGAAGACCCGTCGGGATAGCGGAAGAAGAAGAGCCCCGCCGAAGACGCCGGAGGAAACCCGCCGGGGGGGTGGGGGCTTTTTTAAAAGCCACCCCCCCCCGGCGGTGGAAGAGAACCAGACGGCGGCCCCCACCCACCCGAAGACGTCAAAGAAGAAGCCCCCCCCTGGTAAAAGAGCTAATAAAGAAGACAGGGGGCGGCCTCCGGAGCAGAAAAATAAAATATTTTAATACACTGTGTGGTTTATTTGTGTTTTTACCACTTTTCTTGCAGGTGAATGGGTAGGGGTACGATGTACCCCATACTCATTCACTTAGGGTGGGGGGGCCGGTATCTGGGGGCCCCCTTATTAAAGGGGACTCCCAGATTCCGATAAGCCTCCCGCCCGCATACCCCGACAACCAACGGCCAGGGTTGTCGGGAAGGGGCCCTGTCCTCATCAACATGGGGACAGGGTGCTCTGAGGTGGGGGGCCGCAGTGCGCCCCCCTGCCCCAGAGCACCCAACCCCCCCATGTTGAGGGCATGCAGCCTGGTACGGCTCAGGAGGGGGGGGGGGGGCGCTCGCTCATCCCCACTCCCTTCCTGGCTGGCCGGGTAGCGTGCTTTGGATACGGGTCTGGTATGGATTGTAGGGGGACCCCCTACGCCGTTTTTTTCGGCGTAGGGGGGCTCTCCTTACAACCCATAACAGACCTAAGGGCCCGGTATGCTCCTGAGGGGGGGACCCATGCCGGATTTTTATTTAAAATCCGGCGGGGACTTCCCCCTCAGGATTCATAACAAACGCCGCACGCGTGTAGAATTGGCGGGAATCCAAGTCGGATCTCCCGTCGCTTCTATGACGGCTCTGTCTCCATCGCGGCAAGCCAGCTCGGCGCTGGCTCCCGCGATGGGGCTCGTAGGTGCTCAATCTCGCCGAGAAAGAGAGCGAGATTGACACAAAATCGGGTTCACCTACTGTAATGGGGGAAAAAATGTGGGTATTTGTATGGATGAGCATTGCCTTTATCCAGGTTAGGTATGAGTGCGGGTGTTCTTGTGATTTCCGGTGCGCCATTCAGGGTCAGAGCTGGTGTAGTTGCCACTCTGACGGGGATGTGCTTGAGGTTCAGAAACAATCCCCCATGCATTCAGCAGGGCCATGCCCTTAGCAACCGAAACCATCACATCCGCTGTGCCATCTTTGGTGACAATCAGCTTCATCAGGACGTGCCATTTATAATTTAGCTTGTGATTCCTGAGGGCTTTTGTGATATTATTCAGGTTTCTGCGCTTTTGGAGTGTGTACTGAGACAAATCGGCATAGAATTGCAGATTAGAGTATGGAGCAGGGATCTGGTCTCTCTGTTTGGATGTTGCCCGTTCTGTAGCATGGTAAAAATGAAGTCTCAGTATGACATCTCTAGGTATGTTATCAGAAAGATAAGTGGGCTTAGGGAGATGGTGTATTCTGTCTAATGTGAGGTCTAAGGCAGACATATCAGGCATTACTGTGTTGAATAGCTGGGAGACATAATTGCACAGGTCTTGCTGCTGGACAGTTTCTGGGATCCTCCTTATCTTCACATTTTTCCTTCTGGATCTGTCCTCTTTGTCCACCATTTTAGCCTTAACCACCTCAAAATCATCCTCCTTACTTTCATTAGCATCTACCAAGTCATTAATTGTGGTAGCATATTCCCCCATCTTGGACTCTATGTGTGACACTCTATCTTATGGGTGCCCAACCGGTGGCCCAGGGGCCTCATGTGGCCCGCAGAGCCCTCTGATGTGGCCCGCGACCTCCTGCTCTGGAATGGAATAGAATATTGTTATTAAAGGTCAGCTTATTACAAAAATCACAGTGTATATATGGGCATATCTCTTCTGCAGTGGTTACTGGGCTGATTTCAAACTGATCCACAGGTGCAGCGCAGTGTGCCTGCGGGTTACCTGCAATGAGCCATAGACTTCTGTAATTACCTGCGAGTTTGGTGAGCTTTCTGAAAGTGCACCAAACCTGCAGAATATAATAGAAGTCTATTGAAAAGTGCATAAAAACCAAAAGGTACACTGCGTTGCACCCATGGTGCCAGTAAACCACAGCACATCAGTGTGAATTGTATGTGAATTGACCAATTGGACCCTCCATTTACATGAAAGTAGTGGCAGACATAAACTGACTTGTGTCCTACCTCCAATCCCAGTATAGTAGGCTGTGTCCGTGTCCGCTCTGCATATGCAGAGCAGACATGGACATGCCAAACACCCGCTCCGCTTAGTGTGGCCCGTGACCGGTTACCAAGTCGCTAAAGTGGCCCTCGCTCTTCAAAAGGTTGGGCACCCCTGCTCTATCTAAAACAGACCGCAATTCTGTGCTGAACTTGTGTACACAGGATATCATATCTTCTCAGGGAGACTAACATCTCCTTCAGAACAGTATCTATAACGGGCTGGTTATTTGTGGGTAATAGATCTATGGAATCTGGCAGTTTTCTGATGTCATCCCCTGAATTAATGCCGAGAGATCACCTCATGATCTGCATCCACGGCATCCATCCGGAATCTCGCCTTTTCTGAGGTTAGTGTAGCTGACAAAGAGTGTGGGCTTTTAGGAGAGCTGCTCCTTTTTTGAGTTCTCCCCTTTTGTGCTGATTGATGAGGAAAGCTAGATGCCGGAGTGGATGAGGAGCTGGCGCCATTTTGTTTAGGCCCGAGTTTGAAGAACTCTGTTTCTGAGGGCGATTCCCCTCCTTCCTGAGCCTGGGCATGATGGCTTCTCATTCCTCGGTTGTTGTAGAGCAAGAATGTCGGCTTAGGGTGAGAAGAGATTACCCTGGTAGGTCGATGTGAGCCTTGGTTATCCCGCTGGCACCGGAGCTCCGCTACTGAGTGTCCATCGTGGTCTCCGGCTAGCTCCGCCCCCCCTATTATTGTTCTAAACATGGGAAAACTGTACTTTACAGGCATACTATAGACACCCCCAAGGCAAGATATCTAAAGGAATATTACATTTTTATTGTTTCACTTTAGGCATTATTAAAATCACTACTCCTGAAAAAACTGCAGTTTTTAAAACTTTTTTTGCATCGATATATGTCTGCTGGGGCAGGACCCGGGTCCCCAAACACTTTTTATGGCAATAACTTGCATATAAGCCTTTAAAATTAGCACTTTTGAGTTTTCACATTCGTGTCCCATAGACTTTAATAATGTTCGTGTGTTCGAACAAACTTTTTGCATGTTCGCATGTGCTGCTGAGTACCGAACCGGGGGGTGTTCGGCTCATCCCTATATATGACTCTGATTTTAGTTCCCCTTCCCTTTTCAGTTCCCCTTCCCTTCAAGAAAATAGCTGTAGTAAATAGTATTCATGCTTGCCACAAGGTTCTGTGTTTTGAGAATTATGATGTCTACATGTAACATAAAAAAGACATCTTAAGAGACGATGGAACATTCATTTATACACTCACGGACACACACTTAAAGCGGAGCTCCACACAAAAATGGAACCTCCACTTTTTGTGTAATACAGGTATTTTCTCCCACTTCTGGGCATAGATAGCCGCATTATATGCAGGTATCTACGCCACTCCCCCCCCTGCTGTCTTCTGGGAGACACGCAGGTCCCAGAAGACAGCAGGGACCATTCGGATAACGCAGCGCGACTCGCCTGATTCCCTTATTGAAAATTAAGGTGGGAGCACCCAAGAGCCGAGCGATAGTACAGGCACCCTGGACAGGTAAGTGTCCTTATTTTAAAAGTCAGCAGCTGCAGTATTTGTAGCTGCTGACTTTTTTTTTTAAATATTTGGGTGGACCTCTGCTTTAAACAGAAACACTAGGCAGCAGACACCTATTCATATACTCTGATATATTTAGACAGATGCATTCTCTTTGAGGCCTAACATCACGTCACTTTCTTCTTCTCAGACTCATGAGCAGACAAGTAGCACATGGTAAGACAGCCATGCTACTCAAAGCTTGACACATCTATATAACTTCTATTTTTATTTCTTGTATTTTTGTCTTACTTACCACAAACTGTTATTTATTTTAGTGTAATGAGTTGTAATCCACGCTAAGGTAAGTAATAAAGGCTTATCTGATGAGTGCTAAGTGTGGTAACTGAAAAAATATATAAACATAGTGACACTCATAGAAATCCCAAGATATCAAAAAAAACACAGTGAAATAAATAAATATCTGCTAATCAGTATCAAGGCAGTGACACATGTTTGTACTTTCACAGTGACTAGTGTAATTGCTAATGGTACACTGATTATGAAAATACCAGAGTTCAACAGAAAAATAAAATAAACAAATGTATCAGCAACAATGTTGGGAGCCCTTGGCAAACACGTGCTAATGTTCAAAAATTATAGCTTTCACAATTGCAGGTCATCCCTGATCCGCTAGTGCCAGTCCAATCTCAAATAGTGACAAAGCAAACTATACATATAAAGTTGGTGACGAGGTCATATGTTTCAATGTTGTCCTATAAGTTGGTGACTTCCGTGCTCCCCTCTCAGTTCCCCACTCACCAGAAGTAGCTACCCCCAGCGGGGTGATAGGCAGTTGTGGTAGGATCGTGGAGCCTCTCTCCTCGCTGTTCAGCCTCCAACCAATGATGTTCCTCTGTATGATCACTATGGGGTGGACTCCCCTGACCGTGTGTGATCATATCACTCAGGGAAAGAAAAATATATCCTCATGGTGTAGTAGGTAAAAAAGGATGGATTTATTTGTATAATACAAATTACAAAAAAAGCAAAAAATAAAAGAATATAAAAACAGCAGAGCTGGTCCCAGGGTAACAATCGGGCACCAGGCTGGTGGTTGCAGCACTGAGCGGCCGTCCAGAGCTAGCTGAGGTGCACGGGGCTGTACCTCAGTATGTCTCCACCGTAACTCTCCTCAGCTAGGTCCCACACTGGCGCGCTGGCGGGCGTGCATACGTTGATGGTCACTTGACACCAGTGCTGGGACAAGGCCATTTGGTGCCCAGGGCGAAGATGGCAAACTGCGCCCCCCCCCCACTTCACATAACCCCCCTCCCCCCAAACACACACACAGTATTGTCCCTTTACATATCACCACACACAGTATTGCCCCCTTTACACGACCCCTCCACACAGCACAGCCCCCATTCCCCCGCTTCCCATCCTTCACAGTTTCATATATTTTCCTCCCTTCACTCTCCTACCTTTCACAGAGCGGAGAGCAGGAGGCGGGACAATCCTAAACTGAAGGCTCATCAGCACTGGGTGGGGCACGAGAGCAAATTAGCATCAATGTGAACCAGGGCTTATAGGGGTGTTCCAGCCTGTTTTATATTTATTAAAAGTCAGCAGCTACAAAAAGTGTAGCTGCTGGCTTTTAATAAACGGACACTTACCTGTTCCACTGTCCAGCGACGCGGCCGCCCAGAGCTCCGCTCGTCCCCCCCCTTTGCCGGCACCTCCATTTTAACTGTGGGCACCCAGCCATAACAGCTTTCGGCTTCACGGCCCGGCACTCACTGCGCATGTGCGAGTGGCGCTGCGCTCTGAGAGTGGTCAGGCGATTGCCTGGGACCTGTCACGTGTCCCAGGTGATCGCCTACAGGGAGGGTCTGCCTAAGGCAATATGACAAATCGCCTAAGCGGTCCCTGGGCGGAAAAAGGAAGTGGGCAGGATGTCCAACTCCTACTGAAACCCCCACTCCCCCCACAAAAAAATTACATGCCAAATGTAGCATGTAAGGGGGCGAGGAGTGGTTTAAGCGGAAGTTCCACTTTTGGGTGGAACTCCGCTTTAAGGAGAGGGGTAACAATGGTTGCCATAAAAGTACTTGCACAATATTGTTGCTAGCTTCTTAGAAGAACCATAAGGCAAGTCTAGATAACAATAAGCCACTTTTTATGGTGATGCACTGCAATAAAACCATATGTAATCGCAATGAATAGGGCACACTAGTGACCCCAGTCCCCGCCAGTATATCAATGCTAGCACTGGACAACACAGCAAAGATGAATGATACATTTCTACACATCCACAAGTCACAGTTTATAGATCAGATAGACTTATACTGTGCTGGTCTGTGGAATGCTGTGCTTTGCTGATGGATCCTACAAGCAGAGCTCCCCCTCCCACTTGCACTCAGCCCAGGTAGTATGACTAGCCAGTAGCCACTGAAATCCATTCCACATACCAACACTGACAACCATAACTCAGCAAGGTCCACTGACTTTTTCCTGAACCCCTACACAGACCCAGCACCCGGGAAGACATGCTGTTGCGGGGAATTGAGGCTCATATTGCCCCTTACTATGCATTCCTCACAGCACACAAAGAAATGTAATGTCCATTAGCAGGCACAGCTAAGAGAATACATAACAGCACAGAATGACAAGCAATGGAAGCCAGGCATGACGTTCCTGTGTCAGGGGATAACATCTCCCTCACACTCAGAGCATTAGACAAATCTCTTCTTTATCTCCTCACAGACACTCCTGTCTGCAGCCACTCTCACTTCCTGACCTGAGCATTGGCAGGTGTCAGACAAGAGATGAGCTCTGAGCATTCGTGCAGAAGGAGGGACTGAGACAACAACGAAATGCCTCACATTCCTAAGAAGCCCTGCTACAGACTACATACATTTAGCATTAGGTCCGTCCCAGCAGTGCAGCTTCTGTGTCCTCTCCCTGCCGCCCTCCATTTCCAACACCTGCTCAAGTCTCTTCTAACAGTCAAATGTGCCGGGCTGAAGAAGGGGGCGGGTTACAGTGCCACTCTCATTGGCTGAGAAGGCATTGGAAAGGCGGAGCAACCACATGGTCAGCACGGGCAGTGTTGTTGTAACACACACATTAGGGGACAGGAATTGTCCGCCCCTGGGCACAAGTAACACACGCTGCACTTATCCCCTTCTACACTTCAGCTCCTCAGCTCCAGAGATGCATCAGAGACGGCTGTTTAGTAATGCAAATTAGGCGGGGGCTTGGTCTAATTAGAGAGCCGCCTTTGATAATGATACTCTTATGCCTGCTACCAACCCGCCCCCTCTCACACTCCGCCCAGGGCACCCCCCCCTCCCGCCCACCCCTTGTACCGGCTCTGCTTGACACGTTTCGTCATGTGACTTTTTCAAAGGTGATGTCACCGTAGCACGATTCATTTGTTTATATTGCGGCAAGCATGCGAGTCCCTCCTCCTCCTAAGGGCGTGTATATGTAGATGTAATCCTATCATTTTTGTTTGTCCCTTTAATTGGAGTCCTTCCCCCACCTTTTAACCCTTTGTGTACCGAAAAGGAGGAGTCAGGTTATACACATGCTATCGCTTGCATCCACACACAGATTGATAACAAAGGATCTGTTACATAAATATAATTAAAGACCCGGCTGGTGAACCATGCATACCAGTCCTTCTCTCAAGATGACTGGGTTTCCCTGCTGCCTTTAGCGGAGTTTGCCTATAACAATGCCAACCATTCAGCCACTAAGCAGTCCCCCTTCTTTGCCAATTACGGCTTTAACCTAACATTTCTACCTGACTTTCTTCCAGAATCTCCAGTTCCGGCAGTGCAGAGTGCAGTGGATTTTCTCAGCCACAAAAATCAGGTGTTGCAGGAAGCAGTGACCTAAGCTCAAGCCGACAGCAAGAAATTCTTAGACATGAAGAAGAGAGGAGAGCTGGATCTTCAACCATGTGACCAGGTATGGCTATCTACAACTAACCTCAGGTTGGCCTGTCCTTCCAAGAAGTTGGCACCGAAGTTCATGGGGCCCTTTCCAATAAGGAGAAGGATCAATGAGGTATCTTATGAACTGTCTTTACCCATTCCCTTAAAGTTCATCCGGTATTTCATGTTTCATTGTTGAAGCCTGCAGTTCCCGATCCCTTTCCTGACAGAGGGGCCAGTCCTCCTGAACCTATTTTGGTTGATGGTTCGAGGAATACGTGGTGGAGGCCATCCTTGACTGTAGGAAACTGTAGGATACGGCAAGGGCAAACTCAATTTCTGGTCAAGTGGAAAGGGTACGGCCCAGAGGACAACTCTTGGGAACCTGAAAGCAACATTCATGCACAAAGACTGATCCGTGCCTTTTTTTCTGCTCACCCTGAGAAAAGAGCCCGACTTGGCATCCGGAGGCTGCCCCTTGGGGGGGGGGGGGGGGGCAATGTCAGAGACCTGTCAATAGGCTCCGGCGCGCACGCATGCGCACGCATACCAATGCCCAGAACCATCAGCAGCAGCAGCAGACTGTTCCTATGCGCCGGCGCGCGCCAAATGCGCGGCGGGAGCGCACGCATACTCTTTAGCGCGCGATTGCCACCATTCTATGGATAGACCTTAAAAGAGCAGTGCGTGACAGACAGCCCAGAAATCTCAAAGAACTGGAAGACTTTTGTAAGGAAGAATGGGCAAAGATACCTCAAACAAGAATTGAAAGACTCTTGGCTGGCTACAAAAAGTGTTTACAAGCTGTGATACTTGCCAAAGGGGGCAGTACAAGATATTAACTCTGCAGGGTGCCCAAACTTTTGCAGACGCCATTTTTTTGTTTTCTGTAATTCTGAAAGTGTAAATGATGGAAAAAAAATCTAACTTTTTTTGACATATTATAAGAATGTCTAATCTGTAATTTGATGCCTTTTGGAGATTTTTCCATCTTTCCTTGGCTTCGTTATGCACATTGGGCTGGATTCAAGTAGATTTGCGCTTTTTTTACGGAGGCGCAGGGCAATGTTTTTGCCCTGCGCCCCCGCAAATTTACTGCGCTGCCCTTGATTCACGGAGCAGTAGTTCCGTAAATTGCGTGGGGGCGCGCCGGCAAAATGCCCGGCGTAAGTGCACGCAATTTAAATGATCCCGTAGGGGGCGGGAATCATTTAAATTAGGCGCGTTCCCGCACCGATCGTAGAGCGCATGCTCCGTCGGGAAACTTTCCCGATGTGCATTGCGGCAAATGACGTCGCAAGGACATCATTTGCTTCAAAGTGAACGTGAATGGCGTCCAGCGCCATTCACGAATCACTTACGCAAACTACGTAAATTTGAAATTTCGCGACGCGGGAACGACAGGTATACGTAACATTGGCTGCCCCTGCTAATAGCAGGGGCAGCCTTACGCAAAAACCGCCGTACGGAAACGACGTAAACTGCGTACGCAGGGCTCGCTTAACATTGTGAATCGGCGTTAGTATGCAATTTGCATACTATACGCTGAGCACAACGGGAACGCCACCTAGCGGCCATCGCAAGAATGCAGCCTAAGATATGCGGGCATAAGAGCCTTATGCGCCCTAAGTTACGGCGGCGTAACGTATGTGGGCCGGCGTAAGCCCGCCTAATTCAAATGGGGATGTTGGGGGCGTGTTTTATTTAAATTTGGCTTGACCCTGCGTATTTTACGTTTTTTTTAACCACTTCAGATCCGCGCTATAGTAAAAATACGTCTGCAGCGCGGACCTGAAGTGCCAAGTGGCCGTTTTATACGGCCTGTCGTTTCTCTGCTGGAAGCGCGTCCCCGCGAGCGCGCTTCTGCAGAAAACTGTGTTGGCCGTGTCCCTCGGACACAGCCAATCACAGATCGTGCTGAATGGCCAATCACAGCGGCCATTCAGCATTCGATCTAGCCGTCCAATGAGAGATGATCTCGAATGTAAACAAATGAGATCATCTCTCATCGCCGGCTTTCTCTCCTTACACACAGACCGCGTGTGAGGAGAGAAAGCCTTTTACAGTGCATCCATCGTTACAGTAAAAAAAAAAAAAACAGTGAGTGACACAAACACTACCCACAGTCCCTGCCAGTGCCACCTTCCAGTGCCACCTTCCAATGCCACCTTCCAGTGCCATCAGCCAGTGCCACCAGCCAGTGCATTTATCAGAGCCACCTGCCCCTGCCATCAGTGCCACCTGCCCCTGCCATCAGTGCCACCTGCCCCTGCCATCAGTGCCACCTGCCAAAAGTGCAATCTGCCAAAAGTGCAATCTGCCAAAAGTGCAATCTGCCAAAAGTGCCACCTGCCAGTGCCACCTGCCCCTGCCACCTGCCCGTGCCATCTGCCCGTGCCATCAGTGCCGTCAGCCATCAGTGCCACCTGCCGCCAGTGCCACCTGCCCGTGCCACCTGCCCGTGCCACCTGCCCGTGGCATCAGTGCCGTCAGCCATCAGTGCCACCTGCCATCAGTGCCACCTGCCGCCAGTGCCACCTGCCCGTGCCATCTGCCCGTGCCATCTGCCCGTGCCATCAGTGCCATCAGTGCCACCTGCCATCAGTGCTACCTGCCATCAGTGCCATCTGCCATCTGCCCATGCCATCTGCCAGTCCCATTTGCCGTCAGTGCCACCTGTCAGTGTCATCAGTGCCACGTGCCATCTTTTGTCATGGCTAACAGATCTTTTTCACTTACGGAGGCATACGAAATGATTGCGGCCGACGAGAGCAACGGGGAGCTCTGCGATTCGGATTCCTCCGCAAGGTCAGACGCCGGATCTGATGTTGACTATGAGCCGATAGTTAGCAGTGAAGAGGAAGAGGAGGAAGAGGAGGAAGAGGAGGAAGAGGGGGAAGATGAGGAAGAGGAGGAAGAGGGGGAAGATGAGGAAGAGGAGGAAGAAGAGGAAGAAGAGGAGGAAGAGGAAGAAGAGGAAGAAGAGGAGGAAGAGGGTCCGCCCGCCAGACGAAGGCGTATTGCTAAGGAGGCAGTGCCATCCACCAGCACTGCTGTGCCATCCACCAGCACTGCTGTGCCATCCACCAGCACTGCTGTGCCATCCACCAGCACCGCTGTGCCATCCACCAGAACCGCAACACCTCGTCAAGCAAGGTCACGTACCAGTAGGTCCCATGCCAGCCTTCCCTATTCCCTTCAGTACCCCTTGTGGCTTCCTCCTAATTCAGGAGAAGCCAACATTCCCCCTTTCACTGCCCAGCCAGGAGTCCAAGTGGACACAGAAAATTTTGCCCCAATAGATTTTTTCAATTTAATTTTTACTGAGGACTTGCTTTCCTCAATTGTTTCCCAGTCCAATCTCTATGCCCAACAATTTATTTCCAGTCACCCCACATCCTATTATGCCCGTCCCTTCCAATGGAGACCCCTTACAGTGGAAGAGTTTAAAAATTTTTTGGGCCTCGTATTCTGTATGGGACTAAACCACAAAAACGAAGTACGTTCAGATTGGTCAAAACGCCCCATATACCACATGCCCGTCTTTTCCTCAAAAATGCCCAGGTCCAGATATCAAATGATCATGCGATTCCTACACTATAGTGACAATACCCAGTGCCCTCCCCGAGATGACCCAAATTTTTACAAACTTTATAAAATTCGGCCACTACTAGATTATTTTTCCCAAATTTTCCCCCAGTTGTTTACCCCGGACCAAAACATCTGTGTTGACGAGTCACTTGTCAAATTTTCTGGCAGGCTCGGCATAAAGCAATTTATTCCCTCCAAAAGGGCCCGCTATGGAGTGAAGCTCTACAAATTATGTGACCGTGCCACCGGATATACCTATGCCTTCAACATATATGAAGGAAAGGACAGCCAGCTACACCCCCCTAATTGCCCAGACTACATAGGAACCAGCGGGAAAATTGTTTGGCAACTCCTAAACCCGCTCATGGAGAAAGGCTACCACTTGTATGTGGACAATTTCTACACAAGTTTGCCCCTTTTCCGAAACCTGTATAGAAAGAAGACACCCGCATGCGGCACCGTACGGTCGAACCGGAAGGGCTTTCCTCAAAGCCTCGTCACCAAGAAGCTAAGAAAAGGGGAGACAGCGAGTGCACGCAATGAGGAAGTTCTGGCCGTGAAATGGAGGGACAAAAGGGATGTGTACGTGCTTTCTACCATCCACAACAATACATGCGTTACCATCAGAAGGAGGAATGGGCAAATCCAGAAACCTAAATGTATCCACGAATACAATAAGTTCATGGGGGGTGTCGATTTCAAGGATCAAATGATCGAGCCCTACCTTTCCACAAGACGATCATACCAGTGGTATAAAAAAGTTTCAATTTACTTATTCAATTTGGCCATATACAACACGTACGTATTATATCGAAAATCCACTCCAAGACCCAAATCCTACCTTTACTTCCAGGAGGAAATCACCACTGCCCTTTTATACACCAGCAACCCACCAGCAACCATTCGATCCGATGTGGTAAGCCGACTCTACGAGCGCCACTTCCCAGATAAAATCCCTCCCGGACCAACAGGCCGAAATTCCCCAAAAAAATGCCGGGTGTGCTCCAAAGATGGAGTGAGAAGAGACACCCGTTTTTATTGTGCCCAATGCCCTTCCCAACCAGGCCTCTGCATAGACGGCTGTTTCCGCCGTTATCATTCCTTACTAAATTATTAGTCACTTCCTGCCATTTACCTTTACACCCCTTATGCCTCTGCTTGCTCTGTATTTGACCCTGGCTTGTTATTTGACCACGATTCTGCCTACCGATTTTGTTTATACCTCTGCCTGATATGGAACTGACCCTGGACTGTTATTTGACCACGCTTTTGCCTACCGATTCTGTTTATACCTCTGCCTGATATGGAACTGACCCTGGACTGTTATTTGACCACGCTTATGCCTACCGATTCTGTTTATACCTCTGCCTGATCTGGAACTGACCCTGGACCGTTTGACCATTCTTTTTGCCTGCCTCTTGGACTGATCTTTTACCCTGCCAGTGGACTAGTGGGATTCAAAGCACAGGGGTCTCACATGTGAGGGGCTCCAGAATTGTTTTTCTGGATGAAGAAAACTATTGTTTTTGTTTTCTCATTCTAGATTAGGGTCTGGTTGCCCGGAGGCTTCAAAGAGATTTGGGTGGGAGAAGCCTCTACCCCTGTCCCCATTCTGTCCTGAACGAGGCCCTACTTCTGCCTGCTGCCTGTAGGACCTATGCCATCATGCCTGTTGCCTGGACAATTGCATTTTCTTTTGCTGACCAAGTCCCTGCCTGCTGCCTGGACCAGTGCTATCGTCCCGTGGACAACTGCGCTACTAAAACCACAGGTAAATTTTTTGTTTACCCTTTGCTTAGCATAATGTATTTTGGTGTGTAATTCTTGTCATGTGTATGCTATGTGTCCCTAGAACACCGGTTGGTCTTCCTTGCATGTTGGGCCTCTGTATGTGGTCAGGCTGTGAAAAAGTCCCACACATGTGGTATCGCCATACTCAGGAGGAGCAGCAGAATGTATTTTGGGGTGTAATTTTTGCTATGTACAGGCTATGTGTTGTGTCTTATAAATGGACAACTTTGCATAAAAAAATTGCGTTTTCATTTTTTTTCCACATTTTCCAAAAACGTTTGGAAAAAAATGAATCGTTCAAAAGACTCATTATGCCTCATAGATTATAGGTTGGGGTGTTAGCTTTCCAAAATGGGGTCACTTTGTGGGCATTTCCATTGTCCAGGTGCTCCAGGGCCTTCAAAAGTGTAATAGGTAGTCAACATGTTAGATGTGTAATTTATGCTCCTAGAACACCTGATGGTGCTCCCTGCATATTGGGGCTCTGTATGTGGTCAGGCTGTGAAAAAGTCCCACACATGTGGTATCGCCATACTCAGGAGGAGTAGCAGAATGTATTTTGGGGTGTAATTTTTGCTATGTATAGGCTATGTGTTGGCAATATCTTATAAATGGACAACTTTGCATAAAAAAATTGCGTTTTCATTTTTTTTCCACATTTTCCAGAAACGTTTGGAAAAAAATGAATCGTTCAAAAGACTCATTATGCCTCATAGATTATATGTTGGGGTGCTAGCTTTCCAAAATGGGGTCACTTTGTGGGCATTTCCATTGTCCAGGTGCTCTAGGGCCTTCAAAAGTGTAATAGGTAGTCAACAAGTTAGATGTGTAATTTATGCTCCTAGAACACCTGATGGTGCTCCCTGCATATTGGGGCTCTGTATGTGGCCAGGCTGTGAAAAAGTCCCACACATGTGGTATCGCCATACTCAGGGGGAGTAGCAGAATGTATTTTGGGGTGTAATTTTTGCTATGTACGGGCTATGTGTTGGCAATATCTTATAAATGGACAACTTTGCGTAAAAAAAATGCGTTTTAATTTTTTTCCCACATTTTCCAAAAACGTTTGGAAAAAAATGAATCGTTCAAAAGACTCATTATGCCTCATAGATTATACGTTGGGGTGTTAGCTTTCCAAAATGGGGTCACTTTGTGGGCATTTCCATTGTCCAGGTGCTCCAGGGCCTTCAAAAGTGTAATAGGTAGTCAACAAGTTAGATGTGTAATTTATGCTCCTAGAACACCTGATGGTGCTCCCTGCATATTGGGGCTCTGTATGTGGTCAGGCTGTAAAAAAGTCTCACACATGTGGTATCGCCATACTCAGGAGGAGTAGCAGAATGTATTTTTGGGTGTCATTTGTGGTATACACATGCCATGTGAGAGAAATAACCTATTACAATGACAGTTTTGTGAGGGGGAAAAAAAAAATAAAAAAAATATTCATTTTGCAAAGAATTGTGGGAAAAAATTACAACATCAAAAACCTCATCATGCATCTTACTAAATACCTTGGAATGTCTACTTTCTAAAAAGGGGTCATTTGGGGGGTATTTGTACTTTCCTGGCGTGTTCAGGGCCCCAAGAAATGAGATAGGCACCGGTACAACAGGTGTGATATTTTTTTTATGATTTGCACCATAGCTTGTAGACTCTCTAACTTTCACAAAGAGCAAATAATATCCACTAATTTGGGTTATTTTTACCAAAGACATGTAGCAGTATAAATTGTGGCCAAAATTTATGAAGAAAAATTAATATTTTGCTAAATTTTATCGCATAAACTAAGAAAAATTCATTTTTTTCAAAATTTTCCGCCTTTTTTCATTTATAGCGCAAAAAATAAAAAGTCCAGAGGTGATCAAATACCACCAAAAGAAAGCTCTGTTTCTATGAAAAAAAGGACAAAAAATTCATTTGGATACAATGTTGTATGACTGAGTAATTAACATTCAAAGTGTGAGAGTGCTGAAAGCTGAAAATTGCTCCGGGAACGAAGGTGGTTTAAGTGCCCAGTAAGCAAGTGGTTAACGGCGCATGCGCCGTTCGTGAAAACATCCCAGTGCGCATGCTCGAAAATCTGCCGCAAAACATCATTGCTTTCGACGTGAACGTAAATTACGTCCAGCCGTATTCGCGAACGACTTACACAAACGACGTAAAAATGTCAAAACTTGGCGTGGGAACGACGGCCATACTTAACATAGGATACGCCGCACATACCCCTCATATAGCAGGGGTAACTTTACGCCGGAAAAAGCCGAACGCAAACGACGTAAAAAAAAAACCGCCGGGTGGTCGTTCGTTTCTGAATCGACGTAAATAGTAATTTGCATATTCCTCGCGTAAACAAACGGAAGCGCCACCTAGCGGCCAGCCTGAAAATGCAGCCTAAGATACGACGGTGTAAGACACTTACACCTGTCGGATCTTAGGGATATCTATGCGTAACTGATTCTCTGAATCAGGCGCATAGATACGACCAAGCGCACTAAGAGATACGACGGCGTATCAGGAGATACGCCGTCGTATCTCTTTCTGAATCTGGCCCCATGTGTCTTGTAAAAAGAAAAAATGTATCTTGCGCCAAATGTGCAATTAACCACTTTAACGCCCGCCGCACGACTATATACGTCCGCAGAATGGCACGGACAGGCAGATAGGCGCATATATACGTCCCTGCCTATTCGCGGGTCCGATCGGGACCCCCCCGCTCCGTGCGGCGGTCGGTAAGTGGTTACGAGCGATCCGGTATGAGGGGGCGGCTATTCGATTCCAGCCACCCCCTCTCGATTGCTCCCAGCCAATGAGCGTCCTGCTCAGCCCCTTCCTGTGTTAAGTGTAAACACAGGAAGGGGAAGTGAAGTCCTCTCTCCTCGTGTGGGTCTTTTTCGTCTGGATCCAGAGGAGAGAGGACTTCTGTAACGTGAGTTGCACCAAACAGTACACTGACACGTTACACATAGGCACACAAACCCCCCCCCCCCAGTCACCGCTGATCACCCCCCCCAGCCAACTGTCACAGTGTCACTATTGCAGTGATCATTTATTTTCTGATCACTGCAATTAGTGTCATTTGTAACAGAAAAAAGTGTTAGGGACATTAGCTTTAGGCCCCCTACCCCTCCTAATAAAGGTTTAACCCCTCGATCACCACCCTAATTAATCCTTTCACCCCCTATTGCCAGTGTCACTAAGCGATCGGTTTTCTGATCGTTGTATTACTGTCCCTTTCACCAGTGATCACCGTATAAGTGTCACTGGTGACGCGGGTTAGCCAGTTAGTTATTTAGTTATTTTAGGTTCGCCGCCAGATTTTTAGAAAGCGTCAGGTACCCCCATATATTATCTAATAAAGGTTTTAACCCCTGATTGCCCCCTAGTTAACCCTTTCACCAGTGATCACCGTATAAGTGTTACGGTTGACGCTGGTTAGTTAGTTTGCTGTTTATAGCATCAGGGCACCCGCCGTATATAACCCAATAAAGGTTTAACCCCCTGATCGCCCGGCGGGTGATATAAATTACATTTTAGCGTCAGTCAGGGTCTGCGTCGCCCCAGGCAGCGTTAGGTTAGTGCCAGTACCGCTTACACCCACTCGCAAAGCATACACCCCCCTTAGTGGTATAGTATCTGAACGGATCGCTAACAGTTTTTTTTGGAAGCGTTTTCTACATTTGCTTTTCTATAGTCAGGTGCTTTTTTTACCTGTGAATCATCACCAGTGTACGACTAAATTTAGAGTCCAAAATGGCAAAGCGAACGTACACTGATGACGAGGCCTACTTGTTCATGAGCTTGACAGATAGTGAAGAGGAGGTCACGCATCTGTCAGAATCTGGCTCAGAATATGAACCTGTTTACGACAGCGGCTCCATGTCAGATAGCTCTGACGACGAAGTTGAGGTCCCTGCTAAGGCCAGGCATATCCGACCCTGTTCTGATGTTGTTGAGCAGCAAGAACCGCAGGACCCTTGTATGGAGCAGAGAGCCAGTACTAGTGCCGCTATTCCTTCTGGTGGATTGGCAAGCACCAGCGGCCTAGTACACCCTGGTCGTTCATCCAGCACTGCAGTAAGACGTGGTGACGTGGCGAGTCCCATAAGTGCAGTTCAAGCTGGCGAGGTGGCAAGCACAAGTAGTGTCCCGCTGCCACCAAGAAGAAGACAAAGACAGGCCCGTCGTGCCCATAGTGCCCTTCCTGCAGAATTCGCCTATCCTGATTGGGTCCCCACCACTTCTGCAGCACCCGTACTTCCCCATTCACTGGCCAACCCGGTATTCAGGTGGATACAGCGAATTTTATGCCACTTGATTTCTATTCGCTGTATTTCACGGAAGATCTCTATAGATCTATTGTGGACCAGACTAATTTATATGCTGGTACTTACATCGCCGCTAATCCCCAGTCTCTCCTTACCAAAGAATGGAAACCTCTTGAGGTTTCCGAATTTAAGACCTTTCTGGGCCTTACCCTCAACATGGGCATACACCAATTTCCAAAGTTGCGGATGAATTGGTCCACACATCCCATCAACCATATGCCCGTGTTCTCTGCTCACATGGCCAGGAATCGATACGAGGCGATCCTGCGGTTCCTGCATTTCAGTGACAATGCACTTTGTCGTCCACGTGGAGACCCTGAATATGACCGGCTCTACAAAATTTGGCCCCTCATAAACCATTTCAACGAACGTTATGCAGCCTTGTTTAATCCCCAGCAGGTTGTATGCGTTGATGAGTCCCTGATTAAATTTTCTGTCCGCTTGTCTTTCAAACAGTTCCTTCCCAGCAAGCGTGCCAGATACGGGGTCAAGCTCTATAAGCTCTGTGACAGGGCAACCGGCTACACATGGAGCTTTAGTGTTTATGAATGCAAAGATAGTGAGGTAGAGCCGGAAGGATGCCCAGATTACATGGGGAGCGCTGGCAAGATCGTTTGGGACTTGGTGTCACCCTTATTCGGAAAGGGGTACCACTTGTATGTGGAAAATTTTTACAGTAGCGTGCCACTTTTTAGTCACTTGTTTGATCATCAGATTGGAGCATGTGGCACCGTGCGACCTAATCGCCGGGGCTTTCCCCAGCGGCTTGTAGATGCCCGTCTTAGGCTGGGGGCGAGAGCTGATGTAAAAATTTGCTCGCTGTGAAGTGACGGGACAATAGGAATGTTTTTGTTCTTACCACCCTTCACGCAGACACGACAGTACAAATTCATACGGCGACTGGTGTGGAGAAACCCCTCTGTGTCCACGAATATAACCTTAATATGGGAGGGGTGGACCTCAATGACCAGTTGATGGCGCCGTATCCTATTGCCCGTAAGGCGAGACGCTGGTACAAAAAAGTGTCTCTACATTTATTTCAATTGACTCTACTAAATGCTTTTGTCTTATACAAAGCTTCAGGACAGAACGGATCCTTCCTTCAATTCCAGAGGGATATCGTCACAGAATTCCTGTATCCAGGCGGTTCTGTACCTCACCATCCCCAACCAAATGCAGTAAGCCGACTGCATGAGAGGCATTTTGTATATGCCCTCAAGAGTACCCCTACCCAAAAAGCCCCCCAAAGAAAATGTTGTGTCTGTACCAAGCGCGGATTTAGGCGTGACACCCGTTATTTTTGTTCCCAATGTCCTGCCGATCCTGGTCTTTGTATTGGTGAATGTTTTGAACGCTTCCACACACGAGTGAAGTATTAGCGTAGGGTAAAACATTTCACAGGCTAGGCACACTTACATAGGGTCTCCCAAGATGCCATCGCATTTTGAGAGACCCAAACCTGGATCCGGAAAGTTCAACAGTTAGTGGTTACAAAAAAAAGTGTTAAATAAATAAATAAAAAAAGTAAAAAATAAAAAACACAAAAAAAATATAAAATAAATAAAAAAAAAATAGTTGTCGTTTTATTGTTCTCTCCCTCTCTATTCTCTCTCTCTATTGTTCTGCTCTTTTTTACTGTATTCTATTCTGCAAAGTTTTATTGTTATGTTTTTTCATGCTTGCTTTTCAGGTATGTAATTTACTTTACTGTTTTCAGGTACGCCATTCAGCTGTTGCGCGGACTTATTTATCTTGACAGCAACAGCGTTTGCTCCCAATATATTGATTTCACCACCACAGTTAAAAAAAGAGCATATATGCCGAAGCAAGCCTCTAGACTGCTTTTACATTCAGTGGGAGGGAATGTCCCCGTCCCCCCCGGATATAAACAGCGCCATTGGGAAAATGGGAAAGCATTTTATCAGACCGATCTTGGTGTGGTCAGATGCTTTGAGGGCAGAGGAAAGATCTAGGATCTAATAGACCCCATTTTTTTTAAAAAGAGTACCTGTCACTAACTATTGCTATCATAAGGGATATTTACATTCCCTGAGATAACAATAAAAATGGTAAAAAATAAATAAAATGGAAGGAACAGTTTGGTCGTTCGTTTCTGAATCGACGTAAATAGTAATTTGCATATTCCTCGCGTAAACAAACGGAAGCGCCACCTAGCGGCCAGCCTGAAAATGCAGCCTAAGATACGACGGTGTAAGACACTTACACCTGTCGGATCTTAGGGATATCTATGCGTAACTGATTCTCTGAATCAGGCGCATAGATACGACCAAGCGCACTAAGAGATACGACGGCGTATCAGGAGATACGCCGTCGTATCTCTTTCTGAATCTGGCCCCATGTGTCTTGTAAAAAGAAAAAATGTATCTTGCGCCAAATGTGCAATTAACCACTTTAACGCCCGCCGCACGACTATATACGTCCGCAGAATGGCACGGACAGGCAGATAGGCGCATATATACGTCCCTGCCTATTCGCGGGTCCGATCGGGACCCCCCCGCTCCGTGCGGCGGTCGGTAAGTGGTTACGAGCGATCCGGTATGAGGGGGCGGCTATTCGATTCCAGCCACCCCCTCTCGATTGCTCCCAGCCAATGAGCGTCCTGCTCAGCCCCTTCCTGTGTTAAGTGTAAACACAGGAAGGGGAAGTGAAGTCCTCTCTCCTCGTGTGGGTCTTTTTCGTCTGGATCCAGAGGAGAGAGGACTTCTGTAACGTGAGTTGCACCAAACAGTACACTGACACGTTACACATAGGCACACAACCCCCCCCCCCCCAGTCACCGCTGATCACCCCCCCCAGCCAACTGTCACAGTGTCACTATTGCAGTGATCATTTATTTTCTGATCACTGCAATTAGTGTCATTTGTAACAGAAAAAAGTGTTAGGGACATTAGCTTTAGGCCCCCTACCCCTCCTAATAAAGGTTTAACCCCTCGATCACCACCCTAATTAATCCTTTCACCCCCTATTGCCAGTGTCACTAAGCGATCGGTTTTCTGATCGTTGTATTACTGTCCCTTTCACCAGTGATCACCGTATAAGTGTCACTGGTGACGCGGGTTAGCCAGTTAGTTATTTAGTTATTTTAGGTTCGCCGCCAGATTTTTAGAAAGCGTCAGGTACCCCCA
The DNA here is from genome assembly GCF_905171775.1 of Rana temporaria. NCBI lineage: Eukaryota > Metazoa > Chordata > Amphibia > Anura > Ranidae > Rana > Rana temporaria. The sequence goes on from NC_053491.1 coordinate 281,155,068, forward strand.
TATATTATCTAATAAAGGTTTTAACCCCTGATTGCCCCCTAGTTAACCCTTTCACCAGTGATCACCGTATAAGTGTTACGGTTGACGCTGGTTAGTTAGTTTGCTGTTTATAGCATCAGGGCACCCGCCGTATATAACCCAATAAAGGTTTAACCCCCTGATCGCCCGGCGGGTGATATAAATTACATTTTAGCGTCAGTCAGGGTCTGCGTCGCCCCAGGCAGCGTTAGGTTAGTGCCAGTACCGCTTACACCCACTCGCAAAGCATACACCCCCCTTAGTGGTATAGTATCTGAACGGATCGCTAACAGTTTTTTTTGGAAGCGTTTTCTACATTTGCTTTTCTATAGTCAGGTGCTTTTTTTACCTGTGAATCATCACCAGTGTACGACTAAATTTAGAGTCCAAAATGGCAAAGCGAACGTACACTGATGACGAGGCCTACTTGTTCATGAGCTTGACAGATAGTGAAGAGGAGGTCACGCATCTGTCAGAATCTGGCTCAGAATATGAACCTGTTTACGACAGCGGCTCCATGTCAGATAGCTCTGACGACGAAGTTGAGGTCCCTGCTAAGGCCAGGCATATCCGACCCTGTTCTGATGTTGTTGAGCAGCAAGAACCGCAGGACCCTTGTATGGAGCAGAGAGCCAGTACTAGTGCCGCTATTCCTTCTGGTGGATTGGCAAGCACCAGCGGCCTAGTACACCCTGGTCGTTCATCCAGCACTGCAGTAAGACGTGGTGACGTGGCGAGTCCCATAAGTGCAGTTCAAGCTGGCGAGGTGGCAAGCACAAGTAGTGTCCCGCTGCCACCAAGAAGAAGACAAAGACAGGCCCGTCGTGCCCATAGTGCCCTTCCTGCAGAATTCGCCTATCCTGATTGGGTCCCCACCACTTCTGCAGCACCCGTACTTCCCCATTCACTGGCCAACCCGGTATTCAGGTGGATACAGCGAATTTTATGCCACTTGATTTCTATTCGCTGTATTTCACGGAAGATCTCTATAGATCTATTGTGGACCAGACTAATTTATATGCTGGTACTTACATCGCCGCTAATCCCCAGTCTCTCCTTACCAAAGAATGGAAACCTCTTGAGGTTTCCGAATTTAAGACCTTTCTGGGCCTTACCCTCAACATGGGCATACACCAATTTCCAAAGTTGCGGATGTATTGGTCCACACATCCCATCAACCATATGCCCGTGTTCTCTGCTCACATGGCCAGGAATCGATACGAGGCGATCCTGCGGTTCCTGCATTTCAGTGACAATGCACTTTGTCGTCCACGTGGAGACCCTGAATATGACCGGCTCTACAAAATTTGGCCCCTCATAAACCATTTCAACGAACGTTATGCAGCCTTGTTTAATCCCCAGCAGGTTGTATGCGTTGATGAGTCCCTGATTAAATTTTCTGTCCGCTTGTCTTTCAAACAGTTCCTTCCCAGCAAGCGTGCCAGATACGGGGTCAAGCTCTATAAGCTCTGTGACAGGGCAACCGGCTACACATGGAGCTTTAGTGTTTATGAATGCAAAGATAGTGAGGTAGAGCCGGAAGGATGCCCAGATTACATGGGGAGCGCTGGCAAGATCGTTTGGGACTTGGTGTCACCCTTATTCGGAAAGGGGTACCACTTGTATGTGGAAAATTTTTACAGTAGCGTGCCACTTTTTAGTCACTTGTTTGATCATCAGATTGGAGCATGTGGCACCGTGCGACCTAATCGCCGGGGCTTTCCCCAGCGGCTTGTAGATGCCCGTCTTAGGCTGGGGGCGAGAGCTGATGTAAAAATTTGCTCGCTGTGAAGTGACGGGACAATAGGAATGTTTTTGTTCTTACCACCCTTCACGCAGACACGACAGTACAAATTCATACGGCGACTGGTGTGGAGAAACCCCTCTGTGTCCACGAATATAACCTTAATATGGGAGGGGTGGACCTCAATGACCAGTTGATGGCGCCGTATCCTATTGCCCGTAAGGCGAGACGCTGGTACAAAAAAGTGTCTCTACATTTATTTCAATTGACTCTACTAAATGCTTTTGTCTTATACAAAGCTTCAGGACAGAACGGATCCTTCCTTCAATTCCAGAGGGATATCGTCACAGAATTCCTGTATCCAGGCGGTTCTGTACCTCACCATCCCCAACCAAATGCAGTAAGCCGACTGCATGAGAGGCATTTTGTATATGCCCTCAAGAGTACCCCTACCCAAAAAGCCCCCCAAAGAAAATGTTGTGTCTGTACCAAGCGCGGATTTAGGCGTGACACCCGTTATTTTTGTTCCCAATGTCCTGCCGATCCTGGTCTTTGTATTGGTGAATGTTTTGAACGCTTCCACACACGAGTGAAGTATTAGCGTAGGGTAAAACATTTCACAGGCTAGGCACACTTACATAGGGTCTCCCAAGATGCCATCGCATTTTGAGAGACCCAAACCTGGATCCGGAAAGTTCAACAGTTAGTGGTTACAAAAAAAAGTGTTAAATAAATAAAAAAAGTAAAAAATAAAAACACAAAAAAAAATATAAAATAAATAAAAAAAAAATAGTTGTCGTTTTATTGTTCTCTCCCTCTCTATTCTCTCTCTCTATTGTTCTGCTCTTTTTTACTGTATTCTATTCTGCAAAGTTTTATTGTTATGTTTTTTCATGCTTGCTTTTCAGGTATGTAATTTACTTTACTGTTTTCAGGTACGCCATTCAGCTGTTGCGCGGACTTATTTATCTTGACAGCAACAGCGTTTGCTCCCAATATATTGATTTCACCACCACAGTTAAAAAAAGAGCATATATGCCGAAGCAAGCCTCTAGACTGCTTTTACATTCAGTGGGAGGGAATGTCCCCGTCCCCCCCGGATATAAACAGCGCCATTGGGAAAATGGGAAAGCATTTTATCAGACCGATCTTGGTGTGGTCAGATGCTTTGAGGGCAGAGGAAAGATCTAGGATCTAATAGACCCCATTTTTTTTAAAAAGAGTACCTGTCACTAACTATTGCTATCATAAGGGATATTTACATTCCCTGAGATAACAATAAAAATGGTAAAAAATAAATAAAATGGAAGGAACAGTTTACAAATAAAAAAAAAAAAAAGCAAAATAAATATATAAAAAAAAAATAAAAAAAAGCATCCCTGTCCCCCCCTGCTCTTGCGCAAAGGTGAACGCAAGCGTCGGTCTGGAGTCATATGTAAACATCAATTGCACCATGCATGTGAGGTATCACTGCTAAGGGCAGATCGAGGGCAGTCATTTTAGCAGTAGACCTCCTCTGTAAATCTAATGTGGTAACCTGTAAAGGCATTTAAAGGCTTTTAAAAATGTATGTAGTTTGTCGCCACTGCGCGTTTGTGTGCAATTTTAAAGTATGTCGTGTTTGGTATCCATGTACTCGGCCTAAGATCATCATTTTTATTTCATCAATAATTTGGGCAATATAGTGTGTTTTAGTGCTTTAAAATAAAAAAAAGTGTATTTTTCCCCAAAAAATGCGTTTGAAAAAACGCTGCGCAAATACTGTGTGGAAAAAAAAATTGCAACACCCACCATTTTAATCTGTGGGGCCTTTGCTTTAAAAAAATATATAATGTTTGGGGGTTCAACTTAACTTTCTTGCAAAAAAAAAATGTTTTTATGTAAACAAACAGTGTCAGAAAGGGCTTTTTCTTCAAGTGGTTAGAAGAGTGGGTGATGTGTGTCATAAGCTTCTAAATGTTGTGCATAAAATGCCAGGACAATTCAAAACCCCCCAAATGACCCCATTTTGGAAAGTAGACACCCCAAGCTATTTGCTGAGAGGCATCTTGAGTCCATGGAATATTTTATATTTTGACCCAAGTTGCGGGAAAAATAAATATTTATTTATTTATTTTATTTTTTTTGTGCAAAGTTGTCACTAAATGATATATTGCTCAAACATGCCATGGGCATATGTGAAATTACACCCCAAAATACATTCTTCTGCTTCTCCTGAGTACGGAGATACCACATGTGTGAGACTTTTTGGGAGCCTAGCCGCGTACGGGACCCCAAAAACCAATCACCGCCTTCAGGCTTTCTAAGGGTGTAAATTTTTGATTTCACTCCTCACTACCTATCACAGTTTCGAAGGCCAAAATAGCAGAAAACCCCCCCAAATGACCCCATTTTGGAAAGTAGACACCCCAAGCTATTTGCTGAGAGGCATGTCGAGTCCATGGAATATTTTATATTTTGACACAAGTTGCGAGAATATGACAAACTGATTTGTTTTTGCACAAAGTCGTCACTAAATTATATATTGCTCACAAATGCCATGGTTATATGTGGAATTGCACCCCAAAATACATTCTGCTGCTTCTCCTGAGTACGGGGATACCACATGTGTGGGACTTTTTGTGAGCCTAGCCATGTACGGGGCCCCGAAAACCAATCACCGCCTTCAAGATTTCTAACGGCATACAATTTTGATTTCACTCCTCACTACCTATCATAGATTTGAAGGCCATAAAATGCCAAGATGGCACACAACCCCCCCAAATGACCCCATTTAAAAAAAAAGAAGACACCCAAGCTATTTGCTGAGAGGCATGTTGAGTCCATGGAATATTTAATTTTTTGGCCCCAAGTGATTGAATAATGACCAAAAAAAATAAATAAATACAATTTTACAAAACGTTGTCACTAAATGATATATTTCTCACACATGCCATGGGCATATGTGGAATTACACCCTAAAATACATTCTGCTGCTTCTCCTGAGTACGGGGATACCACATGTGTGGGACTTTTTGGGAGCCTAGCCGCGTACGGGACCCCGAAAACCAATCACCACCTTCAAGATTTCTAAGGACATAAATCTTTGATTTCACTCACACAAATCTTGAAGGCGGTGATTGGTTTTCTTGGTCCCGTACGCGGCTAGGCTCCCAAAAAGTCCCACACATGTGGTATCTCCGTACTCAGGAGAAGCAGCAGAATGTATTTTGGGGTGTAATTCCACACATGCCCATGGCATGTTTGAGCAATTTATCATTTAGTGACAATGTTTTGTAAAAAAAAAGTTTTGGTCATTATTCAATCACTTGGGGCAAAAAAATTAAATATTCCATGGACTTAACATGCCTCTCAGCAAATAGCTTGGGTGTCTTCTTTCCAAAATGGGGTCATTTGGGGGGGTTGTGTGCCATCTTGGCATTTTATGGCCTTCAAAACTGTGATAGGTAGTGAGGAGTGAAATCAAAAAAGTATATATATATATATATATATATATATATATATATTGTAAGGTTGGGGGTTATTAGCTCTCGTGGTATGGGCGTTTTTTCAGCGATTCACTCCAGCCAGGAACTATGGTTAAGGGCATGGTAGCCCATTTTTATTAAAAAGGCAAAAATAAGTCCAAACAAACGTTTTCCCACGCAGGGGTTCTTCTCCATCAAATATACAATAGAAAATGCTAGTCCTCCTCTGGCTCTCTGTAGCAGTACCTCTGCTCTTTATCCTGGTTGCCCAGACCAGCGGACTCCTCAACATAGACCGCTTTCCTTCAGCGTCTACAGCTCTGCCTCTTGCAGTCACCGTTCTGGCTGTCTCCTACAGCCTCTCTGATTCCTGGAGACCTCCTGTCTCTTCCAGGAGCTGTCTCCAACTGGGAGCTATGAGGTCTTCCCACACACTCATTATAAAGGGCTGTGCTCACCTGAGCACACACACCCTGCTGGTAATGAACAAAGCCTGGATTACCAAAACCTGGAGAAAGCTGCAAAAGCAGTCTTCTCCAGTCCACAGCTATGCTCTGTAGTTTTGCACATCTCAAGTGTGCATACCCTGGGTCCATTTTACCATCACAGTAGCACCTACTGTTACATACCTCCCCCCCTTGTTTTGAACCCGTAGGGGGCGGAACACACAAGCCTGAATCCTTGATTGGGCCTACGCAGCGAACAGCTGGCGCAGAGGTGCCCCAATCTTTTTTTCGGGTGCGTTTCCAGGCACGCCCTATCCTGGATCGGAACGGGGTCCTACCATTCTGTATCCCCAGCCTACTCCCTCTGTCCTTGGGGTTCCTGAACTCATGTTTCTTTTCTGGTGGCCCCCTGCCTTTCCTGCTACTTTTGGGTGTACCAACTTTTGCCAGCTCACACTTTTCCATATCCCAATGTTTGTTCCTCTCCATAATATATTTTAGAGTGTCTCCGGGTACCCCAACTTGTACCTCTTTGTAGGTGAGAGACAAAATATCTGCTTTTGCTGTGTCCGTATCTGGCCCTTCCTTCTTAGTTGTAACGGGTGAGGCAGTATCCGCGCCATTTACAAAACACTGCTCAGCCGCACCTCGGACCACATTAGCAGACATTTCCATCACCGCATCAGGCGGAGAGACCTCTGATGTCTCCAGCAGCCCCCCAGAGTGCCTTCCGTACTGAACTGTATGCGGAAGCACCCTCACAGGAAACTGGGAGATCACCTGCCACACTATCAGAAAGCACTGTACTAACCAGTTCCACTGGTGACTAATTTTAACCGGCACAGGTTGCACTACCTGGCTCCATCCATTGGTACCACGCAGTACCACCACCTCTGACTGTAATGGAGGCACCCAGGTATACAAGGACTGTGCTTTCACCAGTTCAAGCAAATCCACTAGCATATCTGTAATTTCTACACACTCCACATCAATATGCCAAACATTTTTGGGGACCTTAACCTTATTAGAGACATGGAGGGGCTCATTCACTGCAGCTTGGGGGTCCGAGACCTTTAAAGGGGCATCCACCTCACTGGAGGTAGCCACCACAGCCGGATGCTCCCCTGGAACACTGTCCAAATTTAGCATCACTTGTTTCCCCATGTACACTGCATGCTTCATTCTGTCAGTTTCATCACCAACGTCCTCATATGACTGCGGCCTCGTCCTAGTCTCCCTCTGAAGGACATCCTGACTATCTCGCCACTCTGAGGTTTTTAAGTCATGTGACACCTTGCTAAGTTTTGGGCTTTTTCCCTCCAACCATTTTTTACCAGGATCCTTCTCAGATCCTAGAAGTTCCTCAAACCTCAGGAAACCTTCCCCAGAATTACCCTCCTGAACCTCTAGGGGGCCTACTTCTGCTATACCTTTTTCCTCTTCTGTGTCAAACCCATCATTCCCTGTCTCGCTACAATTTTCAGGGTTTTCTACAACCAGATCAACTTGACCAAGACCATCATGTCTACCATTATTTTTGATGTCACCCATGGCAACCATACCATCAAAAATCGCCAACATGCTACATTTTTCATCATGGTCAGAAACATCAATGCATTTGTCATATTTAATTTCACCCATGTTCCGCAGGGCAGTGTCTGGAGAGGAACTGCACCCAACGGAGTGGTTGTCTCCGGCAGCTTCAGTACACGCAAACTCCACTGGCATGAGATCCTCTGCCAGCAACTGTCCCGACCGCTGAACATCACATAACACAACATTTGGATCTTTGACTACAATCAGTTCACTTATTGCTGTGCCCTCTGGCACTTCCACCAACATCAGCTCATTTGGCATGGCACCATCCATTACCACATCATTAGAACCTTTGTGGATCACAGACATGACCTCTTCTGTGCGTTCGCCGTTACTTGGCGCTTCCATCTTGTGAGCAACATCATCTGCAGCAGCAAATGCACCATTGCATACAAGTTGCTCTGCAGGTCCTTCATCTGGCACTGCAGAAATCATGTCTGCTCCACTCTTACCAACAGAGGCCTTTTCCAACAAAGCCAACAGGCTTTTTGTCCATCTGTCCCAATCTGTTATCCCTGTGCTACCAGAGGGACAGAGTGGCTCAGCAACAGACACATTGCAAACATCACTTTTGTGTAAACCAGACTGTGGTAATACATTTTTAACCATTGCAGGCTGCAATACCACACTCTCACCTTCTGGTGGCGCTTCATTAAATGCATGAAGACCTTCACACCTGTCATTGCCAGACAGCATTAAGACACTTCCATCATGAGTGTTTTCAAACATATTAGTTTTAGCATTTAACATTTCATTATTACCATGTTCAGGTACCGTCTTATCCTTCAGAGTGGCACCATAGCTGTCCCAGGCAACCTCCGGCTCCAAAACGCAGAGCTCCCTGGGGGTTTCTAGGGACACCTCTGTGGCCTTCATCACGGTTGCTAGGGGAGATAGCACATCTTTAACTGTATTCATATCAACATTTATATCTCTAGTGAGGTGCACTAGCCCATTAGCAGCTGGGCCATCAACTTTAGCCAACACAATATCAGTTTTACCCATCACATTGTCATATTCAAGTTTACCACTTGCCTCCCCACTGAACAGGGCACTGCAGCGAGGAAAGTCCTTTTCCACACAGACAGTGGATCTCCCATTTGGGGTCACTGCAACTCCAGTGTGCACATTCACATAGTCAATCTTTTCCATGCATTTACCAGCAACAGTCTTACCGATCACTGTAACGGGGGCTGCCATGTTCATTTGAGTACGTTGTCTTTCACTGGCCAACTCTCCCTGGTGGCCATGGGATGAAACTGCAGCAGCAATTTCTGACTCCTTAGCACCCCCAGGAGGCACAACAAAAAACTCCTTGTTGCCAGGGGAGACGGCAAATATATTTTCACAGGAAACTGGCTCAGCCTCATTATCTCCAGGTGCACCCCAGAATCTAGGGCAAGACAATATTTCATGCCCCAGCTGGCCACATTCCAGGCATGGTACATTTTTACACATATCTTTAATGGGATGCCTCTTTACATCTCCACAGTAGCTCCTCCTTCCGGTTGACATTTGATCTCTCGTTGCCAAGGGAGATGGCACTCTTCCAGCTGTACTTTGCTGAGTCTCCCAAACGCAGCGACTTTGCGATCCTTGAAACATTGTTGCTTTCAACTTGCCACGATCCTTTGTCGGCAATTTGTTTCTCACGTGGTTTGCAGACTTGATATCTCCACCGTTGCTACGGGCAACCACATACCTCTCGAACTTTGTATGCGACTTTTGGACACTCCTGGCACTCAAATTAGGTTTTCCAAACATTGTCGCAGACCTTTGTTTGGCCATGTCACCTTGTCTTGGAGACTGAGACAAAGGGCACTTGGAGACAACATGCCCCCACTCACTGCACCGCAAACAGCGCTCTTGCTTCATAGCCTTAGCAGGGCTTCCCCAACTGCATCCTCTTTCAACCTTAGGACTTTGCACATTAACAGCTGGCCTGCTTGTACTAGCGTTACCAGGGGCAACCACATGCACTTCCCCTTTAACTGGCGTTAGTTTAGCAAAAAACAGTCTGCAGTACTCTCCGGCAGGCTCAAACCCTTGCATCATCTTTGCAGTCACTCCACCAAACTTTTGCACCGTCCAGCAAAAATGAAGCACTGTCACTTTAAAGCAAGTTGCTTTTCACTTCATGCAAGCTCTCCTCAGCTGCACACAGATTGTGCTGTCTCAAGCACACAAACACAGTTCATATAACAGATGAACTTACTTTTGCAGAGATCTCCAGTTCTGCCAAGATTGTCCTTTCACAGGTACATAACCTGCAATGCCTTTTGCCTGGCTGCACTTCCACACACAGCCAACAGTTCCTGACGTGAACTCACTGTGGAGCAAGGACCCGGATGCCACCGTCTTGTGCCCGCATGAATCCACCACTTGTAAGGTTGGGGGTTATTAGCTCTCGTGGTATGGGCGTTTTTTCAGCGATTCACTCCAGCCAGGAACTATGGTTAAGGGCATGGTAGCCCATTTTTATTAAAAAGGCAAAAATAAGTCCAAACAAACGTTTTCCCACGCAGGGGTTCTTCTCCATCAAATATACAATAGAAAATGCTAGTCCTCCTCTGGCTCTCTGTAGCAGTACCTCTGCTCTTTATCCTGGTTGCCCAGACCAGCGGACTCCTCAACATAGACCGCTTTCCTTCAGCGTCTACAGCTCTGCCTCTTGCAGTCACCGTTCTGGCTGTCTCCTACAGCCTCTCTGATTCCTGGAGACCTCCTGTCTCTTCCAGGAGCTGTCTCCAACTGGGAGCTATGAGGTCTTCCCACACACTCATTATAAAGGGCTGTGCTCACCTGAGCACACACACCCTGCTGGTAATGAACAAAGCCTGGATTACCAAAACCTGGAGAAAGCTGCAAAAGCAGTCTTCTCCAGTCCACAGCTATGCTCTGTAGTTTTGCACATCTCAAGTGTGCATACCCTGGGTCCATTTTACCATCACAGTAGCACCTACTGTTACAATATATATATATATATATATATATATATATATATATATATAGCAAGTGATGCACCAGCCTACCTAATATAACACAAAACACATTAGCATCTAGACCCCAACATGACAGGTGCCTAATAGTTATACTTGATAATTAGTGGTCATTAGGTGAAGATAAATGAATATAGTGACAATATTTCATAAATAATCACAATAACATAAATGAAATGAAATGAATTCATGTGCTGCTAATATGAGTCCATAGAACTGTAGTGTACTGCAAGATCCACTACAATTGTCACGAACATCCAGTGAAATAATATCCAGTGATAGAAGCTGTTAATAGTCCACCTTCACCGACTATAAGGACACCCACAAAAGTGCTCAAAAGATGGCAGCTTACCACAAGTAGTTGACCCTTTTACTGAAAAAAGTGGTCAAATGTGCTTAATAGCAAGTTGAACTTTGCTATTAACAGATGAATAAGCAGATAATAGAACAACCTCTGAAAAAAGGAAGGGTTCCCCAGTGGGGTTTTTAGGCAGCAAAAATTATATAAACAATTACAAAGACGTACCAATTTGTTGTAAAAAAGTAAAAAAAATTGTATTTAATAAGTACAAAGTCGTAAAATAATGAACTCTGGTACAGTTTATGCTGAGGACACATACATATGAGAATATAGCACCAAAATTACATGACACTGATCAACATGAATGGCTGATCTTCAGGTCAAGTTGTTCCTGACGCGTTTCGACCCCCACATATGGGTCTTCTTCGGAGGAAAGGGTATATGATGCAAACTATAACAGAGAGTAAATATATGGTAATAAAATACATAGATACATAGTACAATTTAGGTGAAAAATAAATTTAAAGTATATAGTTATCAACTCACAGATTGTGTTTCTCAGTTCTATTTGGACCAGAGTAAGGTTATAATCCTGAGGATCCCTAGTTACTTTTCTCTATACGGGTGGTTAGCACCCCCAAAAAGGCCTCAACGATGCCCCACAAGAGTGGCCTGCAGGGACCCACAGTATAACTGGGAAAAAATCCAAAAGTCCAGTTAGAGAGTGCGGGCCGGACAGGTGGAGGGGGAGCCCAGCAAAGCAATTGCCAGAGTGATGCCTATTAAGAAATTCAAATATAAAGTAGTTTTAATACCAAAAACTATATGTTTAAAGTATAAAGATTGATTGACTTGTTGTACAAGTAGATGGCGCTAGACATGCACATTATGCTCATTATAATGATGCATATATAAAATGGGACTGTGATATGTCATAGGAATTTTAAATTAATATAAATATGCACAGGATATTTTAAATGTTATATGATATCATGAGTCAAGATTAATAACAATATCAAAATTATATAGAATTGTGAATTCAAAGAGAATTATATGTGTAACAGGGCGATAAAGATTACAATATAGGGCTAATAGTGGGTTGAGGTGCCAATATATATGATAATTATAATTAAATAGTGAAAAATATATAATTAGTATAATATAATAAATATATATAGTTAATTAGTTGAATAAAAAATAAATAAATAAATAATAATAGTGTGTAATGGATGGGTGTGAGTAAGCATGTGCTAAAATAATTAAAAAAAAAAAAACAAAAAAAAAAACAACAAAACCCAGCCCTCTGCTGCGGTCGCGAGTGCCGCGGCAGCGTCACAAACGCGTGCAATGCGCATGCACGCACGGGACGCCCACGGCGCCAGGGAACGTCACTGATGCCGTCAGTGGGGAGGAAACACCTCCACAGTGGCGAGAATGTCGCCATCTTGTGGAGAGTAAAGAGAACACAGAGCCCTGAGTCTCCCCCTCCCCACTGAGAGGCCATAGATCCCACCTAAATATTGGCACTAATCCCAATATTCTTACTACTATTTTATCACATTATACACAACTATTCTCACATGAATTTAATTATTTTAGCACATGCTTACTCACACCCATCCATTACACACTATTATTATTTATTTATTTATTTTTTATTCAACTAATTAACTATATATATTTATTATATTATACTAATTATATATTTTTCACTAGTTAATTATAATTATCATATATATTGGCACCTCAACCCACTATTAGCCCTATATTGTAATCTTTATCGCCCTGTTACACATATAATTCTCTTTGAATTCACAATTCTATATCATTTTGATATTGTTATTAATCTTGACTCATGATATCATATAACATTTAAAATATCCTGTGCATATTTATATTAATTTAAAATTCCTATGACATATCACAGTCCCATTTTATATATGCATCATTATAATGAGCATAATGTGCATGTCTAGCGCCATCTACTTGTACAACAAGTCAATCAATCTTTATACTTTAAACATATAGTTTTTGATATTAAAACTACTTTATATTTGAATTTCTTAATAGGCATCACTCTGGCAATTGCTTTGCTGGGCTCCCCCTCCACCTGTCCGGCCCGCACTCTCTAACTGGACTTTTGGATTTTTTCCCAGTTATACTGTGGGTCCCTGCAGGCCACTCTTGTGGGGCATCGTTGAGGCCTTTTTGGGGGTGCTAACCACCCGTATGGAGAAAAGTAACTAGGGATCCTCAGGATTATAACCTTACTCTGGTCCAAATAGAACTGAGAAACACAATCTGTGAGTTGATAACTATATACTTTAAATTTATTTTTCACCTAAATTGTACTATGTATCTATGTATTTTATTACCATATATTTACTCTCTGTTATAGTTTGCATCATATACCCTTTCCTCCGAAGAAGACCCATATGTGGGGGTCGAAACGCGTCAGGAACAACTTGACCTGAAGATCAGCCATTCATGTTGATCAGTGTCATGTAATTTTGGTGCTATATTCTCATATGTATGTGTCCTCAGCATAAACTGTACCAGAGTTCATTATTTTACGACTTTGTACTTATTAAATACAATTTTTTTTACTTTTTTACAACAAATTGGTACGTCTTTGTAATTGTTTATATAATTTTTGCTGCCTAAAAACCCCACTGGGGAACCCTTCCTTTTTTTATTACCTTTATAGGGGTGAGCAGCACTTTCCCTACCCCCTTTGTGTCCGTCCTTCATTTACATAGAACAACCTCTTAGCCCATGGAGACTCAGGACGGCATATGCAAATAAGAAGATAAGGGCCTGAAATAGTGTAATCCTGTTCATTATACTTAAAAATGTTCAAATAAAAAGCCAAATGGCTGCTTTCTTGAGGAGTGCCCAAAGCATAGTATCAAATTGGTGGAGAGGGTCCCGACTCGTGTGCCCTGTTGTGCGTTCCACCCTGCACTGCAGTGAGCCAAAGGGAACCGGAAGTGACCTCAGTACGTGACCAGGTGACGCCTCTATGTCCGTTTCGTTTGACACGTCTTCAGGAAGCTTCCTAAAGAGGTAGGTTGGGATTTCCCTGCCTGCTTTGGTACTTCCAAGCAGCAAGAATAGCTAAATTATCCATTGTCTACTCCAAGTTTGATAAACCTGACTGGGTTAGCATACAGAGACAGGCTGTCCCAACCCATACCTTAGACTATCTCCTATGAACCCCCTCCAAGGACCGACCCCCATAATTATCACCTATCCTTTCACAAAACCTGTCTCTACGGGATAAAATGCGACCTGTAGCATCCCTTACCTCAGAATGTAGACCCTTGCCACATATTTTCCACAACCCAGACTTTCCCCCTGGTCAGGACATCAAGTCCTTTCAATGGTGGCTGGACAGGGGGCTGTATCGCATCGGCACTTCTTAATCCCCTCAGGCCCGGTTACCCAGAAATTCTGCGTTAAGAATCTAGAAATGCACTACAGATTCCAACAGATACAGCACTTCCTCCACAAGCTGTGGAAGAGGAAACCAATCCCTTCCAGATTTACAACTTACGAAATGTGGTGCAGATAGGCTATAGATCGGAGGGGTGGAATCTCCATCATTTACCAGTCACTTGCACACCTGTCCTCCAAATCCTCATACAGTACATGCTAGCTTGGGAATATTACCTCCAAATTAAATGGGACATAGAGAGGTGGCAGACCTCCTTTTCCTGAGCTTTCAAGGGGGTAAAAAACATCTCCCTAGTTGAATCCAGCATCAAGGTCATGACCAGATGGTACCTCACCCCCTCAAAGTTGGCCTCCTTTTTCCTACAGGGAGTCCTCTCTGTTTCCGCGGTTGCCAGCCTATAAGATCCATGAGCCATACTTGGTGGGAGTGTCTTGGAATTAGGTCGTTCTGGAGCTAGATGTTTACCTTAATCCAAACTGTGACTACTCACCAGCTCCCAAGAACCTCAGCTATAGCTCTCCTGAACACCAACCTCCCTAGAATTCCCAAGACTAGCCACAAACTAATACACTTTATGTTGCTAAGGGCCAAGATGACCATAGCCAAAGCTTGGAACCAATCCACGGTAATCCTCATAGCAGCCAAACATGGATCATGTCTCAGGAGAAACTTGCCAGCATATTAACAGACACGGTCCCGACGTTCAAATCCATCTGAGAACCCTGGTCCCTGCACGTGGGTGTTCCTCTATGGCCTGGATTCCAGACCCAACCAGAAGCTGCTTTCCAGTAAGATTGTCTCTCTCCTCTATTTTCTCTCTCTGTGACCCTCTTTTTTACCTTCCTCTTCCTCTCTCCTCTCCACTTTAGTACTTTCCAACTCTATTTGGCCATTGTCCAGGCTTGATTCTGGACTGACAGTCTGACATGTAGCCTTCTCCCCTGAGCTAGCTGGCTCAACGCTAGTACTTAATCGTCATCCACACGGTCATTAGCTTTCTTCGGGATTGATGAGGGAATCCTCCAGGCACAGATTGCTCTCATTAGGGGTGCCAGAGGTCCCCCCCCCAAAGATCCTGTTCCAACATCTCAGTAGTAGGACGGGTTCTTAAGATTTAAAGTGCCAGTCCTTGGTCGACTGTTTTACTTCATAAAGGCTATGTTTGTATGTTGCCATAATGTAATGAGTTTCCAACTATGGAAGGACTGTACTTATTGTTTTTGTTCTTGTACAAAACTAATAAAAATCTTTGAAAGAAAAAAGAAAACAAATTTAGCCACCACATCTAAGAATTGGTAAGCTGTAATATAATACACTTTTCCCCCATCCTTCTACCAATGCTGTATCCCGCTGGTAAAAAAAAAAAATGTGTGTAAATACTGTATTCTTATCTACTTTGGTGTGGTCACGTGATGCAGAAGATTGTGTCAACGAGCAGCTGTGGCAGGGAAGAGGAGGAAGCACTGACAAGAGAAGGTCAATGGAAACCAGCAGGTGATGTCACAACCCATGGAGTTTAGCCCCGTTGTCAAAAGGAGAAGTATGGTAATGCAAAAATAGGTAGTATATGCAACCCTCATACCTGCATTGCATTTTTCTTTCCTCAGCCCTTTAGTTCTTGTAGAATAGTCTTTTAAAGTGTCCAGAATCAGCCTCTAACGGTTCTCTCTCAGTTGAAAAGTTTCCAGGGGGTGGATACAGCTCCACAATTCTGCCTCTCCTTTACTCCCTCCCACTGGAGGACATGTGGGTGTGCCTGGTGAAGAGGTGCACACCCAGGCTGCTATCTAGAATAAGCATGTTCTTCACATGCCTCTGTTTCCATGGCAGTGTGTCCCCAACTAAGACCCAGAAGCAGAGAGAGTGTGATACAAGCAGTGAAGTCCTCCCCTTTCTCTGGCTGTTATCTGCAAGCTCTCCACTGCGAGGTTCCAACACCTCTCACCTGGGCTTTTATGTTACTTCCAGTGTCCTCTGAGTTCCTTCCCTCCTCTCCCCTCACTCATTAAAAGTTCATGTCAGCATCTCCTCCAGCCAATGGGGGGAGGGGGGAGAGTCACTGAAAACTTCTCATGTACAGAAATGAACACAGGTGAGCTCTCTACACATAGCACGGTGTTATATCAGAAGAGGAGACATGGTAAGGAGCATAGTAAGATGTTTCCTGTGTCTGTTCTCTGACAACTCTCCCACATCTAAAGTGACCCCCGATATGTCCCCAGAGTCTCCTTTAATGTACACACAAATCATCCCTCTGCCACTGATCCCATCCCCCCCACCACCATCCCTTTGCCACTGATTTCATCCCTATCCCCCATCCCCAGTACTCCTATACAATCCCATTATCCCCATCCCCAGTACTCCTATACAATCCCATTATCCTCATCCCCAGTACTCCCATACAATCCCATCATCCCCACCCCTTTACTCCTATACAATCCCATCATACCCACCCCCTGTACTCCTTTATAGTCCCATCATCGCCACCCCCTGTACTCCTATACAGTCCCATCATCCCCATCCCCTGTACTCCTATACAGTCCCATCATCCCCATCCCCTGTACTCCTATACAGTCCCATCATCTCCATCCCCTGTACTCCTATACAGTCCCATCATCCCCATCCCCTGTACTCCTATACAGTCCCATCATACCCATCCCCTGTACTCCTATACAGTCCCATCATCTCCATCCCCTGTACTCCTATACAGTCCCATCATCTCCATCCCCTGTACTCCTATACAGTCCCATCATCCCCATCCCCTGTACTCCTATACAGTCCCATTATCCCCATCCCCTGAACTCCTATACAGTCCCATCATTCCCATCCCCTGTACTCCTATACAGTCCCATTATCCTCATCCCAGTACTCCCATACAATCCCATCATCCCCACCCCCTGTACTCCTATACAGTCCCATCATCCCCATCCCTTTACTCCTATACAATCCCATCATACCCACCCCCTGTACTCCTTTATAGTCCCATCATCGCCACCCCCTGTACTCCTATACAGTCCCATCATCCCCATCCCCTGTACTCCTATACAGTCCCATCATCCCCATCCCCTGTACTCCTATACAGTCCCATCATCCCCATCCCCTGTACTCCTATACAGTCCCATGGGCAGAGAAGCCGGTAGAGGAAGTAAGTCGTGCACAAAACTACCTCCACCGGCTAATGTGGTACATGACAGGTCGGAGCAGAGAGGGCTGCCATAGGTGCCGCAAAAGGCGTTCCGTCGCGTTACGGCAGAAAAAAAACTGAGGATAACCTTTCCCCACTCTCTGTAAAGGGCCCCACAATTTCTACAGGAGACAAACAGCCCTTCAAATAATGGGGCATAGTGAACATGAATAGAGAAGAAACACAGCCACAATTAATTCTACATGTAGCTCAGTTGTTGGCTATTATTTTAACCTTTTAGCTGGCATTAGATAAACCATATGTCACTGGCTAAATACCAGAGCGTCAGTCATGAGGTAGAATGTATTTTGAAGAGTCCATAAAAGTTTTCATCAAAAACTCCATACTTGTATACCTTGCAGTTCATGGGGTAGATTCAGATAGAAGATACAACGGCGTATCTCCAGATACGCCGTCGTATCTCTGAGTCCGGCCGGACGTATCTATGCGCCTGATTCAGAGAATCAGTTACGCATAGATTTCCCTAAGATCCGACCGACGTAAGTGTTTTACACCGTCGTATCTTAGGCTGCATATTTACGCTGGCCGCTAGGTGGCGCTTCCATAGATTTACGCGAGGAATATGCAAATGAGCTAGATACGCCGATTCAGAAACGTACGTCCGGCCGGCGCATTTTTTTACGTCGTTTGCGTTAGGCTTTTTTCGGCGTATAGTTACCCCTGCTATATGAGGCGTAGCTAATGTTAAGTATGGCCGTCGTTCCCGCGCCGAGTTTTGAAATTTTTACGTTGTTTGCGTAAGTCGTTCGCGAATACGGCTGTACGTCATTTACGTTCACGTAGAATCCAATACGTCCTTGCGGCGTAATTTGGAGCACTGCACACTGGGATATTTTACGTAAAATTTATATAAAACACGCCCCCAACATCCCCATTTGAATTAGGCGGGCTTACGCCGCCACACATACGTTACGCCCCCGTAACTAAGGGCGCAAGTTCTTTCTGAATACAGAACTTGCGCCCAAAGTTACAGCGGCGTAACATATCAGAGATACGTTACGCTCGCAGAAAGATGCGCGCATCTTTCTGAATCTACCCCCATATGTACTCCCTGGGGTAGATTCAGATAGAAGATACGACGGGGTATCTCCAGATACGCCGTCGTATCTCTGAGTCCGGCCGGTCGTATCTATGCGCCTGATTCATAGAATCAGTTAAGCATAGATTTCCCTAAGATCCGACCGGCGTAAGTGTTTTACACCCTCGTATCTTAGGCTGCATATTTATGCTGCTATATGAGGCGTAGCTAATGTTAAGTATGGCCGTCGTTCCCGCGAGTTTTGAAATTTTTACGTCGTTTGCGTAAGTCGTTCGCGAATACGGCTGTACGTCATTTACGTTCACGTCGAATCCAATACTTCCTTGCGTTGTAATTTGGAGCAATGCACACTGGGATATTTTACGCCGTTCAAAAAAACCGTGAAAAACGCAGGGTCAAGTAAAATGTAAATAAAACACGCCCCCAACATCCCCATTTGAATTAGGCGGGCTTACGCCGCCACACATACGTTACGCCGCCGTAACTAAGGGCGCAAGTTCTTTCTGAATACAGAACTTGCGCCCAAAGTTACAGCGGCGTAACGTATCAGAGATACGTTACGCACGCAGAAAGATGCGCGCATCTTTCTGAATCTACCCCCCTGTCTTTGCTTGGTTGCCCCTGGATGCTTCAAAGTTTATTGGTTAACTTGCACCTTGAGAATTTATATATGGATTTATACAGTTATGGGTTTAGACTGTATGCTCAGGGGTTGATGAAAATGGATCTATGTACTTTATAATGCACACTGTAATATATTAATGCTATATAGATGTAATAAGAAAGGGGGCACATTAGAAGCCCACTTGAGTGGGATTGTGGCCAGCGCAGGGTTAATAGGTTAAAAGGTGCTGGAAGTATTGGTTTGTAATTAGTTAACATGTTGCAGGTATTTTTCCCATGTACTGTGCCTTTAAATTCAGGATCATCAGCCAGCCAATGGGATGTGACGGAAGCTTCTGGGAGCCAGGGAAGGCTTTAAAAGGATTGGCTGGGCTGGGAATCCTCCTCTTTCCCTTGGCAGCAGCAGCTGAAGAACTTGGAATTCCTCTGGTCTAGCTGCCCCCCCCCCCTCTCTCTTTCAGGTATGGAGTCTCTTTTTAAGAAACTGTTAGAGAAGACAGGCAGCGAAGGGGGTGAAGAGTGGCTAAAGCGCTGCTTAACAATGGGGGACATTGATCTGAAGAACAGCCAGCTGAAGTGGCTGTAGACGCTGGGTTTACTATACCCACGGAGCAGCTGAGGGAGAGCGCGTCAGTGAGCGGGGAGCCCCCTGTCAGAGCGCGGAGGAGTCAGCCTCCGGAGCGTGACATGACATTCCTGTCAGTTGAGGAGGCGGAGAATAGGCGTGGCGAATGCGAGGAAGAAGATGGAGGGGGCGGTCCCGCAAGTGTGCGCCGTTCGATACGGCAGAAGAGGAACCTGTCACAGTCCCCTGCGAGGGGAAACGCCAGGAGAGGCAGAGCTGTGCAGCCCACAGCAAGCGTGGGGAGGGGGCGCCCGCTCCCCCCACGTTCACCCAGGCAGCCACAGGTCTCCATTAGGGGACAAGAGACACAAGCCTTACCTATCAGGCAGGAGCCTGCAGCAGTCACAATGAGAGGAGAGTCTGTTCCAGCTGTTACTGCACAGCCTCCAGCAGTGGGTGAGTGTGCTCAATTGCAGGCTTTGAATGTGATTGTTGATTCGCTGTCTTCACTGGTAAGAACACTGACCCCTGCTGGTGCTGTGTCTGCCAGTCCTCCTGTGTCACATTTAATGCTCAGCCCTTTACCCAGCACACATTCCTCCGTTTCCTCAGTGAATCAACCCCCCAATGTGATAGCTCCAGGGAATATGGCAGGGGATGGTAATACCCCTGGGAGGGTTAGCGTGCCAGAGGCGTGCATGAAGGAAGTGATGCCCTGCGAAATGTCTCCCCTGGGGTATCACCTGAGCACGTCAGTAAAAGAAAAAATTTGGAGGGGGGAATTTACTGACATTCTATCCCTTTTACCCTCGCAGAAGGACTTTATGGCTAAAACAGAAAAAAATGACAAGCATGATGATGACAGACGCAGACCCATACCTAGGTCATTTAATAACTGGTTGCAAGCGTTTTGCATTTTTGCTGGTGTCATGACTGACAAGTATCCGGAACGCAGTAATGGTTTGTTCCAACATATTGACCACATTCTGGAGGCTTACAAGAGTTTTGGTGGACTTGGCTGGTTCTACTACGACGAGTCATTTAGGCAAAAGTTGGCGGTCCACCCCTCGCTGCGTTGGGGTATGAAAGACGTTGGCCTGTGGCTTAATCTGCTTGCTCCGCAGAGGTCGGCCATGTCAAAGCCAGTGCGGTTTCCACTTCTGGCGCAGTTTTCAGGAAAGGGAGCTGTTTTGCTTACAACGACAGCCAGTGCCACTGGAATGCTGCTTGCAAATACAGACACGAATGTTCTTATTGCGCAGGGGCTCACCCTGCGGCCAAGTGTTTGAAGAAGTCGGCGAATGCCGAGACTAGCCAGAGTGCTAGAGATATTTTTCCAAAAAGCCTGCACACCAGTGAGGCTGGAAAGTATGCGCCCATGGCTGGACATCTATCCAGACCAGGTGACGGCGCAATTCCTCAGTAGAGGTTTTGAATTTGGTTTCCCCCTACCTTCATTCTCAGGGGTTGGTTGCACAGTAGTGGGCAATTTAAAATCAGTTAGTCAGTTTCCACAAATTGTTAGGGAAAAGGTTGGGAAGGAAATTGCAGAAGGTCGCATTGCTGGTCCATTTGAGCACCCCCCTTTTGACAATTTCCGCATATCGCCTCTGGGAGTGGTGCCCAAGAGGGAGCAGAATGCGTATAGGATTATTCATCATTTATCCTTCCCCAAAGGGGATTCGCTTAACGACAAGATCGATGTGGAGCTCTGCTCGGTCTCGTATGCGACTTTTGAGGAGGCGATTGTTAAAGTTCGGCAGTGTGGTCCAGGGGCGTTGCTGGCAAAAGCCGATATTAAATCGGCTTTTCGACTGTTGCCCATAGCCCCCGAGGCATTTAATTCTTTAGGTTTTTATTTCGAAGGGGCCTATTTCTTTGACAGGTGTCTGCCTATGGGGTGTTCCGTATCTTGCTCCTACTTCGAGGCATTTTCGTCTTTTCTGCATTGGGTAGTTGGTTTTCATTCAGGTTGTGACAAGATAGTCCACTACCTGGATGACTTTTTGTTTATAGGACCGCAGGATTCTTTGAGTTGTCAGGAGCTATTGCAGCCATTTCAGGATATGGCGGCGCAGTTTGGCGTTCCGCTGGCGGAGGAGAAAACGTGTACCCCGGTGACATCTCTGGAATTTTTAGGCATCTGTATAGACACGTGTAGGATGGAGTTTCGTTTGCCTGAGGCAAAATTGGTAAAATTAAATAGGTTGCTAACTTCCTTCCTGTCAAAAAAAAAAAGTGCTGCTCAAGGAGATGCAGTCGCTGCTGGGCGTCCTGGCATTTGCTTGCAGGATCATGCCCGTTGGGCGGATTTTTTTGCGTCGTTTGTACTTAGCGATAGCGGGTTTAAAGTCACCGTTTGCCCACGTCAGGCTGACTAGTTCGATTAAGGCAGATTTGCTGGTCTGGGCACATTTCCTTGAGACGTACAACGGCAGATCATTCTTTCAGGAGGAGTTTGTGGCGGCGCCAGATTTCAGGTTATTCACGGATGCGGCTGGGTCCAAGGATTTTGCTGCGATATGGGGAACTCACTGGTGCTGTGCAGCATGGCCAGAGTCATGGGTGGTCCAGGAGGTCACAAGAAACATTGTGTTATTGGAGTTGTTCCCGATACTGGTGGCTTTGATGTTGTGGGGTGCTCAGTTTGCAAACAAAAGGATTCTGGTAGAAACAGACAATAAAGGGGTCCTCTTTGCCATAAATTGCCTTTCAACAACATGGGATTTTTTTGTGTCATCCACAGGTGTGCAGGAGGGAGCTGGGTCGTCTTCTGATGTCCGTCCAACACCGTCCCCCCAGCAGCCTGCTACAGTGGCTGACCACCTGGGAAGCCTACAGGTTTTTTTGGAGGAGAGTGGCCAGTCCTCCGCACAGGAGGTGGTTGAGGAGGATATTGCCCATGAGGAGGTGGTGGGCAATGAAGAGGAGGTGGTCCAGAGTGTGCAGGAGGTCATTTTATTTTTTGATGACTCACATGAGATGCCCGGAACATCACACCACCACCGAATCTCCAGCCCCTCAGGGTCTTCCATCACCCTCTCCAGCCCCTCCCGTCCCATGCCCCTCACCACCAGCCCCTCACGGCCCTCCCCCTATTCAAGGGCCCCAGGCACTCCTGTCCCCAGGAAGGCCACCCATAAGACCAGGGGTGTGGCAGGAGTCCTGCAGGAAAAGCTGGCCAGGCAGCAGGACCAGCAGAGCCGCCATATGGGGGACATTTTGGAGGAGTTGAGGCGGCTCAATAATAGCCTGTCCTCCTCTGGAGCAGTGCCCGACGCTCTGCAGGATGTGGCAGGAAACTCTGCAGCCACCATTACAAGTCTGGGTGAGCTGCAAACCACCACAGCCGAACTTGTGGGGGAGGTCAGGGGCCTGCGGATGGCTGTGCAGGCCCAGACTGCATGCCAGGAGGCCCTGCTTAGCCGTATAGCAGTGGCTCTAGAGGGCAGACAGCCAGCCAGGGAGGCACCTGGGGATGTTAATCCACCGAGGGAGGCTCCTCCACCTGATGCCCCACCACCCCCAAATGAGGCTCCCCCCAGACAAGCGAGGGCCAGGAACCTGGGCACCAGGCGGAGTCCGCGCCGGGGCCGGTGATTTATTTGGGCTTCTTTATGCTCTAAGTATGATTTTTTATTTATTATTTTATTTATGCTCTAAGTAAGAGCTTTTTAATATTATTTTATTTATGCTCTAAGTAAGAGCTGTTGTATTTTTTGTGCTGCACAAAGTAGTGCATAGCACAGTGTGAATGGTGTATGAATGGACAGCAACATCATTGGAGCCTTGACGCGGCGTTGCTGCTCCTTAGTACCGTGCGGTGTACTTCGGTCTAATCCAATGGGATGTGCATGTGGGGTGTGTGTGCTAGGGACCACAGTGGTGTGCATGCGTGCATTCTCATTGTGTAATGTTTAATGTGTATTTTTAACGTTCAAAGATTCGTTCCACGAGACATCTCCTGACTGCTGATCCCTCAGAAGACGGGGTACCCTCGGTTAGGGGGGGTAATGTCTGGTTGGGGGGTCAGGTCATCACGTAGGTCAATCTGCAGGCCCTTTCTCACTGCGAAGTTGTGCAGCACGCAACATGCAGCGATGATTTGGCACACGAAGTTGGGGGAATACAGCAGGGTACCCCCAGTCTTATCCAGGCATCGAAAGCGTGACTTAAGGATGCCAAATGTTCGCTCAACCACTGCACGGGTGCGTGCGTGTGCTTCGTTATATCTTCTCTCTCCTGGTGTTTGCGGATTGCGGAATGGAGTCATGAGATGAGGTCCCAGTGCATAGGCAGAGTCACCTGGAAGGGAAAAGACAGGAGGATGTTAGTCATGCATGTGCCCCTCGTGATGTCTGCATCATGGGGGGGCAGTCATACCTGACACCCATGTCACTCACCAACCAGCCAGCTGTCCCCATACACATTCTGCTCAAATTGTCTTGGGATGTCACTTTGCCTGAATATAAAGCTGTCATGGCTGGATCCGGGGTGTTTTGCACGAACGTGCCATATGAGGCCATGTGCATCCACGATCACTTGGACATTGATAGAATGCCAATGTTTTCTGTTGCGGTATATGTGCTCGGTCTCGTGGGGGGGCTGTATTGCCACATGGGTACAATCAATTGCACCCACAGTGCGTGGGAAACCATCAATTAGGCAGAAATCTGTCATTGCCTTCAGCCGCATGTCCTCCTGGGTGGGTCTGATTATGTGGTGCGACATGCGTCGGAGTATTGCGGGGACAACTTGGTGCACGCATCTACTCATGCTGGTTTGGGATATCCCAACCACGTCTCCACTGGTTCTTTGAAAAGAGCCTGTGGCAAGAAAATGCAATGTTGCCAGGACCTTCACCAGTGGCTGCACTGCATGGGATCGTTGTGTTGGGCTGCTGATGTCATTCTTCAGGGCTCTGGTAATTTCAAGGATGGCATCAGGGCTGAATCTATAACGGTGATACACATCCACATCAGCCATGCCAAAGAGGCTAATGCGCTGTGGGTAGATCCTCTCACGTGCCCTCCTCCGTGCCCTCCTCCTTCTAAGTGCCTCTTCCTCCTCACACACTAGCAGTGCTAAGACCACGCCTGCCCCTGGCATGTTGGCATACGAATGTGTTGTCCGAAAAATTTGGTTGCTCAGCTCGTCTGGGATGGTGCTGCTGTATTTGCTTTTTTCAAGCTAACTTACTCAGGTCTGGAGCAAAGTTAACCGAGCTTTATAAGGGGTAACTTTCAGCCGGACAATCGTCTTATGCGCACGGCGCGTAGCCTAAGCTAAGGTTCGGGAATCAGCGCATCTACATCATTTGCATATTTGAATACTAATTCTATGGCAGCCTAGGATGCCATCAGCTGAAATATACACCTACGCTGCGTAAACTTAAACTAGTTAAGACGGACAGGAGTAGCCTGATTTCTGGCGGATCTGGTTCTGTGACTACGGCGCATAGATAGGACGGCGCATCTTTACACTTACGCCGCGCATCTCCATATACGCCGGTGTAACTTGTTTGAGAATATGGCCCACAGTATCAAGAGCGATACAGGGTTCGGTTGCGCCCAAGACGTGGTTGTGCTATGCTGCTT
This sequence comes from Rana temporaria, assembly GCF_905171775.1. Lineage (NCBI taxonomy): Eukaryota > Metazoa > Chordata > Amphibia > Anura > Ranidae > Rana > Rana temporaria. Next base: position 281,180,126 of record NC_053491.1, read on the forward strand.
CTTGGAAGAGCTGGCTGTCCTTTGCAGAGGAGTTAGGAGTTAGTGATGGCCGCCCTTCTGAGGGGTCATTATTAGCGTTTGTGGCTTCCCTTATGGAGCAAAGTTTTTCTTTTAGCCATATCTCTAAAACTTTAGCAGGAATATCTTTTTTTGCCGGCTACGGGGTTTTCCGCCTTGCACGGCTTACTTTTCAGTGAAACAGGCCTTAAAAGGGTATAAAAGGGCCAATTTTGTTCCAGATGACAGAAGGCCGATTTCACTTGATCTTTTGGGTAAGTTGTGCGAGACAACGTCGTTCGTTTGTTTTTCGGGTTTCGAATCCTTACTTTTTATAACGGCGTTCGTTCTTGCGTTTCATGGGGCATTAAGGATATCGGAGCTACTCCCCAAATCCAAAATGGGCGGGTCGGGTATTTTAGTCGAGCACGTAATGGTAGTTCCTACGGGGATTCAGTTGTGGATAAGTCACTCGAAGACCGACGCGTTAGGTAAGGGCGTTAGGATTCAGTTGGTGGCCCAGGACGATAAGTTGGTTTGCCCCGTGGAGACGGTGACTAGTTTTTTAGGCGTCAGGCCCCCAGTGCAAGGTTTGTTCTTAGTGCACCAGAATGGGGGGCCACTTACCAAATATAAATTTGATGCAGTACTGCATAAGTGCCTGCTAAATTTGGAATTACAGAACATGCAAATATCCTCCCACTCATTTAGAATAGGCGCAGCATCAGAGGCGGCCCGGAGGGGGTTGTGTGAATCGGCCATTAAAGACATGGGGAGATGGAAATCAAATTGCTTTAGAACTTATGTTCGTCCTAACTTGTTTATTTACATTTTTCAGGTCAGCCCCGCACAGTTTGGATTCTGGGACATTCCTATATACATTGGGCGCATAAGAGAGCGGCCTTGCGTAGGTATTCAACTAACTTATCACTTCGTCCAGAATCATTCCAGGTTTATTGGAAAGGTGTGTGGGGACTTCAATGGCACCAACTTTATTTTCACTCAAGTGGGCTTAGTCAGCGTTGGCCTAAGCCAGATGTATTATTAGTTCATGCAGGCGGGAATGATTTGGGTAAAGTAAGGACTTTGGATTTACTGTTTTTAATTCAAAGGGATTTGCAACGGTTTTCGCTAGCCTCTCCAGGTACAATTGTAATATTTTCAGAAATCATTCCGCGCCTCTCGTGGCTCTCCTCTCCTCAGAGGAGGGCCATGGAGAAGATGAGGAAGCGTATAAATTGGGCCATGGAAAAATTTATGACCCAGCTGGGTGGTTTGTCCTACAGGCACGTGGATTTAGAAGGGGGTTTTACCGGTTTAAATAGGCAAGATGGCGTCCACCTCTCGGACGTGGGAATCGATATATTTAATTTGGGTTTGCAGTATGGAATTGAGCAGGCCGCGGGGTTGGGGTGGGGCCGGGCATGATGCTCAAGCCCGGCTTGTGGGACGTGATATGTTAATTATTGAGTTAAAATGCTGCTTGAGTTACAAAAACTGAGCAGTTGCACATATTTGGTTTTGCTTTATTAATGGCAATTTTGGATGTTGAAGTTATGAAATAAAAATGGATATGATGATTTAAAAATTCTTGTGTTTAAACCAATTAAGTTACCGCGGCCTTTATTCGCCAATGGTGGGTCAGTGTATTTATTTATTATTGTACCTGGAGTAAGGTTGTTGAGTGAATGCGTATGGCCTACAGTCCCATAAGAAAGGGGGCACATTAGGAGCCCACTTGAGTGGGATTGTGGCCAGCGCAGGGTTAATAGGTTAAAAGGTGCTGGAAGTATTGGTTTGTAATTAGTTAACATGTTGCAGGTATTTTTCCCATGTACTGTGCCTTTAAATTCAGGATCATCAGCCAGCCAATGGGATGTGACGGAAGCTTCTGGGAGCCAGGGAAGGCTTTAAAAGGATTGGCTGGGCTGGGAATCTTCCTCTTTCCCTTGGCAGCAGCAGCTGAAGAACTCCCTCCCTCCTCCCCTGTCGCGGTAAATTTTATGTGGTAGGCGTCACCCTGGCAGTCCAGGGCGGACGTGATATGTCAATTAATGAGTTAAAATGCTGCTTGAATTACAAAAACTGAGCAGTTGCACATATTTGGTTTTGCTTTATTAATGGCAATTTTGGATGTTGAACTTATGAAATAAAAATGGATATGATGATTTAAAAATTCTTGTGTTTAAACCAATAAAGTTACCGCGGCCTTTATTCGCCAATGGTGCGTCAGTGTATTTATTTATTATTGTACCTGGAGTAAGGTTGTTGAGTGAATGCGTATGGCCTACAGTCCCATGAATAGCAAATGTATTTTAGCTTCCTTGAAACATCCAGATAAAAAAAGTAAGTTTTCAAAAAAAAATTTTTCCTAAATATTTGTGACATACCTCTAGATCAGGGGTCTCCAAACTTTCTAAACAAAGGGCCAGTTTATGGTCTTTCAGACTTAAGGGGGGCCAGACTGTGGCCAGCAGGAATAGAATTTTTTTTTCTGGCATCAGTGGGAGAAAACCGTGCTACCTCTTTGGTATTAGGGGGAGAAATAGTGTCACATTGGTGATGTCACTGGCAGGAATTATGCTCCATTTCTGGAGTCAGAGGGCAAAATAGTGTCTCATATATAGTGCCCCAAAGGGCCGGATAAATGCAAGCAAAGGGCCGCATCTGGCCCCCGGGCCGCAGTTTGGAGACCCCTGCTCTAGATAATGGCTTGTCATCAACCCTCAACAACACTGCATATTTTGTAGATTAAACACAGGTGGTTAATTATTAAGTTAACTTGATATGTTACTCAATTAAGATTATGGAATTCAAAGAAATTAGATAATTCTGATATCTAGTTATTCCGCAAGACATGTATTGTTAACTATATATAAGGAAAAGTTTAAAAGCTTCTGCTATTGATCAACATTGCTTACTGGTTCTAGACACACTTGCATAATCAGGCACACCTACCTGGATACTCGCTCCAGTCTACCCAACAGCTGAGGGAGTACAGATGAGGGAATTTTTATCACCTAAAGGCAAAGTTCACTTTTTCAAGGAAAAGGTCTATGTAGTCAAGGAGCCCCAGTAGGTTAAAAAAAAAACAAAAAAACTTTGCAGCTTTGAAAAATGGTAATCAATGTAATTTTCATAATTGTAGGCCATTAGTGACTCCTCTCCCCTCCCTGAAGTCTGGTTGTGAAAGTCCCATTCTGCCTTGTTGCTAGGGTGCTCCAGCCACTGTGTGTTTGTCAAGAGCATCACAGCAGCAAGTTTTCTTCCTCATTCAGAACCCCATGCATGTGCAGTGTGCTCTCTCTCCTCCTGTTGCAGCATCACTAAAGTCAGTCGCTGCTGTGGCAGGGGGAGAGAGAGTGAGTGCACCGCACATAAGCCAGTTTTTGAAAAAGGCTAGCTACTGTAATGCCCAGGGATCACCCAGTAGCTGAAGTGCCCTAACAACAAGGCAGGATGAGGGAATGTTACCTATAGGTGGTTTTTGGCCAGTCTTCAGGAAGGGGGGAGCAAATGACCTGGCCTACAGGTATAGTGATTAACATTTTTTAAAGCTGCACAGTTTTTCTTTACTTACTGGGACCTATTGACTGTATAAGCAGTTTTCTTGAAAGATGAAATTAGTCTTTTTAAATTTGGTGTAACTATTGTGTAAGTTTTCATTGCAGTTTAAGATTATATCCACCTGTGTTCTTCCATTGCTGTGCTCCCTTGGAATGGTCCAGTTACTATACTGTTTAGTTAGCAGCACTACATTCTTCACCCTAGAAGATAACAAGCAAACGTGTTCCAATTCACTGAGCAGCAGAAATGTGGGTTGTATGTAAAATTATCTCCGACTTTCTCTTGTGCAAACATAACATTGCTGCAGCCATTTCAGAACATGTCACTATGAGCTGGTTGCATTAAAACCTGAAAAAGGAAGCAGTTCCATGCAATCATTTGTAAAAACAGATTTTCTTCCTATATTGTCTCAAATTCATCCATTTGCATGACCATTTTTTCTCTAATGCAAATGAATGCAAAAACAGCAATGCTTTTTTTCCCATTATCGAATAGCTTTAGCCAACATTATCCAACAGCGATGCTTTTTGCAAACCATGTTTCATGTTACACCCATATTTAGAGTGTGAAATGAAACATGCTTGCATCGCCCTACCCTCAAACTGTCTCCCAACTTACCTAAATGATTAGATTGAATTTATCTCAGCTGTACATGGCTCTGTCCACACAGCTGTGTCATCCATTTACAGGGAATCTCTGAAAGGGCAGACTTTGGCCCAGATTCACAGAGAGCAAGGCGCACATTACGCCCCCATAGAGCAAACACTGTACGCTACGCCAACATAGCGCGGAGAGGCAAGCATTTCATTCAGCAAGCCAGTGCTCCCAACGGTGCGCCAGCGTGGCGTGGGTTTCGAAGACGCACGCCGGCGTAGGTGGAAGTAGGCATGAACCCATGCAAATGATGGGCAGGTACGTATCACGAACTGCGCATGCGCCGTGAAGTGGACGCATGCACAGCACCCCCCTGCGCCTGCTCACAACCACACAGGCACAACTGCCTAAGCTACGTCGAATCACCGCATACGCCGAGCACATAACGTACGCCCAGCCAGACACACGTCCAACGCACAATACGCTGGCTTGTGTTCCCTGGTGCAGACCTGTGCATGTCTGTTGCCGGGTTGCACCTCATTTATGGGGAATAACTTTACGCCGGACGTACAACTTACGCGCATCTCGCGTAGCATGCGCCGGGCACACGCACATTTGTGAATCTGCGTATTTCCCTCATTTGCCTGTTTGAATGGCTAATCAATGGGAGCAGCACCATGCGCTCAGCCCACATGTGTGCCCACCCTACGCCGGCCTGTGCAAGCTATGTCGGCGGGGTGTAGCCTGTTTTTAGGCGCATGTTGGTTTGTGGGTCTGCCGCACACATACGCTGGCGCACATTTGCACTTACGTCGGCGTAACGTGTTATACGTCGGCATAAGTGCTTTGTGAATCTGGGCCTAAAAGTCACATCTGCCACCGCTACAAAGGAACGCACAGATCACACAATGGCAGCATTGCATAATTGCCACCATACTTGTAGTCTATTGTAACAATGCAGGAGCCTTTGCATTGCCCCCATGATACACTGACCATGGTTGTAATTCTCTGTGAGCTTGAAGAGAAAACATAAAAATAATAAAATGTACATTTTTTTTAAAGTGAGTGCATTTATTACAAATTTTAAGAAGGTAGACTATGCCTTTAAGCAAAACCCAGTTTATAGTAAACAGAATGCTTCAGGGTTTTTTCTGTTCTCCATGGTGTCTCACACCTTTGGACAGAGTGGGGGAGGGTTAGAGCCTCTGTTAAAGAAAAAATTGCGGGATTATGAAAAATGTCTCCATTAAGGATACAGACAAAAACATGTTTTTAAAAAGTGAGGAAAGAATAAAACCTCTGACAATGTTTTTAATGTTGTCTGTGCCTTTCCGTCCTGATGATAACTGAACCCTTTTTTTGTCCAGGCATCACAAGAACAAGAAACTGAGTAAAATGTGTTTAATGGGACCCTGTTCATTTCATGCTGAGACCTGACATTAGACAATCCTGCTGCAAAGCTTCCTCAGATAGCACACCTTATTCCACAGGCAGGTGTCCCCCCCCCCCTTTTCATAGAAGAGCCATGTAGGCAGGCAAGCCCCTTATAGAACAGCCAGCAAGAAAGCTCCCCAAAACAGCCAGATAAGCAAACATGCCAGCCCCTCCATCAGAGTCCACCTGACCCCATGCACAGGTCTACCACAAGCATAACCCAAAGTACTTGCCTGGCTGTAATCCAGTCATGGTTGCGTCTGGCCTGAGCTACAGTGTTCAGAGTTGAATTGGGACAGCAGTTTGTCAGGGACTGGCATGAGTGTCCTGTGCATTGGCAATGGGGCAGTGGCACCATTTGTAAAGATTCACACAGTTAGAGCATGTTGCTGAAGAGGAGCAAATAACATAGCATGGCCCTCCCTTACCACAGGAACGTTGAAAGATATAAGCTGAGGTACCCTTGTGGAAGAGAGGCCGAGTTGGCTTTATTCAAAGGCTTATTTAAAGGGAAAGATTGAGAAAGAAAATGTATTAATATTTAAGAATTTACACACACACACACACATTCTATTTCACACTATTGTAGCAAAAGACCAAGCTCATGTTTAGAACAAATAAAGTTCAAAGGGGACTCTACTTTTATTACCAATATAACATATAAAGCTTCAACACAAGCCAATTTGTAACTTAATTTTATTTAAAATGTTATGTTATTAACTGTTAATAACTGTTAATAACTGTTTTTTCAGATACCTACACTGAGATACAAGTAAATGTTTAGGCATTCTCTCATCTCCGTTCCCAGTTGATGCCTCCATTCCCAGTTCATGCCTTCTATGGGGAAACAGGTCGGGTGGAGCTATAGACCTTGATGTCATTACGTTTCTTTCAACTCAGTCACTTGGTTTGATCCTTGGCTGTTCCTAATTGTTTTTTTCACCATTTTTCGTTTTCCTTGCTGTCGTGGTGTTAAATATTTGCTGTGAAATGCTTGCTGTGGTTTTAAAGAATAAACCTGTTTGAAGTTTTTCTGCACCATAAAGCCTTCCTTTTTTATCTCCTACTGAGTGATACTCACAGGATTATTTTTGGAGATAAAACGATACCCGCTTGTGGATTCCCCTCTGTTTTTTTAAATCAAGAGCCCAGCTGGAAAAGTTTCCGAATACTGGATGTTCCCTAAAGTTTCTACATTGTTCCTTTATATAGCACGGTCTATATTAGTTCACTTGTGAATATGTTCATATGGACTTTTGTTTTTACACAGACTTTATTTATGTGTATTTGCACACTTTTGTAGTTACTTATATTTTTTTAATCTAAATTTTTTTTATCACAGTTTGACACTTAATTAATCAATTAGTGGTTGCGCGCTTGTTTCTTTTGTATCACATGTTTTTGGGCTTTTAGGGCCAGATCCACAAAAACCTGACGTAACTTAAAAAATCCAATTTAAGTTACACTGGCTTAAAGTTTCTACCTAAGTGCCTGATCCACAAAGCACTTATCTAGAAATTTCAGGCTGTGTAACTAAAATTCCGCCGGCGCAAGGCGTTCCTATTCAAATGGGGCGAGTCCCATTTAAATGAGGCGCGCTCCCGCGGCGGCCGTACTGCGCATGCGCGTCGGCCGTACTGCGCATGCGCGAAGTTACGTTACGCCGAGTTTTGAGGATCGCGACGGCTTAAAGTTGCGTCGGGGAAAAAAAAAATGACAGCGGCATGCATTCCTGAGGGAGAACTCCATGCCAATTTTCAAAGAAAAAACCGGCATGGGTTCCCCCCCCAGGAGCATACCAGGTCCTTAGGTCTGGCATGGGTTGTAAGGAGACCCCCCCACGCCGAAAAATTGACGTAGGGGGTCCCCCTACAATCCATACCAGACCCGTATCCAAAGCACGGTACCCGGCCGGCCAGGAAGGGAGTGGGGACGAGCGAGCGCCCCCCCCCCTCCTGAGCCGTGCCAGGCCGCGTGCCCTCAACATGGGGGGGTTGGGTGCTCTGGGGCAGGGGGGCGCACTGCGGGCCCCCTTACCCCAGAGCACCCTGTCCCCATGTTGATGAGGACAGGACCTCTTCCCGACAACCCTTGCCATTGGTTGTCGGGGTCTGCGGGCGGAGGCTTATCGGAATCTGGAAGTCCCCTTTAATAAGGGGGCCCCCAGATACCGGCCCCCCACCCTAAGTGAATGGATATGGGGTACATCGTACCCCTATCCATTCACCTGGAGGCAAAAAGTAAAAGTTAATAAACACACAACACAAGGCTTTTTAAAATAGTTTATTATTCTGCTCCGGACGCCCCCCCTGTCTTCGTTATTAGCTCAATTACCAGGGGGGGCTTCTTCTTCCGCTCTCCGGGGGTCTTCTTCCACTCTCCGGGGGTCTTCCGCTCTCCGGGGGGGCTTCTCCGGACTCCGGGGGGGGCTTCTCCGGACTCCGGGGGGCTTCTTCCATCTTCTCCCCTCTTCCGCTCTTGACTCGGCGAACCCCGGTTCTTCTGCAGCTCTCCGGTGCCTTCTTTCACAGCGCTGGCTGCCTGCTATGTTTGTGTGTTAGCTCGATTTCAAACAGGCAGCCGGCGCGGTCTTCTGTGACGTCAGGGTCTTCTGGTCTTCTGTTCTTCCGATGTTGCCTCGTCGCCTGTTGTCGCTGTAATGATGGAAGCGCGCCTTGCATCCCATTTATATAGGCATCACCGTCCCATCATGCTCCGGTAGGTACCCGCGTGGTGGGTGCCTACCCACGTGCACCCACCACGTGGGTACCTGCCGGAGCATGATGGGACGGTGATGCCTATATAAATGGGATGCAAGGCGCGCTTCCATCATTACAGCGACAACAGGCGACGAGGCAACATCGGAAGAACAGAAGACCAGAAGACCCTGACGTCACAGAAGACCGCTCCGGCTGCCTGTTTGAAATCGAGCTAACACACAAACATAGCAGGCAGCCAGCGCTGAAGAAGAAGGCACCGGAGAGCTGCAGAAGAACCGGGGTTCGCCGAGTCAAGAGCGGAAGAGGGGAGAAGATGGAAGAAGCCCCCCGGAGTCCGGAGAAGCCCCCCCCGGAGTCCGGAGAAGCCCCCCCGGAGAGCGGAAGACCCCCGGAGAGTGGAAGAAGACCCCCGGAGAGCGGAAGAAGAAGCCCCCCCTGGTAATTGAGCTAATAACGAAGACAGGGGGGGCGTCCGGAGCAGAATAATAAACTATTTTAAAAAGCCTTGTGTTGTGTGTTTATTAACTTTTACTTTTTGCCTCCAGGTGAATGGATAGGGGTACGATGTACCCCATATCCATTCACTTAGGGTGGGGGGCCGGTATCTGGGGGCCCCCTTATTAAAGGGGACTCCCAGATTCCGATAAGCCTCCGCCCGCAGACCCCGACAACCAATGGCAAGGGTTGTCGGGAAGAGGTCCTGTCCTCATCAACATGGGGACAGGGTGCTCTGGGGTGGGGGGGCCCGCAGTGCGCCCCCCTGCCCCAGAGCACCCAACCCCCCCATGTTGAGGGCACGCGGCCTGGCACGGCTCAGGAGGGGGGGGGGGCGCTCGCTCGTCCCCACTCCCTTCCTGGCCGGCCGGGTACCGTGCTTTGGATACGGGTCTGGTATGGATTGTAGGGGGACCCCCTACGTCAATTTTTCGGCGTGGGGGGGGTCCCCTTACAACCCATACCAGACCTAAGGGCCTGGTATGCTCCTGGGGGGGAACCCATGCCGGTTTTGTTTTTTACAAATTGACGTGGAGTTCTCCCTCGGGAAAGCATACCAAATGCCGTCGCTGCAATGGGCCTTTACAAGGTGTGACTAACTTTACACTTTGTAAAACGAGCCCTAATTTTACACTTGCAAAATAACACTTACGGCGCAAAAAAGAAGCTAGAAAGCTTTGTGGATCGCCTTAAGTGCTAATTTGCATACTAGCAACGGCATTTCGACTCGAAATGCCCCCAGCGGCGGATGCGGTACTGCATCCTAAAATTAGGCAGTGTAAATCAATTACACATGCCGGATCTTCTGTGTAACTTTGGAAAAAGCCTTTTGAGGATCGTTTTCAAAGTTACACACAGACTGAACAGCACTTAAGTCGGAGTATCTCTTTTGAGGATCTGGCCCTTAGTATTTAGGCTATAACAAGCAGCAGCACCTACACACATATATTTCACTTGGTTAGCGCAATAGTTTTTATTATTAGTTATTCTCTCATCTGCAACAGGAATTACATTTTTGGTTAGATAAATAAGAGTGTTTTTTTAATATATATATATATATATATATATATATATATATATATATATATATATATATATATATATATATATAATCTTTTTATTATTATTAGATTAACCACTTGACAACTGGGCACTTAAACACCCTTAATAACCAGACCAATTTTCAGCTTTCGGTGCTCTCACATTTTGAATGACAATTACTCAGTCATGCAACACTGTATCCATATGAAATTTTTGTCCTTTTTTTCCACACAAATAGAGCTTTCTTTTGGTGGTATTTGATCACCTCTGCGGTTTTTATTTTTTTTCGCTATAAATGAAAAAAGAATGTAAATTTTGTAAAAAATGAATTTTTCTTAATTTCTATTATAAAATTTTGCGAAAAAGTAATTTTTCTTCATAAATTTGGCCAAAATGTATACTGCTACATATCTTTGGTAAGAAAAAAAAATTGTGGATATTATTTAGTCAGTTATTATTTAGAAAGTTATAGGGTCTACAAGCTATGGTGCCAATTACTGAAAATGTATCAATTTGATCACACCTGATGTACTGACAGCCTATCTAATTTCTTGAGACCCTTACAAGCCTGTAAAGTACAAATACCCCCCAATCACCCCTTTTTGGAAAGTAGACATTCTAAGGTAGTTAGTAAGAGGCATAGTTAGTTTTTTGAAGTTGTCATTTTTTCCCCAAATTCTTTGCAAAATTAATATTTTTATTTTATTTTTATTTTTTTTCACACCAAATTGTCATTATAACAGGTTATTTCTCTCATATGGCATGTATATTCCACAAATGACACACCAAAATGTATTCTGCTGCTCCTCCTGAGTATGGCGATACCACATGTGTGAGACTTTTACACAGCCTGGCCACATACAGAGGCCCAACACTGAAGTAGCAACTTCAGGCGTTCTAGGAGCATAAATTACACATCAAATCTCTCAACCACCTATTACACTTTTGAAGGCCCTGGAGCACCAGGACAATGGAAACGCCCACAAAGTGACCCCATTTTGGAAAGCTAACACCCCAACGTATAATCTATGAGGCATAATGAGTCTTTTGAATGGTTCATTTTTTTCAAGATGTTTTTGGAAAATGTGGAAAAAAATAAAAAAAGGCATTTTTTTTACACAAAGTTGTCCATTTATAGGATATTTCCAACACATAGCATGTACATAGCAAACATTACACCCCCAAAATATATTCTGCTGCTCCTTCTGAGTATGGCGATACCACATGTGTGAGACTTTTTTTTTGTTTTGTTTTTTAATCAGATACTTTTTTTTTGAGAAATTTGAAAGCAGACATATAAAAAACATATACAAACAATTTTCTCCCCCCCCCTTTTTTTCTTTCTCCCTTAAAAGAAAAAAAAACCCTTCAAAATGTATTACAAGACAAATTTCGAATATCATCAGGGCCACAGAAAGAAACAATACACCACATTTATACTATTCAACACTACATGTAGTATATTCAATCTATCCAAGAGCATTTATGTAATATTAGGAGAGCTAGCTCCATAGGGGCCTACACCGTATATCATATCTCTCCTAATAAGCTTCTTTTGCCTACTAAATCTTTATTCCATACCGCCATCTAATTAAATAAAATAGCCGCTACAGCTCTGTCTCCATGAATCCTGCTTTGCACAAGCCGTAATGGTGCCAAGCCTTGGGTACCCAACCAGGGATCCCATATGTTCTCAAACTTCCCCGGACTGCCCCGGTGCTTAAACGTAAGTTGTTCCCTAACGAGAGAGTCATTTATCGATGTGATCCATTCTATGTGTGTGGGGGCCACTACAGACAATCATTTCCTGGCAATAAGTTTCCTAGCCAAAAACAAAACCCTAAGAATAGCAGCAGAGGTGTATGGCCCATACCGCTCTTCATCTAACCACCCCAACAGAGTTTAGGATCAATAGGCAGTTGAATGTTCCATATGCTGTTGATAGTAACCACTACCGCAGCCCAATAGTGCTGCAGCTTTGGGCACCTCCACAGCATATGCACAAGTGTCCCGTTATCCACCAAGCAGCGGGGGCAGAACGGATCATCTCTTCTACGCCATGTATACAGTTTTTCAGGTGTACGATATGTCCGATGAATAATAAAGAGCTGTGTAAGCTTCTGAGTTGATGACAGTGATACCTTGAGAACATTGCCCAGTATTACTTTCCACTCCTCATCGGAAACTTGTCCTATATCGTCCCCCCAGCCAGCTCTACATCTCAGGGTCATTGTCCCAGAGACATGGTCAAGAAGAGAGCCATACAAGAATGAAATTTGTACTTTCCTGGAGGGTACCATAGTTAATTTCATAAGCACTACCGGTCTAGCGGGCTCCCATATGGAGATTGTGGCCTGCGCCAAAATAGCGTGTCGCAATTGTAAATATTGAAAAAAGGACGTGTTGGGTAGGTCAAATTCCTCATGCAGGGACTGAAAGTCCTGGAGTATGCCTTACAGTATAGTTGTGAGATATACCTTATCCCCCGTCTTTCCCAATTGGAAAAATGTTGTAGTTTATTAAGTTCTAGGTAATTACTATTCTTCCATATACGTGACCAGTTAGTATATCCCGTATATTGCAAGTGCTGTTTAGTCTTGTTCCATACCTTATCTATAAGTATAAGAGTGGGGTACTGGTCCTTAGCACCCAGTTCCCCCCGCCTCTATACATTCCACCAGGTTATTCCCCATTACCTGGGTACTCACTATGTTTCTAATAGGGTCCAAGGACTCTGGGCATAGCCATCCTGTCAAATGTTGTAACTGTGCTGCCAAAAAATAGAAAAATGGGTTCGGTACTGCTAGACCTCCCAAGTCCTTTGTCTCCTGTAAAGTTTCCCATTTGATTCTTGGGACTTGTTTCCTCCATATTAGTGTCCCGGTATATGGTATAACATCTTTTAAATACATGAGCAGGGATCCAGATGGGGGCATTGTGGAGCACATAGAGTAACTGAGGATTCCAAATCATTTTGATCAGGTTACAGCGCCCAACCACGGACAACGGCAACTTGATCCAACTAGATGTTTTTTCCTGAATTTTTTTTAAAACAGGTTCCACATTCAGCTTGATATATTGTTCTAAATTAGGGTGAACCATAATACCTAAATATTTGAATTTATCCACCACTTTGATCTGGTCCGCACTCTGCGGCAAGGGTCCCGGAAGTGGGTCCAATGGGAGAAGGGTAGATTTATCCCAATTGATTGTAAACCCGGAAAATGTTCCGAAGGTGTGAACCAATTCCATGAGGTGGACCAGGGATACAGATGTATCGCCCAAAAACAGCGTCTGCATATAGTGCCAGTTTATCTTCTAGTTCTGCTCTGGAACTGGGTCAGTTCCAGAGAAGGCAGAGGTAGGTACAGTTAAGCGTTAGGCAGAAGTGTGGTCGTATAACAAGCCAGGGTCAGTTTCGGAGAAGGCAGAGGTATTTTTATCATTAGGCAGAAGCGTGGTTGTATAACGGTCCAGGGTCGGTTCCGGAGAAGGCAGAGGTATGTACAGTGCAGTGGTGTAAGGGGTGTGGAGGAAAATGACAGGAAATTAGAATTTTGTTTACCATACTTCCCCAATAATGTTGGAAAGTATTGTAACGGCGGAAACATACACCTAAACAGAGGCCTGGTTGGGAAGGACAATCGGGACAATAAACTGTGGTGTCTCTTCTGACTCCTCCTCTGGAGCACACCCAGCATTTCTTCTGATGTCTTGTGCCTGTTTCACGGGGGGGATTTTCTCAGGAAAGTGGCATTCATGGAGTCTGCTCACGCAATCAGAGCGTATATTTTCTGGTGGGCTTTTAGGGTACAAAAGGGCGGTGACAACTTCTTCTTGGTATTGCAGCTAGGATACAGGGTTTTCTGTAGATTTTTTGTAAATAACATAAGTGGCCAAATATACAAGGCCAAAGTGAAAAAATAAATGGAAACTTTTTTATACCAGTGACGGGATTTTCTTGTGGAAAGGTAGGGTTCAATCATCAGATCATTGAAGTCCACTCCCCCCATAAACAAATTATATTCGCAGATGCATGCTGGTTTCTGGACTGGGCCACTTCTTCTGTGGACTTCCACGTAGGTGTCGTTGTGGATCATTGTAAGCATGTGGACATTTCATTTGTCCCTACACCTGACAGCCAATAGCTCCTGGATCCTCAATGATGCTTAGCTTCTCATTGACCAGTTTTTGTGGGAAGCCCTTTCTATTGGCTCTTACTGTGCCACATGCTGGGGTGTCCCTCAGGTGAAGATTGCTAAACAGGGACAGGCTAGTGTAAAAATGATCCACATAAAGGTGGTATCCTTTTCCAAGAAGTGGATAGACAAGCTCCCAGATCACTTTTCTGCTGGCTCCTATATACTCTGGGCATTCAGGGGGATGCAGTTGGGAGTCCTTACCTTCGTACACCAGGAAGCCGTAAATGTATCCCGTGCCTCGGTCGCAAAGTTTGTACAGTTTAACCCCATATCCGGCCCTTTTGCTGGGGATAACTTGTTTGATGCCCAGCCTGCCTGAGAATTTTACAAGGGACTCATCTATGGAGATATTCTGTTCGGGGATATATAACTGGGGACATTTTTCAGAGAAATGATTTAGGAGTGTTTTAAATAATTTGTCAAAAGCTGGGTCATTTCGGGGAGGGCACTGGGTGTTATCGTTATAGTAGAGGAACCGCATAATCATTAGGTATCGGGATCTGGGCATAGTGGATGAGAAGACTGGCATGTTCAAGTCATGTTATACAGTCATCTCTCTTTTTACACTTTACCCTTCCTTATTTTACTTACCCCCCCTTAGGCATCCACCATGATCGTATATTCTATAGATTTTTTGAACTTCAGCCATTTCCCCAATATGATGAAGTATGCCTCTAGGGAGTCATCAACTATATGTATTGTTTCCTCTTTTGATCCTCAACTAGTCCACCTTTGCTACCCACTCCTTCATAGTTGGCACTTCTAGGGTTTTCCACCGTATTGGGATCAGGCTTTTTGCTGCATTAAATAACTATGGAACTAGGGTACATTTGTAATGAGCGGACGTTTTTTCCATATGATGAAACAGGCATTTCCAGGGGTCCATCTGAATGTCTTCTCCTGATATTTGGTGTATCACCCTAATAATTCCCTCCCAATAAGGCTGGATTTTTGCGCATTTCAACCATAGATGCGCAAAGTTCCCCCGGAGCGTCACATCCCCTCCAACAAATTTGGGGGACATGCGCTCCAAACCTCCGTGCCCTCTTTGGGGTCACATACCATCTTGCTAATCATTTATAGCACATCTCCATTGTCTTAGCATCGCTTGAAGAAATACATGCTAATCTTAAGATCTTCCTCTTATATTTCTCATCTCGGATGGCTCCCATTTCCTCCCCCCCATTTTCCCAAATAAAGTGGATATTTAGGTTCTGCTTCCTTTATCAGTATTTTATATATTTTGAATATACTTTGCTTTAAGCACAAAGGGAAACTAAACAGTTTCTCTATTAACTTCATCCATAATCATACCAGACCCTTATCCGAGCATGCAGCCAGGCAGGTCAGGAAAGGGGGTGAGGACGAGCGAACGCCCCCCCCCCTCCTGAACCATACAATGCCGCATGCCCTCAACATGGGGGGTTGGTGCTTTGGGGCAGGGGGCCTTGCACCCCCCACGCCAAAGCACCTTGCCCCCATGTTGATGAGGACAAGGGTCCATTCCCGACAACCCTGGCCATTGGTTGTCAGGGTCTGCGGGCAGGGAGGCTTATCGGAATCTGGGAGCCCTCTTTAATAAGGTCCCCCACCCTATGTGAATGAGTAGGGGTACAAAAGCCCCAAAGCACCCACCCGCCCATGTTGAGGGCATGTGGCCTGGTACAGTTCAGGAGGGGGCGCTCGCTCGTCACCACCCGCTTTCCTGACCTGCCGAAGCTGCGTGCTCGGATAAGGGTCTGGTATGGATTTTGGGGGGACCCCCATGCCATTTTTTCGGTGTGGGGGGTTCCCCTTAATATCCATACCAGACCGAAGGGCCCGGGATGCTCATGAAGGGGCAACCCATGCCGTTTATTTTTTATTTTTTTAAATTGGCGTGGAGTTCCCCTTCATGCACAAGTCGTTAAAAAAAAGTAGTGCTGGAACTACTTTGAAGCCGGCACGAATTAAAGCCGTGCCAATATAAATGGTAGTCATTGATAATCATGAAGAATGACTTGTCATGCGATTTTGCAGTCCAAAAATCGTGGGACAAGTCGTATAAGTGTGAAAGGGGCCTTAGGCCCCGTACACACGGTCGTTTTGGTCCGATGAGAATGAACCGAAGTTCATTTTCATTGGACCAAACCGACCGTGTGTATAGGCTATCGGTCTGTTTTCCTTCGGTCCAAAATTTTAAAACATGCTTCAAAACCGAACCGATGGACCGCTGCCCCATTGGACCAAACCGATGGTTAGTACAGAAAAGCATCGGTTCAAAACCCGCGCATGCTCAGAATCAAGTCGACGCATGCTTGGAAGCATTGAACTTTTTTTTTTTCAGCACGTCGTGTGTTTTACGTCACCGCGTTCTGACCCAATCAGATTTTGAACTGATGGTGTGTACACACATCAGACCATCAGGCCACTTCAGCGGTGAACCGATGAAAACGGTCCGTCGGACCATTCTCATCGGTTTTGTCTAGGGTTCCTAGAATAAAGCCACAGTCCACTCTGTCAAAAGCCTTTTCTTTTCCGTACATCACGGGACACAGAGCGGCATATTCATTACTATGTGGGTTATATGGAGTACCTTCAGGTGATGGACACTGGCAATCTCAAACAGGAAGTCCCCTCCCTATATAACCCCCTCCCATAGGAGGAGTACCTCAGTTTTTTCGCCAGTGTCTTAGGTGTTGGTCACAAAGAAGTTTGCCTCCAGGTTCTTGAGACTAGGCAGACTATACCGGATCTGTCCAAAGTGCCTCAGAGCCAAAGTGGACAGTACCCGGGCCCCAAGTCGTGGGGTTTCGCCTATAATGCCTCTTCGCAAGGGGCTGGATCCTGGGCCCAGAACTTTGAGCTTTCTAAAGCCCAAAAGGTACTGTTGCCAGGATGCTGTATAGGTCCAGGGCAGTGGTGTTCCACAGGACCCGGGTCCCTGAAGGTCTAGTACAGAACCCACGGAGATGGGGGAAGATTGGGCCTCTTGCTTTTTTTGCAATACCCTGCAGCGTGGAGCAGGTAAGAGGGGGGCCTGCGGAACTTGGTTTGTCGGCAGGTCCCTCAGGGGGAAGACTAGTTGGGTTAGCCTGGGATGCTCTGCATGGGCAACTATTACCACTATGTCTGCTAGACAGGATGGTCACCTCCCATTTACTAGTATACCCCCCCCCACCCCCATGGACTGTGTTGCTTGTGGCTGTCCCGCATGGTTTTGGGGGGTAGAGGCTCTTTGCCTGGTTCTAGGACAAGCAGGGCAAGCCCACCCCCCGTTATCTCTCGGCTTAAAGGCCAGGGACTTACCTGTATTGGGTGCGTTTTTTCCCCTGCAGCTCTGGGTCCTCTTGCGCCGCCGGCGTGCTGCTCCTCTCCTCAGAGAGACATGCTTCCCCTCTGGGACGCGCGCGCGCATGATATAGATGCGCGCTGAGGGGGCGGGGAGCGTCGCAACGTCGGCGGGGAGAGAGGGGCGTTCCCCCCTCGCTGTTATCTTCAGCAGTTCTGTCCTCCGGTCAGTGTAGGATTCGTCTGCTGACTGGAGGGACACAGAGCAGCTGGTGTCAGGGGAGTGGTCCCTCCATCCCCAAGTCTTTCAGGAGATCTGCCAGAGATGGGGATCTCCGGATGTGGACATCATGGCGTCAAGGTTCAACAGGAAACTGAGCAAGTTCGTATCCCGATCAAGGGACCCTCTGGCCTGTGGAACCGATGCGTTGGTTTGTCCTTGGCATCCGTTCAGTCTGCTGTACGCCTTCCCCCCATTACAGATGCTGCCCCGCCTGCTGCACAGGATCAGGGTGGAGAACAGACCAGTCATTCTGATAGCCCCAGCATGGCCCCGGAGGTCGTGGTACTCACTAATCGTGAGAATGTCAGTGGGAGAACCATGGACCCTTCCACTTCGGCCAGACCTACTCTCTCAAGGCCCGATACTCCACCCTGCCTTACGGCATCTAAATTTGACGGCTTGGCGGCTGAATCCCTGATCCTCAGGGGTAGGGGCCTATCTAGCCAAGTTATTTCTACTCTGATTAAGGCTAGAAAACCAGTCTCCAGAGTAATCCAGAGATGGCTTCCACGCAAATACACCGTTGACAGGGTATTGCGTTTCCTCCAGATAGGGGTAGATAAGGGCTTGGCCTTAAGTACTATTAAAGGACAGATTTCTGCCTTATCAGTATGGTTTCAGAGGCCGTTAGCCACGCACTCTTTGGTTAAAACCTTTTTACAGGGGGTCTTACGCATTAATCCCCCCATCAAGTCTCCGGTTTGTCCGTGGGATTTGAATCTTGTGTTGTCAGCGCTGCAAAAACAGCCATTTGAGCCTCTGGCAGAGGTTCCGTTGGTATTACTGACTCGGAAGTTGGTATTTTTGGTCGCTATGGCTTCCGCTAGAAGAGTTTCAGAGCTGGCAGCCTTGTCTTGTAAAGAACCATACCTCATTCTGCATAAAGACAGGGTGGTTCTCCGTCCACATCCGTCTTTTCTGCCTAAGGTGGTGTCCAGTTTTCACTTGAACCAGGATTTGGTCCTACCATCCTTTTTTCCAAAGCCCACTTCTAGAAAGGAAGGGTTGCTGCACACCTTGGATATTGTCAGGGCCATGAAGGCCTATCTCAAGGCTACAGAAGAGATTCGAGAGACGGATACATTGTTCATTCTGCCGGAAGGGCCCAAGAGAGGTCAGGCGGCAGCTAAAGCTACCATCTCTAGATGGATTAAACAGGTAATCGGTCAGGCCTACGGCTTGAAGGGGTTGCCCCCTCCTTTATCTGTTAAGGCCCATTCTACTAGGGCCATGAGCGCCTCCTGGGCAGCACACCACCAGATCTCTATGGCTCAGGTTTGCAAGGCGGCAACCTGGTCATCGGTCCACACGTTCACAAAATTTTACCAATTGGACGTGAGACGAAGGGCCGATGCAGCCTTTGGACAGGCAGTGCTGCAGGCTGCGATTTGAGATCCTCAAGATTCGGGGCACCCTTGGTTAATTAATGAATTAATTAAATTAATCAGAATAATTATTTTTTGTTGGATTTAATTTGGATTTATTATGATTTAAAGAATACTTTCTGAATTAAATCTCCTGGCTGAGATGTCTCCCTCCCCTCATTGGAAGCATTGCTTTCGGACATCCCACATAGTAATGAATATGCCGCTCTGTGTCCCGTGATGTACGGAAAAGAAAAGGGGATTTTTAATACAGCTTACCTGTAAAATCCTTTTCTTGGAGTACATCACGGGACACAGAGCTCCCACCCCTCTTATGGGGAACATTTTGGGTGGCATACTGCTTGCTACAAAACTGAGGTACTCCTCCTATGGGAGGGGGTTATATAGGGAGGGGACTTCCTGTTTGAGATTGCCAGTGTCCATCACCTGAAGGTACTCCATATAACCCACATAGTAATGAATATGCCGCTCTGTGTCCCGTGATGTACTCCAAGAAAAGGATTTTACAGGTAAGCTGTATTAAAAATCCCCTTTTTGGCATCTATCGACAGTAGTATGACAGGGCCCCTCTCTTTCTCAAATGACGGAGCGATCACTTGTAAACAAACCGGCGTCATGTGATGACACCGGTTCCTCCCTCCTCTCTCTGTACCGATCGGTACAGTGTGAGAGGAGAGGGGGGAGAGCTGAAGCAGCAGCACTGTGGGCTGGATCTGTGACAATTGCAGTCACAGATTCAGCCATCCATCCCTGCCCAATACTCTGCAATACCCTGCGCAATACTCTGCAGTACCCTGCGCAATACTCTGCAATACCCTGCGCAATTCTCTGCAATACCCTGCGCAATACTCTGCAATACCCTGCGCAATACTCTGCAATACCCTGCACAATACCCCAATACTCTGCAATACCCTGCAATACTCCAATACCTTGCAATACTCCGCAATACTTCCCCACCGCCTGCCACCCTCTGGTGTTTTTACAGACTTATTGACCCCACATCTCACTGTAAAGAGGACCTGTCATGCCATATTCCTATTACAAGGGATGTTTACATTCCTTATAATAGGAATAAAAGTGATAAAAAAATGTATTTTTGGGGAAAAAAGTGTCAAAATAAAGTAAAATGAACAATACATTTTTTATTTTATTTTTAAAGCGCCCCTGTCCCCGTGTGCTCGCATGCAGAAGCAAACGCATACGTAATTTCCGCCTACATATGAAAACGGTGTTCAAGCCACACATGCCGCCATTGTATTCTCTAGGGGCCAGATCCTCAGCCAGCGGTGCAAATTTAGTTTGTCCTAACTTATGTCATTTAAGTTACGTTGCCCTAAGTTGGTGTCGTAAGTGCCGTATCCACAGCGCATTTGCGTCTAAATTTGCGCCAGCGTAACTTAAATTCAGAGGCGTAAGGCGGGGTTTTCGCAAGTGGGAAGGAAGTGGGCGTGCTTCATTGTAATGAGCCGTGACCCCATGCAAATGAGGCGCCGGCCGTACTGTGCATGCGCGCACGAATCGGGACCTCACTGGGCATGTGCAGAACTGGTCTCGGCGCAATCAGTGAGATAGGTAAAAGGCCAAGTGTACTTAGTTTGAGGATCGCCCTGTGTCTAAAAAGCCCCACACACACACACTTCTCTTGCAAAAGTATATCCCATTGTTTCCCTTCCATGAGCAATTTGCTTCTGCTCTGTTTGTTTGTGTGTTGGTAAGTTGTGTTTGTGAGAAAAGTGTTTGAGGAGTTGGAGAGTCTAGTTGTTGTTTGTTTTTGCGAAGTGTCTTTATTTAATTTGTTTGTTAGTGTTTTTGCTGATTGTTTTTTGGTGTTTGTTTTTTGTTTTTTTGTTTGTGCGTGTTTGTTTGTTTTTGAATTTATATTAGCTGTGTCCTTGTGTGTTTATATTTTTTGTAGTTTTTTGTGGTGTATATTTTTGTCTGGTTTTTGGGTGTGTATTCTAGATTGTTTGTCGGGTGTGTTTGTTGTTGCTGGGTGGTGTATGTGATGCCCCCCAAACGCAGGAAGCTTAATTTCACCCTGGGAGAGAAGCAAATTCTTGCTCGGGGCATTGTGAAATATGGGCGATTTCTGCATGGCCCTGAGAGCCAGAACACCACCCCGGCCAGGAGGAGGCATCTTATTAAAAAGATCACGGACCAGATCAATGCGGCGGGGGGGGGAGACCAGGACCCCCGCTGGCATACAGAAAAAAATAAATGATCTGAGGAGCGTCGTCCGGAATAAGATGGCAAGGATCGACGCCCATACCAGGGGCACTGGAGGAGGGGGACCCTGCCCAGTCAGACTGACGGAGGAGGAATGGGCAGTGGCCCAGTGTTTCCACCCACAGCAGGTGGTGGGCCTGCCTGGCTATACGTCAGATGTTCCGAGGAGGACAGGTACGTTTTTTTTTGGAATCTCTGTTGATTAGCATGTGTGGGTGGGGGAAGGGAAGATGTGCCAAGTGTGTGGTTCCTCAAACATGTGATTGTTTTGTGTCCTCCACAGATGGCCAGGAGGTTGCAGGCCAGGAGGTTGCAGGCCAGGAGGTTGCAGGCCCATCGGGCCAGGCTGCTGCACCACCCCCAAGACAGGCTGATGATGAGTCCCAAGAAGGGCAGGATTCCCCAGGGGAGGGGATTGGCCAAACCTCCACTCATGAGGAGGTTGAGGGGGAGGAGGTTGAGGGGGAGGAGGATGAGTGGGAGGAGGATGATGAGGGGGAGGAGGACGAAAATATGCAGATTGGCCGGGAAGTCCTCCTGGCCACTGATATGATGACCTTTGAGTCTTCCCCTGAGGCTACCCCTGAGGCTGGCACCAGTCAGGCCACCATCAGGGGTAGCCCCTCCCACTTCTCCCCCAACAGGCCTCCAGTCACTAGTGTTGAGCAGAATATGCCATATTCGATTTCGCGATATATCTCGAATATATATTCGAATATTCGAGATATATTCGCTAAATTCGAATATTCGTGATATTTTATCGAAATTAATTGAATGCGATTTTTCGCTATTGCGAATGCGAAAATAATTGCGATTTTTTTAATAACTGCGGTAGGAGCGCTCTGATTGGCTTAGAATATTCGTGATATTTTATCGAAATATCGCAACATGCGAATGCGATATTTATTGCGCAATTTCGAGATATGCTGGAGGAGCGCTCTGATTGGCTCAGAATATTCGTGATATTTTATCGAAATATCGCAACATGCGAATGCGATATTTATTGCGCAATTTCGAGATATGCTGGAGGAGCGCTCTGATTGGCTCAGAATATTCGTGATATTTTATCGAAATATCGCAACATGCGAATGCGATATTTATTGCGCAATTTCGAGATATGCTGGAGGAGCGCTCTGATTGGCTCAGAATATTCCTGATATTTTATCGAAATATCGCAGCATGCGAATGCGATATTTATTGCGCAATTTCGAGATATGCTGGAGGAGCGCTCTGATTGGCTCAGAATATTCCTGATATTTTATCGAAATATCGCAACATGCGAATGCGAAATTTATTGCAGATATTTCGAAAACTGCTGTAGCAGCACTCTGAAATCGAATATGTATGATATTTTAACCAAAATACATATTGCGATTGCGATTTTTCGATCGCGCATGCGCAATTGCGCGAACAACACGCGACCATTTCCTGGAGCCTTGCCAGTTTCCAACTTATGATCGCAGCGCAATCACACAGCAACATGGTTGGAAGCAATTTCACTAAGTCTGAGGAAAAGTTGCTGATTTGTGTAAGTATTTTGACCACTGTTATTTCATCATCTTCAACTGCATTTTAGTCTAGTTTAAAAGTTAGTATATATGATCAGATATTAGTATTTCACAAAAAATGTGTCTCCTGCTTTTACAAAACTACAAGTCCCAGCATGCCTGGACAGCTGCAGACACCCTGGTTGGCAAATGTGTATTTAGGCACTTTTCCTTGTTATTTAGCATAATGAATTTAACATTTTATTGGACATAGGACGTATGCGAACGTCCTGACTTCAGTGTCCTCAAGGCCCAAGGACGTTCGAATACATATTGCCCTTTAGATGTTGCAGAACTACAACTTCCAGCATGCCTGGGAATGCTGGCACTTCTAGTATTGTAAGTTCTGCAGGCCCACATTTTTCAGGCCTTTATGCACGGGTCTCTAAACTGTGGCACCCTAGATGCAGCAAAAGTAAAATTCTTAGCATGCACTGACAGACCGTGGCTGATGGGAGTAGTAGTTTTGCAACAGCTGGAGGTGGACTGGTCTTGAAACCCAGAGTTAGGTAACAAACCCGTAGTGTTTTGCAACCATTCTGCCTCCAGCTGGTTATTTTCTGTTGAAAAGCCTGTGGCGTGCAAAACACAACCCAAAAACTCCACCCGGTGCAAGGAAAAATTTGCACACACCTAAAGAGTGACATCACAAAAAACTGCGACGGTTGCATACGTCAGTGGTCCTCCGAAAAGGTCCCGTCTCTGACCCCCCGGGGCGTTAGGCTCCTAGGCTCCTGACAGGGAAAAGAGTTACTGTGGTCCATACAGCCGAAGCCATATGGACCCATCTCGGTCCAAGCAGCGCAATCAACACGCGAACAACACGCGACCATTTCCTGGAGCCTTGCCAGTTTCCAACTTATGATCGCAGCGCAATCACACAGCAACATGGTTGGAAGCAATTTCACTAAGTCTGAGGAAAAGTTGCTGATTTGTGTAAGTATTTTGACCACTGTTATTTCATCATCTTCAACTGCATTTTAGTCTAGTTTAAAAGTTAGTATATATGATCAGATATTAGTATTTCACAAAAAATGTGTCTCCTGCTTTTACAAAACTACAAGTCCCAGCATGCCTGGACAGCTGCAGACACCCTGGTTGGCAAATGTGTATTTAGGCACTTTTCCTTGTTATTTAGCATAATGAATTTAACATTTTATTGGACATAGGACGTATGCGAACGTCCTGACTTCAGTGTCCTCAAGGCCCAAGGACGTTCGAATACATATTGCCCTTTAGATGTTGCAGAACTACAACTTCCAGCATGCCTGGGAATGCTGGCACTTCTAGTATTGTAAGTTCTGCAGGCCCACATTTTTCAGGCCTTTATGCACGGGTCTCTAAACTGTGGCACCCTAGATGCAGCAAAAGTAAAATTCTTAGCATGCACTGACAGACCGTGGCTGATGGGAGTAGTAGTTTTGCAACAGCTGGAGGTGGACTGGTCTTGAAACCCAGAGTTAGGTAACAAACCCGTAGTGTTTTGCAACCATTCTGCCTCCAGCTGGTTATTTTCTGTTGAAAAGCCTGTGGCGTGCAAAACACAACCCAAAAACTCCACCCGGTGCAAGGAAAAATTTGCACACACCTAAAGAGTGACATCACAAAAAACTGCGACGGTTGCATACGTCAGTGGTCCTCCGAAAAGGTCCCGTCTCTGACCCCCCGGGGCGTTAGGCTCCTAGGCTCCTGACAGGGAAAAGAGTTACTGTGGTCCATACAGCCGAAGCCATATGGACCCATCTCGGTCCAAGCAGCGCAATCAACACGCGAACAACACGCGACCATTTCCTGGAGCCTTGCCAGTTTCCAACTTATGATCGCAGCGCAATCACACAGCAACATGGTTGGAAGCAATTTCACTAAGTCTGAGGAAAAGTTGCTGATTTGTGTAAGTATTTTGACCACTGTTATTTCATCATCTTCAACTGCATTTAAGTCTAGTTTAAAAGTTAGTATATATGATCAGATATTAGTATTTAACCAAAAATGTGTCTCCTGCTTTTACAAAACTACAAGTCCCAGCCCAGCCCAGCATTTTAGTCTAGTTTAAAAGTTAGTATATATGATCATATATTAGTATTTCACAAAAAATGTGTCTCCTGCTTTTACAAAACTACAAGTCCCAGCATGCCTGGACAGCTGCAGACACCCTGGTTGGCAAATGTGTATTTAGGCACTTTTCCTTGTTATTTAGCATAATGAATTTAAAATTTTTTTGGACATAGGACGTATGCGAACGTCCTGACTTCAGTGTCCTCAAGGCCCAAGGACGTTCGAATACATATTGCCCTTTAGATGTTGCAGAACTACAACTTCCAGCATGCCTGGGAATGCTGGCACTTCTAGTATTGTAAGTTCTGCAGGCCCCCATTTTTCAGGCCTTTATGCACGGGTCTCTAAACTGTGGCACCCTAGATGCAGCAAAAGTAAAATTCTTAGCATGCACTGACAGACCGTGGCTGATGGGAGTAGTAGTTTTGCAACAGCTGGAGGTGGACTGGTCTTGAAACCCAGAGTTAAGTAACAAACACGTAGTGTTTTGCAACCATTCTGCCTCCAGCTGTTTTTTTCCTGTTGAAAAGCCTGTGGCGTGCAAAACACAACCCAAAAACTCCACCCGGATGCAGTGAAAAATGTGCACACACCTAAAGAGTGACATCACAAAAAACTGCGACGGGTACATACGTCAGTGGTCCTCCGAAAAAGGTCCCGTCTCTGACCCCCCGGGGCGTTAGGCTCCTGACAGGGAAAAGAGTTAGCAACGCATATCTCCCCTATACGTGTATCCTGTGTTGTTAATAATATATTCATAATTATGCAAATGATAATGGCTGCTATATTTATGCAAAAAAGGTGGCGACCGAAATGGCAGGATATAAAATCTTTCATGTTACCCCTGTCATTGATTAATAAGGCGAGAATGCTTCCAATTGTTGAATAGCATACATTTACGTCATATATCCATAAGGCTGTCAACAGAAGTATTACAATATACTTTGTTCTTCATCTTGCAGAAGTTCCTGGAAACAGGATACGATGAGCTGCGGAGGCAGCCAGAGAAAAGGGCTGTGGTCAGCGCCCTAATCGCTGACTTTGGCGGCCAACATGACCACAAGGCCATTGTTAAGAAGTGGTCTGACCTGAAGAGGCGCCAAATGGTTCATGTCAGACGTCTTCGGGCTAAATATCATCCAGGTAAGTTATTGTTGACAGTTATGTTTTTTTTAAAAAAAGTGAACTCGAAAGAGAGAGGAGCCGGCCTGCAGGAGTTGGGAGGCCTCCCCCAGAGGCAATCTGCCACCTTTCTCCATGCCCCGGTTGGCAATGGCGGGTGTGAGGGGGTCCTCCCAACCCAACCTCGCATAGCACACCCACCAGGGGCGGGGCTGAGACCACCAAACTCAATTCACAGGTAGCCGAGAGCGGGATCCGAACCCCTAGCTGCAGAGGTGAATCAGTTGTCAGTGCAGTGGCAATCGCGTGGAGCCACCGCAGCTCCTTTGGTGACAGTTATGTAAGGTCATATGTAATTCATGTAAGGTCAGATGTTGTTAACCAAGATGCCATGTTGTGCTAACATATATCACCACCGGCCAAGGTATTCATAGTACTGTTGAAAAAAGACATGGGGCAGCAGACAGGAACACAGAAGTTATGTGGGAACATAATTTTCCCATTGCTTTGCATGGGACTTTAAAGAAAAACCCCGACCATGGCAAGTGGGGGTGGGTAAGGTTTAAACCACCTATCCTATGTTTGTGGCTGACATATAAGTAACCTGTGTGCCAAGTTTCATATAAATATCTTTAGCCGTTTGTACGTGATGCTGGAACATACATACATACATACATACATACATACATACATTTATGCACACACACACGTTGAGTTTTATATATATAGATTACCACTAAATTCCTGTGTTAGGAGTGGGGTTGTTATAGTAATCCCGTGTGCTCCATCAGGCCCTTTTTTTAACATGAGATGGTCTGAACAAAACAAAGTAGACAAAAACAGCTCATTTTAACATGGTTGCATCCCAGCTCACGCTCAGTCCCCTGTAGTGCCCACAAGACCCTTTAATATAACATTGTCCCATTGGTTAACTGTCTATATAAATCAATTTGTATTCATATACAATACAGCAGAGTACACAGAATTTGCATACGTCATTAGAAAACATTTTTATAATATATGAACATTGTGTTATTATAGGAGCTCCAATGCCAGTTATCCGCGCCAAGCGCAGAAGGCGCCAGGCCGATGAGGAGGAGGAGGAGGATGCGGCAGAGGAGGATGCGGCAGAGGAGGAGATGGATGAAGAGGAGCAGCCAGGGCCCTCCCACTCCCCAACCCCAGCTCCTGCTGAGGAGCAAGCTGAGGAGCTTCCCCCCCCCACCACCCCAACTTCTCAAGCAGAAGAGCAGGAGGAAGAGAACGGTCCTGTGAGCCTCGTTCAGGAAGGTAAATATGTGCACAATGATTAATAACATTTCAACAATAAAATGTAGATATAAAAATGGACAACATATAAAGCGCACCTGTCAGATTGTAGAACCATAATATGGTATTGATGCTAGAAGTATACAGGTAGTGCATAATTATTAAGCAAGTAGTATTTTTGAGGATTCATTTTATTATTGAACAACAACCATGTTCTCAATGAACCCCAAAAACTCATTAATATCAAAGCTGAATTTTTTTGGAAGTAGTTTTTAGTTTGTTTTTAGTGTTAGTTATTTTCGGGGGATATCTGTGTGTGCAGGTGACTACTATTACTGTGCAGAATTTTTAGGCAACTTAACCAAAAAATAAATATATACCCATTTCAATGATTTATTTTTAAAAGTGAAACCAATATAACATCTCAACATTCACAAATACACATTTCTGACATTTAAAAACAAAACAAAAACAAATCAGTGACCAATATAGCCACCTTTCTTTGCAAGGACACTCGAAAGCCTGACATCCATGGATTCTGTCAGTGTTTTGATCTGTTCACCATCAACATTGCGTGCAGCAGCAACCACAGCCTCCCAGACACTGTTCAGAGAGGTGTACTGTTTTCCCTCCTTGTAAATCCCACATTTGATGATGGACCACAGGTTCTCAATGGGGTTCAGATCAGGTGAACAAGGAGGCCATGTCATTACTTTTTTTTATTTAATACCCTTTCTTGCCAGCCACGCTGTGGAGTACTTTGACACGTGTGATGGAGCATTGTCCTGCATGAAAATCATGTTTTTCTTGAAGGATGGTGACTTTTTCCTGTACCACTGCTTGAAGAAGGTCTCTTCCATAATCTGGCAGTAGGACTGGGAGTTCAGCTTGACTCCATCCTCAATCCGAAAAGGCCCCACAAGCTCATCTTTGATGATACCAGCCCAAACCAGTACTCCACCACCACCTTGCTGGCGTCTGAGTCGGACTGGAGCTCCCTGCACTTTACCAATCCAGCCACGGGCTCTTCCATCTGGCCCATCAAGACTCACTCTCATTTCAGCAGTCCATAAAACCTTAGAAAAATCTTTCTTGAGATATTTATTGGCACAGTCTTGACGTTGCAGCTTGTGTGTCTTGTTCAGTGGTCATCGTCTTTCAGCCTTTCTTACCTTGGCCATGTCTCTGGGTATTGCACACCTTGTGCTTTTGGGCACCCCAGTGATGTTGCAGCTCTGAAATATGGCCAATCTTGTGGCAAGTGGCATCTTGGCAGCTGCACGCTTAACTTTTCTCAGTTCATGGGCAGTTATTTTGCACCTTTGTTTTTCCACACGCTTCTTTTGTTTGATGATCACGCTTCAGAAGCTTTGCAACTTTAAGAGTGCTGCATCCCTCTGCTAGATATCTCTCTATTTTGGACTTTTCAGAGTCTGTCAAATCCTTCTTTTGGCCCATTTTGACAAAGAAAAGGAAATTGACTAATAATTATGCACACCTGATATAGAGTGTTGATGTCATTAGACCACACACCTTCTCATTACAGAGTTGTACATTACCTAATATGCCTAATCTGTAGTAGGCTTTCGAGCCTATACAACTTGGAGTAAGACAACATGCATAAAGAGGATGATGTGGTCCAAATACTCATTTGCCTAATAATTCTGCACTCCCGGGATGTGTTAGACACATAACAAGTGTATACACATGATAATGATTGATTAATAAGCAAAAAAAAAATTTTATTTATTTGGTAACGTTATTTTAAATCCAATTTTTTTTTTTATTATATCCTAACAGTATCAGGAAAGATGAGGAGGCAGACCGCGCTCATAAAGACAACCCACCAGAGGATCCAGGCAAATCAGCGCCAGATCCGCTACCTTATTCAGCAAAATGTGCTGCTGGAGCAGCAGCAATTAAAAAATATAGAGAAGCTGGAGCGCCTTCAGAAGCTCAATCAGAGTTATATCTGAAATTATGTTTTTATTAATAAATATTATTTTTTGGAAATGTTTCATTTCTTTTTGAGATAGATTTGTAGGTTTTTCAACACATCTAACTTAACATCAAACAAATCAACATCAACACATTTAACTTCATAATAAGCAAAAACATTTTATACTATTATTTTATTTAACAGTAACCTAGGACAAACTAAAGCACACGACACAGACACGACGAACACAAAATAAACAGTTGAAAAATGAACATAACAAAAGCAACAATATATATATATATACAAAGAGAGAGAGAGGGAGAGCAAGAAAGAGAGAGAATGCAGATGAGCTCTTGCAGACAGCCCAATGGTTGCAGTATAAATGCCGCAAAACAGTGTTTAACATAAGGTTCATTGTTATAGTTACACTTGCTGTTTAGATCCGGTCTGGTAGCTTGTAGCGGAGGCTGTTGGTGGATCCGCTGTGCCAGAGAGGTCATGAAGCTTTACTCAGCATGGAGGCAGCAGCAGGAGTATTAAAATATAATATAACTAGACAATGCATTTCCTGAGGAAAATGCGAGTGGGAATGCTGAATAGCTTAATTGGTGAGCCCCTTGCCAAAGACATTCACCATAACCACTACACTATCTTTAGGACACACAGCTTCTTTCTCTATCTGCAAAGTATAGCGTATGCTGACTTCCTGGTCGCCCCTCCCCCCTCAATAGGTTTCCCCTCCCCCCCAGGTCAGTGAGGAGGAATATTGCACTGAGGTCAGGAAAGTGATTTATAGAAAGAAATAACATTACAAACGCTTTTAATTCACAGATCTAATACATGATTTAAGCCTCCAAACAAAGCTTAATAAATCCTCAAACGTACATGCAATTGATACAACGACTACACCGTTTGAAATACACGGCCCTTGTAAACGCATCGATATGAAATTTATGTAGATAAACTTAAAAATGTGGCCATGTCTGCGATTTAGAAAAGAGCGTCTTTGTGAGTTCTGCAGCAACATTTTTTAGATAATTTAACATGAGAGTCTATGAGACATAATTTCTGGCTGTTGCTCCAATAACTAAAACTAAAATACGTATCGCAGACTTGATCACATTGCCATAAACCAGACAAGCATAGCTACGTTTTGATATAAAAATTGTGTATGAAAAGTAGATCTTGTGGGCGTGAGACCAATTTGTTTCCCCTTTTTGTAAAGATATTTTTAATTACAAAGATCTAGAATGTTAAGGTCACATGACAGACTCTAAATCCCCTCCATAGGATTACATTATAACCTATCGCATTTTTGTGAAAAATTCGCAAAACGTAAATTGCGTTTTCACCAAAAAATTGTAAACGCTAACTATCTGAAAAGTCATAGCCGGATAGCTAAATATTTTGTGACCGCTTTACAGTTTTTTCAGTGTCTGTAAGTGAAAGTATGAAGTAGCTGAAACTTTTGGCAGGGCATGTGAATTCAAAGGGGAAAAGGATGTTCTCATTGACTTCAATGTTAAAAAAAGGGTCTTAAAAGCTAAAAATTTATAAAAGTGTAAAAAGTAGGAAAAAACTTGAACAAGTCCCATCATTTGCTGAAAGAGACGAACATTTTTACAGTTGAATGGTCTCAATAGCTGAAAGTATGCCGAAGTTACGCAGAACCAAAAAACGTAAGGAATAATAAGATTACTAAATTTACGGATATCAATACTGGAAATGTTTATTAAAGCATTCACACTAATTAAGATTAATACATTTACGGGTATCCATACTAGGAATGCTTATTAAAGCATTCCCACTAAGTATCACACAGGCACGATTTACAAGCAGTAGTGGTAATAGTAATACATAGCATAAAAACACTTGGGGAATACTTTACAGCATTAGTAGTGGTCATAATAGTCAATAGTGTACCAAAAAATTGGGACACAGGTGTCTTGACTGAGCTGTAATAGTAGTAGTAGACATTGACAATACAGTGTCAAATCACTCGGGCAAGAGGTGCCATGATGAACAGCAGTCTTAATAAGAGTATATAGGGTGTGAAATAACTGCTGACATAGGTGTCTTGACTGGGCAGCAGAAGCAGCAGTAGTAGTATTAACAGTAGTAGTTGATACAGAGTCATATCACATGGGCAGGAGGTGCCATGATGTACAGCAGTCTTAATAAGAGTATATAGGGTGTGAAATAACTGCTGACATAGGTGTCTTGACTGGGCAGCAGAAGCAGCAGTAGCAGTATTAACAGTAGTAGTTGATACAGAGTCATATCACATGGGCAGGAGGTGCCATGATGTACAGCAGTCTTAATAAGAGTATATAGGGTGTGAAATAACTGCTGACATAGGTGTCTTGACTGGGCAGCAGAAGCAGCAGCAGTAGTATTAACAGTAGTACTTGATACAGAGTCATATCACATGGGCAGGAGGTGCCATGATGTACAGCAGTCTTAATAAGAGTATATAGGGTGTGAAATAACTGCTGACATAGGTGTCTTGACTGGGCAGCAGAAGCAGTAGTAGTAGTATTAACAGTAGTAGTTGATACAGAGTCATATCACATGGGCAGGAGTTGCCATGATGTACAGCAGTCTTAATAAGAGTATATAGAGTGTGAAACAACTGCTGACATAGGTGTATTGACTGGGCGGCAGCAGCAGCAGAAGCAGTAGTAGTAGTATTAACAGTAGTAGTTGATACAGAGTCATATCACATGGGCAGGAGGTGCCATGATGAACAGCAGTAGGAATAAGAGTATATAGAGTGTTAAACAACTGCTGACATAGGTGTATTGACTGGGCGGCAGCAGCAGCTGAAGCAGCAGTAGTAGTATTAACAGTAGTAGTTGATACAGAGTCATATCACATGGGCAGGAGGTGCCATGATGTACAGCAGTCTTAATAAGAGTATATAGGGTGTGAAATAACTGCTGACATAGGTGTCTTGACTGGGCAGCAGCAGCAGCAGAAGCAGCAGTAGTAGTATTAACAGTAGTAGTTGATACAGAGTCATATCACATGAGCAGGAGGTGCCATGATGAACAGCAGTAGGAATAGGAGTATATAGAGTGTCAAATAACTGCTGACATAGGTGTATTGACTGGGCGGCAGCAGCAACAGCAGAAGCAGCAGTAGTAGTATTAACAGTAGTAGTTGATACAGAGTCATATCACATGGGCAGGAGTTGCCATGATGTACAGCAGTCTTAATAAGAGTATATAGAGTGTGAAACAACTGCTGACATAGGTGTATTGACTGGACGGCAGCAGCAGCAGAAGCAGCAGTAGTAGTATTAACAGTAGTAGTTGATACAGAGTCATATCACATGGGCAGGAGGTGCCATGATGAACAGCAGTAGGAATAAGAGTATATAGAGTGTTAAACAACTGCTGACATAGGTGTATTGACTGGGCGGCAGCAGCAGCTGAAGCAGCAGTAGTAGTATTAACAGTAGTAGTTGATACAGAGTCATATCACATGGGCAGGAGGTGCCATGATGTACAGCAGTCTTAATAAGAGTATATAGGGTGTGAAATAACTGCTGACATAGGTGTCTTGACTGGGCAGCAGCAGCAGCAGAAGCAGCAGTAGTAGTATTAACAGTAGTAGTTGATACAGAGTCATATCACATGAGCAGGAGGTGCCATGATGAACAGCAGTAGGAATAGGAGTATATAGAGTGTCAAATAACTGCTGACATAGGTGTATTGACTGGGCGGCAGCAGCAGCTGAAGCAGCAGTAGTAGTATTAACAGTAGTAGTTGATACAGAGTCATATCACATGGGCAGGAGTTGCCATGATGTACAGCAGTCTTAATAAGAGTATATAGAGTGTGAAACAACTGCTGACATAGGTGTATTGACTGGGCGGCAGCAGCAGCAGAAGCAGTAGTAGTAGTATTAACAGTAGTAGTTGATACAGAGTCATATCACATGGGCAGGAGGTGCCATGATGAACAGCAGTAGGAATAAGAGTATATAGAGTGTTAAACAACTGCTGACATAGGTGTATTGACTGGGCGGCAGCAGCAGCTGAAGCAGCAGTAGTAGTATTAACAGTAGTAGTTGATACAGAGTCATATCACATGGGCAGGAGGTGCCATGATGTACAGCAGTCTTAATAAGAGTATATAGGGTGTGAAATAACTGCTGACATAGGTGTCTTGACTGGGCAGCAGCAGCAGCAGAAGCAGCAGTAGTAGTATTAACAGTAGTAGTTGATACAGAGTCATATCACATGAGCAGGAGGTGCCATGATGAACAGCAGTAGGAATAGGAGTATATAGAGTGTCAAATAACTGCTGACATAGGTGTATTGACTGGGCGGCAGCAGCAACAGCAGAAGCAGCAGTAGTAGTATTAACAGTAGTAGTTGATACAGAGTCATATCACATGGGCAGGAGTTGCCATGATGTACAGCAGTCTTAATAAGAGTATATAGAGTGTGAAACAACTGCTGACATAGGTGTATTGACTGGACGGCAGCAGCAGCAGAAGCAGCAGTAGTAGTATTAACAGTAGTAGTTGATACAGAGTCATATCACATGGGCAGGAGGTGCCATGATGAACAGCAGTAGGAATAAGAGTATATAGAGTGTTAAACAACTGCTGACATAGGTGTATTGACTGGGCGGCAGCAGCAGCAGAAGCAGTAGTAGTAGTATTAACAGTAGTAGTTGATACAGAGTCATATCACATGGGCAGGAGGTGCCATGATGAACAGCAGTAGGAATAAGAGTATATAGAGTGTTAAACAACTGCTGACATAGGTGTATTGACTGGGCGGCAGCAGCAGCTGAAGCAGCAGTAGTAGTATTAACAGTAGTAGTTGATACAGAGTCATATCACATGGGCAGGAGTTGCCATGATGTACAGCAGTCTTAATAAGAGTATATAGAGTGTGAAACAACTGCTGACATAGGTGTATTGACTGGGCGGCAGCAGCAGCAGAAGCAGTAGTAGTAGTATTAACAGTAGTAGTTGATACAGAGTCATATCACATGGGCAGGAGGTGCCATGATGAACAGCAGTAGGAATAAGAGTATATAGAGTGTTAAACAACTGCTGACATAGGTGTATTGACTGGGCGGCAGCAGCAGCTGAAGCAGCAGTAGTAGTATTAACAGTAGTAGTTGATACAGAGTCATATCACATGGGCAGGAGGTGCCATGATGTACAGCAGTCTTAATAAGAGTATATAGGGTGTGAAATAACTGCTGACATAGGTGTCTTGACTGGGCAGCAGAAGCAGCAGTAGCAGTATTAACAGTAGTAGTTGATACAGAGTCATATCACATGGGCAGGAGTTGCCATGATGTACAGCAGTCTTAATAAGAGTATATAGGGTGTGAAATAACTGCTGACATAATTGTCTTGACTGATCCAAAGGAGTCATGGGAGAAAATCATGTGGTCAGATGAGACTATAATATAATTTTTTGATCATAATTTCACTAACCGTGTTCGGAGGAAGAATAATGATGAGTACCATGCCAAGAACGCCATCCCTAATGTGAAGCATGGGGGTGGTAGCATCATGCTTTGGTGGTGTTTTTCTGCACATGGGACAGGGTGACTGCACTGTATTAAGGAGAGGATGACCGGGGCCATGTATTGCAAGATTTTGGGCAACAACCTCCTTCC
Source organism: Rana temporaria (assembly GCF_905171775.1). Classification (NCBI taxonomy): domain Eukaryota; kingdom Metazoa; phylum Chordata; class Amphibia; order Anura; family Ranidae; genus Rana; species Rana temporaria. The sequence continues at coordinate 281,214,923 of NC_053491.1, forward strand.
CTGAGTTAGAGCTTTGAAGATGGGTCGAGGCTGGGTCTTCCAACATGAGAATGACCCAAAGCACACAGCCAGGATAACCAAGGATTGGCTCTGTAAGGAGCATATCAAGGTTCTGGCGTGGCCTAGCCAGTCTCCAGACCTAAACCCAATAGAGAATCTTTGGAGGGAGCTCAAACTCCGTGTTTCTCAGCGATAGCCCAGAAACATGACTGATGTAGAGAAGATCTGTGTGGAGGAGTGGGCCAAAATCCCTCCTCCAGTGTGTGCAAAGCTGGTGTAAAACTACAAGAAATGTTTGACCGCTGTAATTGCAAAGAAAGCCTACTGTACCAAATATTAACATTGATTTTCTCTGATGTTGAAATAGTTATATTCAGCACTGTAAATACATCAGGTCCGGGGCTTCATCAGGGAATGCATGGCAAGGGACCCTTCAGCGCCCTGAACCGACGACGGGTGCCAGAAAGTCACCGCCGATCCAGGACTCATTCATCTTTATGAATGTGAGTCTGTCCACGGAGTCTGTGGACAGACGGGTCCTCTTGTCCGTGACCACCCCACCTGCCGCGCTGAATGTCCGCTCAGATAGTACGCTGGAGGGGGGGCAAGACAATAACTCCAGCGCATACTGAGCGAGCTCGCGGCAGGTGTCCAATCTGGCAACCCAGTACTCCATGGGGTCGTCGGTGCTCATACTGTCAGAAGCACCGACGGACGCCATGTAGTCTGCCACCATGTGGGCCAGCCGCTGGTGGTGACTGCTGCTGCTGCTGCTGGTGGTGGTACTGGGTCGCTCGGTTTGGAAGAACATCCTCATCTCTTCCATTAGGTCCCCTGCTCGGCTGCAGCTGGGTGCAGCCACCTGCTGGGTGAGATGAGGGGGGACAACTGGAGGCCGGGGAGTTGCCTGCTCCAACCGTCTGACAATGGCTGCCTGCAGTTCCTCCATCCGGTGCTGCCTCCGGCTGGCTGGGATGAACTGCTCCAGTTTCCCCTTGCACCTGGGATCCAAAAGGGTGGCCATCCAGAAATCATCCCTCGTCTTGATGGTCTTAACCCGGGGGTCCCTCCTGAGGCATCTCAGCATGTGGGCAGCCATGGGGAAGAGCACAGCCCGCTGTGACTCCTCAATGCTGGCCAGGTGAATGAGGTGCGACTCTTCTTCCCTGAGGCGCTGCTGGTCAAACTCAGACATGCCCAACCCCCGGACTATCGGTGCCCCCAACACCGGCTCTCCCTCCTGACCAGGCCCTGACTCCGGGACGACACCAGCAACCACCTCCTCCTCCTCTTCATCATCATCCTCCTCCTCCTCCTGGTCCTGGCCCTGGTCTCGGTGGAGCATTGCTGACTCCTCCTGCTCCACCAAGGCACTCTCCCCAGCCTCGAGCAGGCGATCTAGTGTCCTCTCCAGCATGAACAGTATTGGCAGCACGCTATTGAGGCCAATTTGCTCACTGCTGACCATCTTGGTCGCCTGCTCGAAGGAGGACAACACTTGGCAGACCTGGTTTATCTGCCCCCACTCCGCACAGGCGATGAAAGGGAGTTGTGGTGAAGCCCTCTCAGTGCCTAGTTCCATCAGGTACTCCCTCACCGCCCTTTGCTGCTCCCACAACCTCTTCAGCATGTGGAGGGTGGAGTTCCACCGCGTCACACTGTCCACAATCAGCCTGTGAAGGGGCAGATTGTACTTCCGCTGCAATTTGGACAGGGACGCGGTAGCGGTTGGGGAGCGCCTGAAGTGGCTGGCAATCCTACGCGCCTTTGCCACAATGTCACTCAACCCTGGATAAGTGCGCAGGAACTTCTGCACCACCAGGTTGAGGACATGTGCCAGACAGGGCACGTGCGTCAGACTGCCAGCATGGAGGGCGGCGAGTAGGTTGCTGCCGTTATCGCAGACAACCATACCTGGCTGGAGCCTTCGGGGTGTCAGCCACTTCTGGACCTGAGCTTGAAGTGCTTTCAGCACTTCTTCTGCAGTGTGTCTCCGGTCCCCTAAACTAACAAGCTGGAGCACGGCCTGACAGCGCACGTGCCCCACACTTGAGTAGCTACGGGGGCGCTTGCTGGGAGGCTCAGCAGCTGCGGAGACAGTGGCTTGAGGGAGACCAGCAGTTCTCCCCTGGACACCCCGGGGCGGCACCACAAGATCGGTTGCCGACGATCCCTCACCGACGCCTCGGAGGGAAACCCAATGGGCCGTGAAGCTGATGTAGCGTCCCTGCCCATGCCTGCTGGTCCAGCCATCCATTGTCAGATGAACCCTGTCGCTGACAGCGTGATCCAGCGACAGGGTTACATTCTGCACAATGTGCTGGTGTAGGGCAGGGACACCAGTCCTGGCAAAGAAATGGCGGCTGGGGACACGCCATTGGGGTTGGGCCTGCTCCAACATCTGCCTGAAGGGGTTGCTGTCAACTATGTTGAAGGGCAGCAGATGTTGGGCAATAACCCTTGCCAGGAGCCCATTGAGGGAACGCACACGTCGGTCTCCAGGGGGGAAGGGAGTGGTGCGGTCAAAGGCGTCTGAAATCGACGCCTGGCGCCGGACGGCAGTGCGGGACACAGACGTGGAGGGTGCTGTGGAAGTAGAGGTCTGGCTGCCGGTACCAGTACCTCTACTAGAGGGAGCGGGGGGGCATGACCTGCTGGAAACAGATGAAGATGTGGCAGGGGCTGCTGTACCCTGCTCACTTGTGGTGGTGGCGCTGCTACCACCACCACGCTTCATCTCGTCATACAACGCCCAGTGGTTTATCCTCAGGTGCTGGTTCAGGGCTGTGGTACCCACCCGAGCCAAACACTTCCCTCTCTTCACCCTCACTTTACAAATCCGGCAGATGGCCACGGTAGGGTTGTCTGCCACCAGGGTAAAGAAATTCCAGACAGGTGACTTCAGCACCGCCCTCCTGTCAGATGGGGTGACGCTTACTTGCACCTGCTGGGATTCGGTGCGCACAGGTGGAGCTGCCTGCTGCTGCTGCTGCTGCTGCTGCTCCTCCTCCTGACACCTCCTGCTGCCATCACCAGTGGAGACCCTGACGATGGTCTCCCTGGTGGTGACCTGGCGCACCGTTTCACCAGGGTGCCTACCTTCCCCGTCGTCACTGACGTAGTGAGCCGACGCGTCAGATGGCAACCATGATGGGTCACCCTCTTCGCCCCCAGAGATGTCAGACCAAGGGCTGAGATGTGTTGGTCTGAGGGAACCACGTGACATGGAGCCTCTAGCCTGGCTCCGCTGTCCCCTCACCCACGCCTGGGTCTGACTAGGTGCTGCTGTTTCCTGCACCAAAACAGCAGCACCAGTTTGAAGGGATGTCTCTGGGATACTGCCAGCAGGTATCCCATCCTCCTCATCCATCCCTTCAAAAAGGTCCTGACCATCAGGACAGAGCTGGAGGTCTGCCTGATGCATGGCCTCCCCCAAGAGATCCCTATCACTGTCGCTGTCGAACAGTAAGATGCTGGACTCTTGGGGGCTGGGGGGGGGTAGTACAGGCAACGGTGTAATGGTGGTACTACTGTGAGTCGGGACCGACGACTCAGTGGCACTGCTGTGCCCCATGTAGTCCACCACTACTTGAGCCTGAGATGGCAATATCGGGCGGCTGCCCGATGGGAAGAACTCCCGGATCAGGCGTACTCCCCTTGCACCCGATCCTCTACCACTAGTAGGGGCACGAGAGGTACCCCGTGCTGGCAGCGATCCAGCACTGGGAGTAACTCCCCTACCCCTGCTGCCACGGCCACGGATGCCGCTCATTATTGCTGATATGTGTGTGGGGGGGTTAAACTTTATTGGGGGGGAAAATGTGAACAAAATGTGTTTTTGTGTTTTTTTTACAAGACAGGCACGCAGACAAAGACGTACACAGACAGCTACTAAACTATAAGAAAAGTAGTACACCAGACAAGGACTACAAAATTAAAGAAAAAAAAAAAAAGCACTAAACAAACACTAACTTTTTTTTTTTTTTTTTTTTTAAACACAAAACACAGACACTAAACACACACTAAGCTAAGCTAGATGAAATAAATGTACACTAACAGTGTGTACACTTACTACACAAAATTTAACTAAACTGAACACAAAACTTAGCTTTTATAAAAGCTCTTTAGGGAAAACTAAACAAAATTTGAACTGAGATGCCTATCAAATATCACTGAACAGCGAACCTGCAAGATCTAACAGTAACACAAGATGAACAAAACTTAGCTTTTAGAAAAGCTCTTTTATAAAGCTCAGCAAAACGTGTTCTGAAATCTCTTGCAAATATAACTGAACAGGGAGGATTGCAGGATCAAACAGTAACACAAATGAAAAAAACAGCACAAAACAGCACAAAACGTAGCTTTGAAAAAAGCTCTTGGGTCTATTGCTTTGAAAAAAGCAGTTGATATACTGGAAAAGATCCACTGGAATCACTAAATAGCAATGCTGGTGATGATCTAAATCAATCAAGAACAAAGACACAGGAAACCAGGAACACAGAAACAGCCTCCACACTCTATAGCCAGCTTCTGAATCTGCAATGAAATGGTGCTGGGAGTGAGCTTATATAATGTCCATGCAGGCAGGTTCCTATTGGTTGCTAACCTGTGACGAGTGTGGAAGGAGAACTCTGATTGGCTCTGATGCAAAAGGGCGGAGCAAATAATCGCGCAATATTCCTATTGCCGAATATTCGCATTGCGAATATTCGGCAATATAAAATGATCGCTTCAGCTACTCGGCCCAATGGCTCTAATCATACCAGCAATGCTTTCAGACGTCTATGGAGATCACTAGGATGTGATCTGTTTTAAAAATGAAACTGTAAAAATCGCTCTGATGCGGAAGATCGGGGCGAGGAAAGTAATCGCGCGATATTGCGTTTGCCGAATAATCGCATTGCGATCTTTCTGGAAAATTCAATGAACGCTTCAGCTACTCGGCCCAGGGTCTCTAATGATACCAGCAATGCTTTTAGACGTCGATGGAGATATCTAGGATGTGATCTGATTCAAAAAAAAAATTGTAAAAAATCGAATATTCGGAATTGCGAATATTCACCGCGAATTTCGAAATATAGCGCGATTTCTCGAATATGCTATATTCGAGTCGAATATTCGCAATGCGAATATTCGTGAGCAACACTACCAGTCACAAGGGTCACTCTCTCCCCTCCTCCAGGCCCACAAGACTCAGCGGCAGCCAGGGGGCCAACCCAGGAGACCGTGGCTGTGGGCGAGCGTCTGTCGGCCAGTGTGGTGAAGGACAATGCCCGGCAGACCCGCACTCTTGGGAAAATACTTGAAAAAAATTACCCAGATGGAGCACAGCCAGGGTGAAATGATGGAGGCACTCGGTGATGTGGCCACCAACTCAACGGCGGTCATTACATGTTTGAACGACATACAGACCGCCACAACACGCATGGCCCATGAGCTGAGTGCCCTGACCCAGGCTGTGCAGGACAATACTAGGTCTGGCCAGGCCAATGCGGCTGCCCTCACTGCCTGTCTCACTCGAATTGCAGGGGCCATGGAGGGCAGGCCAGCAGGGGCGGCTCCTCCTTCCCCAGCTCACCCCCCCCAGGAGGCTCCTCCTTCCCCAGCTCACCCCCCCAGGAGGCTCCTCCTTCCCCAGCTCACCCCCCCCCCCAATGGACATCCTCCGCGACGGCGTGGCCGTGCCCGTGCCCGTGGCCGTGCCCCTGCCCGTGCCCCTGCCCGTGCCCCTGCCCAGCCAAGGCGTAGCAATCGCCGCCGCTAATTAATTAGCAGGGATACTTTTGTTTTTTTGTTTATGCATTTTTTTTTTTTTATTATTTAATTTGGTCTTCTGTACTTATGATTTGATTTATGTGTGTGAATGATGTGTGAATGTGGGGGGTGGCATTCCTGATAAATTAAGGGTGTCACCCTCAGTTTTGGTGGAGTAGGGATCCCCAGGACCAGGGAGAAGTGCAATCCCAGGTTCCTGAATGGTGTATGAATGCACAGTGACATAATTGGAGCCGTGGCGTGGCGTTACTGCTCCCAAGTCCCAAAGGGGGGGGGGACTTGGATCTAATCCAATTCGATGTGCATGTGATGTGTCTGTGCTAGGGACCACAGTGGTGTGCATTCATGCATTATCATTGTGACTTTATTGATGTGCATTTACAGGGAAAAGATACATTCTTATTCTGACATTATTCATGTACGTTTACTGGGAAAAAATGCCTTCTGCAAGGCGTCTCCTGGCTGCTGTGCCCTCAGCAGACCGGGTAGAGTTGGTTGGGGGGGTATTGCCTGGGTCGGGGGTCAGGTCATCACATAAGTCAATATGCAGTCCCCTTCTCAGGGCAAAGTTGTGGAGTATACAACATGCCCCAATTATTTGGCACACAAAGTCTGGGGAATACAGCAGTGTACCCCCAGACTTATCCAGGCATCTGAAGCGGGACTTCATAAGCCCAAATGTACGTTCAACTACTCCCCGGGTACGTATGTGCGCCTGGTTGTAGCGTTGCTCTCCTGGGGTTTGGGGGTTCCTGAATGGGGTCATCATGTGAGGTCCCAGGGCATATCCAGAGTCACCTGTAAGGGAAAAGACAGGAGGATATTAGTCATGCATGTGCCCCTTGTGATGTCAGCATCATGGGGGGGACATACCTGACACACATGTCACTCACCAATCAGCCAGCTGTCTCCATACATGTTCTGGTCCAAATCTCTGGAGATCTGGGTCTGCCGGAAAATATAGCTGTCATGGCAGGATCCCGGAAATTTAGTACAGACGTGCCAGATGAGGCCATGGGCATCTACGATCACCTGCACATTTATGGAATGCCAGCCTTTACGATTCCGGAACATGTGCTCAGTATCATGGGGGGGTTGTAGTGCCACATGGGTACAATCAATGGCCCCGATGGTGCGTGGAAATCTGGCAATGTGATAGAAGTCTGTCATGGTCTTCAAACGCTGGTCCTCCTGGGTGGGTTTTTGAAATTGATTTCCCATGCGCCGCAGGATTGCAGGGACCACTTGGTGCACACACCTGCTCATGGAGGATTGTGCCAGCCCAGCCACGCCTCCAATTGTGCGTTGGAAAGAGCCAGTGGCAAGAAAATGCAGAGTTGCCAGTACTTTGATGAGTGGCTGCAGTGCATGGGAGCGTTGTGTTGGGCTGGTGAGATCATCCTGAAGGATTGTGGTTAATTCCAGGATGGCCTCACGGTTAAATCTGAAGTTGCGGAATACCTCAGAAGCAGGCATGCCAAACACATCTTGGCGTGGGCGGTATACCCTCTCCTGTGCCCTCCTCCTCCTCCTCTGTGCCCTCCTCCTTCTTTGCGCCTCTATAGACACTAATGCAGCTAGGATCATTGATGGTCCTGGCATTTTGGCAGACAGATTGTAGTCCTGAAAGTGTGTGTGTGCTGAGCTCTTCCTCAATGGTGTTGCTTCAGCAGACATTCAGACGGCATGTGTAAAATTAGGGCTGCTTTTATAAAGTGTAAATTCCCACCGGGAAACTAACAGGTGCGCACAGGGCGTAATCTACGGCGCACACACTTAATTCTGTGGATCGCCCTATCTCCCTCATTTGCATCTTTGCCTATCAAAAAAAGCGGCGTGCCTAGCGTAATTTGCGCCCGAGAATGCGCCGGTGTAATTATTTTAGGTAGGACGGAAAAGCCGGATTTTCAGGCGCTTCTCGTTTTGAGGATCGGGCGCAAAGATACACGCCGTGTAAATTTAGAAAACTCGAGTTAAGTCGGCGTATCTCTTTTGTGGATCTGGCCCTTGGGTCTTTGCTAAAAAAGCATATATAATGTTTTGCGGTTCCATGTAATTTCCTAGCAAATAAATTATGATTTTGTAGGAGAGGAATGCCAGAATTGGCCTGGGTGCTCCAGAATGCCTGAAGGTGCTCCCTGCATGTTGGGCCTCTGTATGTGGCCACGTTGTGTAAAAGTCTCACACATGTGGTATCGCCATACTCGGGAGGAATAGCAGAATGTGTTTTGGGGTGTAATTTGTGGTATGCATATGCTGTGTGTGAGAAATAACCTGCTAATATGACAGAAACTAGATTTTTTTTTTAATTTTACAGAATTTTCAGTCTTTTTTCTTTTATAGCGCAAAAAATAAAAAACCCACAGGTGATCAAATACCACCAAAAGAAAGCTCTATTTGTGTGGAAAAAAAAGGACAAAAATGGGTACAATGTTGTATGACTGAGTAATTGTCATTCAAATTGTGAGAGCGCCGAAAGCTGAAAATTGATCTGGTTAGGAAGGGGGTTTAAGTGCCCAGTGGTCAAGTGGTTAACTCTTTCTGCAATTATTTTAGCGAAGATCTTTATGTCTGTATTTAACAGCGATATTGGTCTATAGGGTTAAATAATTCTAAAGGGATGCAAACACAACTCCCCTCATTAGAATACTGAAAGTTCACTAGGTGACATTAACTTCATCAAGTCTGGACTTTTTCATTCCTTCCTACCCAGGTTATTTTTTAGTTTTCAGCGCTGTCCAGTGGTGGCTGGTCCTGAAAATTATTGGGGAGTGGCGCAAACAAACTGAAAAATACTTAAAAAAACACATCAATTGCAGCCTCACTTGTCCCATCAAATGCAGCCATTATGCCCATCAAATGAAGCCACTGTGCCATCAATTGCAGCCATTGTGCCCACCAAATGCAGCCACTGTGCCATCAATTGCAACCACTATGCCCATAAAATTCACCCTCTGTGCCATCACTTGCAGTCATTGTGCCGGTCATATGCAGCAACTGTACCCACCAGATGCAGCCACTTATGCCCATCAAATGCAGCCACTGTGCCCCATCAAATGCAACCACTGTGCCCCATTAAATGCAGCCACTTGTTACCATCATGTGCAGCCACTTGTGCCCATCAAATGCAGCCACTGTGCCATCAATTGCAGCCATTGTGTCCATAAATTGCAGCCACTGTGCCATCAATTGCAGCCACTGTGCCCATCAAATGCAGCCACTGTGCCATCAATTGCAACTTTTGCAAATGTAGTGGCTGCATTTGATGGGCAGCTGTTGTGACCATCAATTGCAGCCACTGTGCCCCATCAAATGCAGCCACTGTGCCAATCATATGCAGCCCCTGTGCCCATAATATGCTGCCACGTGTGCCCATCATATGCAGTCACTTTTGCCCATCATATGCAGCCACTTGTGCCCATCAATTTCAGCCCCATCAAATACAGCCGCTGTGCCCATCATATGCAGACACTGTGCCCATCATGCCGCCACTTGTGCCAGTCATATGCAGCCACTTGTGCCCATCAATTTCAGCCACTGTGCCCACCATATGCAGCCACTTGTGCCCCATCAAATGCAGCAAATGTGCCCATCATATGCAGCCACTGTGCCCATCATATGCCACCACTTGTGCCAGTCATATGCAGCCACTTGTGCCCATCAATTGCAGCCGATGTGCCATCAATTGCAGCCACTGTGCCATCAATTGCAGCCACTGTGCCATCAATTGCAGCCACTGTGCCATCAATTGCAGCCACTTGTGCCCATCAAATGCAGCCACTTGTGCCCATCAAATGCAGCCACTGTGCTCCATCCAATGCAGCCACTGTGCCCATCAAATGCAGTAACTTGTGACCATCATATGCAGGAACTGTGCCCATCAAATGCAGCAGATGTGCCCATCATATGCACCAACTTGTGCACATCAAATGTAACTACTTGTGCCCATCAAATGCAACCACTTGTGCCTATCAAATGCAGCCACTTGTGTCGTATCATATGCAGTCACTTGTGCCCGTCATATGCAGCCACTTGTTTCCATCAAATGCAGCCACTTGTGCCCCCCATATGCAGCCATTTGTGCCCATCAAATACAGCCACTTGCGCCCGCCAAATGCAGCCACTTGTGTCCATCAAATGCAGCCATTCCTGCCCATCATATGCAGCCACTTGTGCCCAAATGCCACCAGTTGTGCCCATCAAATCCTGCCACTGTGGCCCCCGCCCCCTGTCTGCCTGGCACTTTCCCCATCTTAGTGGTGGGTCAGGCAGCAAGTGATGGCGGCAAGCTGTGTGATGGCTCCTGTGCCCTCCATACTTCCCCCTTCTTCCATTTTAATAGGGGACAATCAGAGCACCTAACGGATATTAGACCCGTGTTACCTGATTGTCTGAGATGCAGTTCAGTGTTAGAATAGCGAATATTCATTAGGTTTTCTAACACACCTGGGTGGACAATGGGCGCAATGCTCTGCACTCACAGTCCACCTTTTTTGAAGCCTATTAGAGCCTATGGCTCTAATCAGGTGCTTTAAAAAAAAAACTGCTGTAACTCAGGCGCCGACTATCCATTAGTCATAGAGGGGGCGGCTGGAGAGAGGGGGTGGTGCCCGTGGGCCCTTAATGGATGGGCCGCCAATGGCGCTGTTACACTTCTTTCATGACAATTACTTAGGAAAGCAACACTGTACCCAAATTACATTTTAATCTTTTTTTTAGTTAGTTACTGTAGAGCTTTTTTTTTATAGTATTTAATCACCAGATTAGAGACTACAATTGAATTATTTGGCCTTAACACTAAATGATATGTCTGTCAGAAATCCAATACAGCTCACCATTTAAATAAGACTATTCATACAGTAACGCATCCTGTTATGGGGGTGTTTCTCTGCAGCAGGGACTGGAGCACTTGTCAGGATAGAAGAAAAATTAATGGGAAAAAATACCATCAAATTCTTGAGGAAAATCTGCTGCCCTCTGCCAGAAAGTTGTCAACATGACAGTAACCCAAAGCACTCAGAAAAAATTACCACACAGTGGTTTAACCACTTCAATACAGGGCATTTTCACCTCCTTCCTGCCTAGGCCAATTTTCCACTTTCAGCGCTGTAACATTTTGAATGACAATTGCATGGTGATACAACACTCTACTAATTTTTTCCCCCACAAATAGAGCTTTCTTGGTGGTATTTTATCACCTCTGTGTTTTTTATTTTTTTGCGCTATAAGGCCCCTTTCAGGCCTCGTACACACGACAGAGTTTCTCGGCAGAATTCACCGAGAAACTCGGTCAAAACCCGGATTCTGCCGAGAAACTCTGTCGTCTGTACAGTTTTGGCTCGATGGAGCCGCCGAGGAACTCGACGAGAAAATAGAGAACATGTTCTCTATTTTCTCGTTGTCCTCGTTCTTCTATGGGAGAAGCCGGCCCGCCGAGCTCCTCGGCGGCTTCATCCCAAAACTCGACGAGGAACTCGACGTGCCAAGCACGTCGAGTTCCTCTGTCGTGTGTACGGGGCCTCACAGTGGGGCGTTTTTCGAGCGTTATTCGAGCGTTTTTATCGAGCGTTATTCGAGCATTATTCGAGCAAAGCCTCATCTGCAATCCCAATGTGCTGGTAAAGCACCGCTAAGACCCTAACGTTTTAGGGTGTTTTTACAGTGCCTCAGTGTGAAAGGGAAAGGCGTTTTTACAGCGCTTTCAATTCATTTCAATGGAGAGGGGCGTTTTTGGAGCGTTTTTTTCAGCGCCCAAAAGCTGCTCCAAAGATGCTGCTTGCAGGACTTTTCTCAACGCCCCGCCAGTGCAACGCCTCAGTGTGAAAGGGCAAGGCGTTTATACAGCGCTTTCAATTCATTTCAATGGAGAGGGGCGTTTTTTTCAGCGCCCAAAAGTTGCTCCAAAGATGCTGTAAAAACGATTCAGTGTGAAAGGAGTCTAAATAAAAAAAATTGTGTTTTTTTTTTAAAAAACACAATATTTTTTACTATAATAAATATCTCAATTAAAAAACAAAACAAATGTCTTCCTCGGTTTAGGCTGATATGTATTTTTCTACAGATTTTTGGTAATAAAAGTCGCAATAAGCGTATATTGATTGGTTTGCGTAAAAGTTATAGTGTCTACAAAATCAGGGATAGATTTATAGCTTTTTTTTTTTTTTACTAGTAATGGCGGCAATCTATGATTTTTATTGGGACTGCAGCATTATGGCAGACACACTTTTGACACATTTTTGGGACCATTGGCATTTATACAGCGCTCAGTGCTACAAAAATGCACAGATTAATGTAAAAATGTCACTGGCAGGGAAGGGGTTAACACTATGGGGCGATCAAGGGGTTAATTGTGTTCCCTAGGTGTGTTTATAACTGTAGGGGGAGGGGACTGACCTAGAGGAAATGACAGATAGCTATTAGGAACTCACAATCTGTCTTTCCTCACAGAACAGTGCCCACGATCTGCCTCTCGTGCCCACGATCGCTCGAGGCCGGTGGTCATTGCGACCGCCGGTCACGAGCATTGGCACCCTGGCGATGCAGCGGGCACAAGCGCCTCCTATCCCGGTTAAAGGGACCGACATACAGCTATGACGGTTCGCGGTATAACGATGGAGGCTGGTCAGCAAGTGGTTACATTTTTGCTTTTACCATGGGGATCCTTTTTAGAGTGGGTTCATACTAAAGAAATCATAGTTGTTTTGATAATTTGTTCAGAGTTTCAGAAGCCAGGAATACTAAGTTCCTAGGTTTCAAGGAGGGAACTATATAATGTAAGTAAACATAGCAAGCGGGCAGATATTGCAGATAAGAATTTGATTCTGCTCTTGTTTTTCACTACCAGAGTCCTGGTAGAGTGAGATTGGAGAGCTCTTTGGAAAATAGACGAAAGATGTTAATCTGGTTGGCAGTTTGTCTGTGCCATACCACACCGCAAATTTGTTCTGATAAGCATTCAGGAGAAAGACAAATACAAACACAAAGCTAAATCTGCGCTATTGTAGTAGTGAGCAGCCACAAACAATCTAGTGAAACAAGAAAGCAATACATGGTATACAAAAATTGTAGCGCTAAAGTGAAAATTGAAAATAACACAAGACACTGAAAGTCTATATCAACACTAAATAACAGTGTAATCAAATGCAAGTCCGTATGAGTGTGTGAACTTGATAGATGGATGAACCGTATGCAGTAAATAATTCCAAACACCACAGTGATTAACGGTAAGCTTAACGTGTGAAAACAACACCCACTACCAAAAGGGGAGGCTTACCAGATCTATTGAACCCAAGTGAGCGTACGCTCAAAGGGTCAATAAAGCTGAATGTAAATGGATGGAGGATGTGACGGTATCGGTATGATATCCCCGTCAACGTTCCCTTCTTCCCATAACGACAATCACCCCAATATTCCACGAGGAGGGGTATCCCTGGAATCGCCCAGAAAGCCACACATGAGACAAGCTTACTGCTGGAACAAGACACTTTATTGACACAAAAACTCAGCTTATATGTGGTTACAGCCTGTTAGGAACGCCCCCCTCACACAGTGGGGTTTCCCATACAGATTATAGGAGACAAGTCGGAGCCGACCATGCAGACATGTTTCTTTAGATAAAGACATCAGCGGAGTTAATTACTAGGTGTAACAGCCTGACCACAATGAAGCAATCAGAATAATTAACATGAGCCCCTTATCTAATCATTGTAAACAGTAAGGCCGGTCTCCTTCCCACACACAATAAATCAATTACCATTTGAACTAGGGAGCTGGCTGAGGAAGGGTCATTAACATGTCAATAGCTTGTGACACATGAACCAAGCAGGGAGATTTACACTGACATCCTTCACAATGGCCCCCCTTTTTCTCCCTGCTCCGGCAAACCCGGTTGGACCTTCCCTGGTCCAGTAGGGTTGACGGGTTCAGAGCTTTTAGTCCGAGGTTAACTCCGTTTGGCGTGACTGACCTCCATTGGTAACTGCTTCCGACTCAGGTATGCTACCGGGTCGTCAGATCACACGCCGGTCAGTCCCCAAGTCTTTGTGCGATCTGCAAAGTCACCAGAAGTCAGTGTGAAGACAGCGAATGGGTCTGTGCGCCGCCGTCTAGGTGTCCCGCTATGGGAGGGGGCAGGTTATGGCTCTGAAGTGACAATCACAGGAGATTCATAAAAAGAAAAAGTTATATTTGTTGAAATGCTGTAGCACTGGTGCTCAGAGTCCGGGGGGGGGGGGGGGAGAGGGGACTCAGAGCCCCATAAGGTCAGCCACCCCCTGCTCCCTCCGCAGCCGCCGGTTCTCCTCTTTGAGCTTCTCCAGCTCCATCTCCAGTTCATGGAGCCTGGGGGGGTCAGCCCGCTGTGACCTCAGGTGGTTGTTCTCCTCCTCCATGCGGCTTATGCACTCCTCCAGCTCTATGTACTCACGGATCAGATCCTGCTTGCTCATGTCCTGCAGGCTCCCCACGTGGTCCTTCATCATCAGGAACTGGGTGGTGGTGTAAGGGGCCACCGGTGGGCCCTTGGCGAACATCTCCGCCCGCATCTGGGGCGCCCGCTGCGATTCCATCTCCTCCAGTCGCTTCTTCTCCTCCCAGGTCCGCTGGTTATATGACTTCCAGGACCTCTTCTTCTTGGAGGGTAGCTGGCGGTGCCTCTTTCTGCCCAGCTCCCTCCAAGGCCCCTCCGGCTCATGGCGGTCGCCCATGACCAGCTGACAATGGTGTTCCCTGTTGTCCGTAATAACAGATTGTACCATGAGGGCTTCGTAAGGGGTGCCCAATGGTTCTTCCGGACCCAGCTCCTGGAGATCCCAAGCCGAGTCTACACAATGGGCTGCTGCTGGTGGGCGGTACCCAGGTTGAGACCAATTTGACCTGGTGTTGTCGTTCATGGGGCAATTCTGCTTGAAGTGACCCAACTGTTTGCACCGGAAGCAGCGTTGTTCGTTGTCCTCCTGGCGTGGGTAGCGAGGGCTAGATGTCATCGGTCTGTTAGGCGGTTGGTATCTAGCGGCTGGTGGGTGTGAGGGCGCCGTTGGTTGTGGAGGTTGTACCCGTGGTGTGACCTGGTTTGTCTTGCGAGTATCCGCATATTCATCCGCCAACTTCGCGGCCTCTGGTAGAGTCATGGGCCTGCGATCTCTCACCCAATCTTTGACATCCGTCTGGATGTGATTGTAAAATTGCTCCAGGAGCATTAGTTGCAAAATGTCCTCTGCGGTGGTGGCCTGGCTGCTGTTAACCCAGTTAGAGGCCGACAGGGACAGCTGGCATGCCCATTCTGCGTAAGAGTCTTTCGTGGTTTTGCGTGAGTCCCTGAACTTCTGTCGGTGGGACTCTGGGGTTACTGCATAACGAGCCAGGAGCGCTTCTTTAACCCGGGCGTAGCTATGGATATCCTGATCTGGCACGGTCCGGAAAGCATCAGAAGCTTTGCCTGACAGTTTGCCTGACAATATTGCAACCCACTCTCTTCTAGCAATTCGGTGCAGGTTACATTGTCGCTCAAAGTCTGCCAGGTAGTTATCAATTTCACAGTCCTTTTCATCAAAAGCTTTAAAAGCGCTAAACGGAATCTTCCTTGCGTCTGCTGTGCTGTACTCACTGTTTGGAGAATGTGCGGCTGCTTGTTGGACTGCTGCCAGTTTTAACTGTAGCTCTGCGTCCCTTATTTGTTTATCCTCCTGTAGCTCTGCGTCCCTTATTTCTTTAGCCTTCTGGAGTTCTGCGTCCCTTATTTCTTTAGCCTTCTGTAGCTCTGCGTCCCTTATTTGTTTAGCCTCCTGTAGTTCTGCGTCCCTTATTTGTTTATCCTTCTGTAGTTCTGCGTCCCTTATTTGTTTAGCCTCCTCCGCTAACAGGTCCATCACTTTCAGAACCACATCCGGCGTTGGGTTCGGGCCGAGACATCCTTCACAGAGGACACATCAGCAGGAACCAAATATGTAATCGGCAGGATACCCTGAAGACATCACTTGAACCAGGACAGGAGGAGGTATCAACAACTTGGAGATGACTCTCAGAAGATCAAACAATGCCCAGAGTGCATAAAGGAAATGAAAGGCACATAGTGTAATTCCGTAAAAACATGGAAGTTTTAATAACGGTTAAAAACACTTACAATTGGATGAATAAAAAGGACATCAATATAGAAATGTGCATGGCAGCAGTAGAGGTCTGACGCGTTTCGCAATAGTTTGCATCATCTGGGGTAAGACTCTACTGATGCCACCATGCTTAAATACAAAATATGACCCCACTACAGTACTTCCTGGGAGCTCGTCCAATCCGAGTTCACTTCCGGGTCTGCCCGTTATAAAATTGACATACCTATAAGTAAATACTGGCCTAGATAAAAATATAAAGGCAAAGGCACGAGGGTTCGAATGGACTAAACAATCCCTTTACTTCCAAAACTGGTTAAGATAAGAAAAGACAAACCTTTAATGGAGGTGATGGGGCCAATATTCTTATCATCATGTGATAGAGAGGATCATGTGACTAAGCATGTGAGTCATGACCTCTCATGATAGCCAGTAGTGTAAGAGCATGTGGGTCACATGTAAAATGACCCCACGCCGAAGACAAACAAGTGGCTATACGCCGTCAGGCTAGCCTGTTTGTATTCAGCGTCCCTCACAGTAAAAAACAATAATAGGACAGCGTGTGGAGGGGGCGTGTACCCGACGGCTTGCATCGTAGGACACGGCCTACCAATCCTCTTGTGTGGGGAGTGGCCGCACGCTGTGCTCTACCAATCCCCTTGTGTGGGGAGTGGCCGTACGCTGCGCCCTATACTAGATACGACAGAACGGGATGCGCGCCACGATCTCCCAATCCGCTTGCATGGGAGTGGTCGCACGCTGCGTTCCATGCTGGATAGGACGGAGCGAGGCGTGCGTACGACGGCCCACGTCGCAGGGCCCGTCGCGTTACTGCGCATGCGTAAAGAGTACGCTGCGTGTCAAGGTAAATAACTGAAAGCCTATTGGACAAAATCATATATTGAAAGCCTGAGGGTAATTTAACCCAGAGTGTTCCAGACCAAATGGACCTAACACCACAGGAAATGGCTTGTTTAATTGCCCTGGGGTCAACCAGGATGACTTAAATATTCTTACTTACCTATACCCCAGAAAACAGCGGGGGGTGGAGGAGGGGCCAGACATGGCGTGGATCGCCATGGATACTGCAGAAATCTTTTGCCGAAAGTGGGAGAAAATATCTGTATTAGACAGGTATCTGCTCCACCCTCCCCCCTGAAAGGTGCCATATGTGACAACGAAGGGGGGAAGGAACAGGATCGGTGGAAGTTCCATTTATGGGTGGAACTCCACTTTAAGAGAATACCCTTTTTAATGCATGTGATTAGTCTGCTAGCTTACCCCATATTCTTTTCCATCATGAATTCCCCAAGAGGTATTCCCCTTAGCATGTGGCATTCATATTTTTAGTCCCCAAAGCTATTACCTTACATCTCCAATAATAAACCTAATTTTCCGTGTAGTTGTCCACCCCTTTATTTTATCATGGTCTTCCTGTAAAGTTTCTGAGGTTATTAACCACTTAGCTTTGTATCGTCAGCAAACACTAAGATTGAACTATTTATTCCAACCTCTTCCTCTTTGTGTTCCCCCTTTCTCTATTTGGTCAAATAATGGGTGAAATCTGTTATATGTTGGTTTTCCCATTTTTAAAAGGGTGATATTAATGTATTTTGTGTTTGTTCATTAGTTTTTATATGTCCCTTTGGATCTTCCCCATTTCCTTTAAATTGTTACTAAACCCAGGACCCAGCATTCACTATATCTGGTCTCCCACAGTACACAGAACATGGAAATGCAATTATTTTATTAAATATAAACTACTTATTACCCTTTCTCGTCAGCAGTTAGAGCAGTCTTGTGAATTCTGCCAGTGTCCAGTGTGTTCCTACAAGCTTTAACCAGCTGAGCAATGGTTAAAGCTTGTAGAAGGAGTTTTTTGACTTTACTATTAGACTGCAAGATCCCTGACTCTCTGTCTGCACAGCACTGATTGGCCCTGTGCTGATCGCATGCAGTCTCTCAAGATAAAAACAAAAACCTCTCTAGCAATACACGTCAAACTGAGCATGTGCAGCCTAACTCCATACTCATGTTATCAGGAAATTATCAGGGTCAATGGAAGGAGGGGAGGATCAGAGAAGCCATGATGAAACAGCCTTTTTACGCAATGCAGAGGATTAACCCCTTAGGTTCCACAGTGAGTATAATGAACATACTTTACTGCAAGGGTGTCAAACTCAATTTCTTGGTGGGCCACATCAGCATTATGATTGCCCTCAAAAGGGCCGGTTGTATCTGTAAGATTAGATGTCCAGCGCATCCTCTCCCCTTACATTAGATGTCAAGAGCCAACCCACCATCAGAAGTTGAGTCCTCCACTCTCCCTTACATCACAGTGCACCCCCTTTCCTTATGCTGCTACTGGGAAGAAGCTGGATGCATTGCTTGGAAGCAGAAAGTAGGGGTCTGGAAGAGGACCAGAGGAGGGCTGGAGCTCTCCAGCAGCTGCAGAAGAGGTGCGAGGGCCACATGAAATGGCCTGGAGGGCCGGATTCGGCCCGCGGGCCTTGTGTTTGACACCTGTGCTTTACTGCATATACACACTGGCCCAGATTCAGGTAGATTTGCCCATTAGTTGCACATGTGAAGAGCAGCTGATTTGCTCTGCGCTGGGGCAAATTGGAAAGATTGCCACCTGATTCAGGATTCCTTTTGTCTGCTAACTTGCTCCTTTGTAAGGCAAAAATCAGGGCCTAAGGCAGCGCAAGTGAAAGTGGGTGTGCCCTATGCAAATGATCTTTTTTCCACTCAGCAGTGGTTTGCGCCTATTTTCAGGGCAAATTTTGCCCACCTGCTTGCACTGAGCAAATAAATAGGGGCAGACCTGTGCAGGTCCTATGCAAAATTACATCCTGCTTGTTCCACCCCCCCTGAGCAAGGTAATTTTGCCCTTTGCTGGGAGATGGCATCTCCCGGCCCAAAAAAAAAGAGGAAGGCAAATTTTGTGGCAGCGGAGATGGAGATCATGCTGGCGGCACTGACGCGCTATACTGCTGTTCTGTATGGCGCTGAACACCAAAATACTACCGTAGCCCAAAGGAGGGCAATATTTGAGGCGATAACCTTAGACATCAATGCCCTGGGCTTTGAGGACTGGACTTGGATGGACATCCAGAAAAAGTTCACGGACATGCGGCGTCGCGTCCGGGACAAAATTGTCCTCATTAAAAAGCACAGCAGGGGCACCGGAGGAGGACCAGCCTGTTCTGTGCGACTCAATCCGGAGGAGGAGGTCATCTCTCAGAGTCTAGCGCTGGAGCAGGTGGAGGGACTGCCAGGCTATGACTCCACTGTTGGGGACTTGGGGACTGGTAAGTTTTTTGTTTCTCATATTTGCTGTGTATCATGGGAGGGGGTAGAAGGGAACATATGAGGGGGTAGAAGGGAACATGTAACAAGTTTTTGTTTCTCATATTCGCTGTGTATCATGGGAGGAGGTAGAAGGGAACATATGAGGGGGTAGAAGGGAACATGTAACAAGTTTTATATTCTCACATTTGCTGTGTATCATGGGAGGGGGTAGAAGGGAACATATGAGGGGGTAGAAGGGAACATGTAACAAGTTTTTGTTTCTCATATCTGCTGTGTATCATGGGAGGGGGTAGAAGGGAACATATGAGGGGGTAGAAGGGAACATGTAACAAGTTTTTGTTTCTCATATTCGCTGTGTATCATGGGAGGGGGTAGAAGTGAACATATGAGGGGGTAGAAGGGAACATGTAACAAGTTTTATATTCTCATATCTGCTGTGTATCATGGGAGGGGGTAGAAGGGAACATATGAGGGGGTAGAAGGGAACATGTAACAAGTTTTTGTTTCTCATATCTGCTGTGTATCATGGGAGGGGGTAGAAGGGAACATGTGATAAGTGTGTTGCTCCAGCAACATATTTTTTTTGTGTCATCCACAGATGTTGATGATGAGGCTGGGCCATCGTCGGCTGTAGGGAGACCCACGCCATCCCCAGAACATCATGGGGTCCAGTCAGGCCCCCTGCAGATCCTGGGCATGTTGGTGGAGGAGGATATCGGCCAGAGTCCATCTAGGGAGGAGGAAGTGGTGGAGGAGGCCGTTATCCTCAATCTGGAGGAAGCAGTGTCCCTCCAGGAGGATCCCACCATCCCTGACCGACCCACCACCCCCCCGACCATAACATCATCCCCCTCCAGGGCAAGCCCCTCCAGTGTCCCTCCCTCCAGTGTCACTCCCTCCTGTGTGACCCCCCTCCCCTTCTGCTCCCTCAGTTCGTGCCCCAGCCTCTCCTCCAAGGAAGGCTCTTTCTAAAACTCGGGGTGTACCCTCCAGCCTCCGTGAGGGTCTGCAGGAGGAGCAGGCCCGGCAGACCCACCATATAGGGGAGATGGTGGGAGACCTGAGGCGGGTGGCGGACAGCCTGGCATCCTCCTCCTCCTCTGTCCAGCAGGCCCTCACCCACCATGCTGACCGGGGGGACCGACAGAATGAGACCCTGGAGGATGTTAGTGGCAACTGCGCAGCCATTGTGACCTGCCTGGTTGAACAGCAGGATGCCACTGCATTATTAACTTCGGAGGTGAGCAGGTTGGCAGGTGCGGTGGAGGCCAACACTGCTGCTGTGTGGGAGGAGGGGAGACTTACCCGACGGCAGTTGAGGATCACCACCACATGGCAGATGAGGATGTTGGGACAGACCAACACCGTCCTCAACCGCCTGGCCAACGCCATGGAGGGCTTGCAGGCACCACCTGCCAGGAGAGATGAAGTAGGGGTTGATGCTCCCCCCCTCCAACCCCACCCCATGCTCCACCACGGCGTCTGAGGAGCCAGAGCCGGGGCACCCTTGGGCCAAGGATGTCCAAAAGAAAAAAATAATTTATGACCATTTTTTTTTTTTTTGGTGGCTCAGATTATGAGCTTGTTTTTTGGTTATGCTCAGATTTTGATTTTTTTTTTTTATTGATGCTCAGATTATGAGCTTTTTTTTATTTTGTAGCTGCCCCTGGCATGTTGGCACACAGATGTGAGATCCAGAAAGTGTGGGTGCTCTGCTTGTTCAGCTCGTCCGTCTTGATGCTGCTGTAGTTGCTCTCCAGCTGACCTGTGGCCATCTGTTGCTAACTAGCCCCTGCTTTCATAAAGTGCAAATTTGCCCTGGCCAAACAGCTTGCGCGCTTTGGGAGCAAAATGCTCCTCACACGCGCAAGTTTATGAATCAGTGGCAGTTCCTCATTTGCATATTTGCTGAGGGAAAACCATGAGAGCGCAAGTTGCTCCCTGAGCAAAATTGCCCCTTAATTGCGCCGGGGCAAGGAAACTGCCTCCGTGCAAAAATGGCACATTTCAGGCTTAGCTTGCTTTCTGGGTCACCCGCAAATTTGCCTGGGAGCAAATCCGTACTTGCGCGGCGCAAATCACACTTGCTCCCGCGCAAGTCATACCTGAATCTGGGCCACTGATTTTACTGTTGTGGGTTTAGTATCTTCGTATTTTCAGACTTTTTCCTGCTGCTTTTCCAGGGGTTGTATGCTTTTTCTGGGGTAGCAACTGTGATATTAGCTCATTTTTGTTTTTCCATAGTATACTTTAGATGATTAAATGTATTTTAAATGCTATCCTAAAGTGCATACAATTAAAATTCTTTAAAAAATCTAATCTACATTCACATTTATATTTTTTGTGAAATGAAAATTATACTGTACATAGCTGCAGAGGTACCTTTTATTAATTAACGTAAAAAATAAGCCGTATTGTAGAATGAGTACTAAACTGTACTTTTGTGCTTATATAACACCTAAACAAAATTGCAATTGCACAGATATAAGCTGGCTTAAATTCAAAATCCACTTACCTCAAATTTAACTGATCCAGACTGAGCTGCATCAAATGCATTGAAGAGATAATGTGCATACGTACTTGCATCTATTAAATAAAAATGCAACAACAATTTAGAATAGAAATTTGCTGTTTGAGTTTCAAATAATTTCATCAGCTTTTAGTTGACATTAAAGTAAAATTTCAACTTAACCCTAACTAGTCTTAAAACAGTCCCCTCCTCCCTCCTAACACCTACTGTATGCTTACTAACCTGAATAAGATCTGTATACTTACCTATTTTCAGCCAGCTCAAGTTCCGTCACATGATCTCTTCTGTGTCTGCCTGTGGAGCTGCAGGGGAGAGGAAAGAGGGCTGCATTCATGGGAGTCCGCTTCGGCAGTGGCGATACACAGTCGCATTTAACTCTTTCTTCGACCGCTAGAGGGGGTTAAAAGTGCCCCCCACGTTAAAATGTAAAAACACCTGACTGTGACCCCTGCATCTTTCAATATCTCTGTCACTACTGTGTACCCCCTCTCCACAACTGCACCTCTGGACCCCTTTACATTACACAGCACCCCACCGCTCTGGACGCCTTTACATTACACAGCACCCCACAGCTCTGGACCCTTTTACATTACACAACCCCCTGTACCTCTGGACCCCTTTACATTACACAGCACCCCACAGATCTGGACCCTTTTACATTACACAACCCCCTGCACCTTCTGGACTCCTTTACATTACACAGCACCCTGCACCTCTGGACGCCTTTACATTGCACAACATCCTGGAGCCTTTGGGTTCACACTGGTGTCCTGGAGTTTGTCGCAGTGCTGGGGTATATGAAGACAGACGTCGATTAGTTAGTGTGTAATTTTACTTTGTTTTCTGAAAGCACACCAAAGATTCAGAATAAAGAACATTTTCAGAAAATGTTGCAAACATGTGTAATCTAATAGAAGTCTGTGGGACTGTAGTGAAAATAGAGGTAAATGCAGGAAAACTGTGTATACCCCAGCACTGCAACTGAACCACAGTGCATCAGTGTGATCCCACTTGAGTCCTGGTTCACATATATGCGATGCAGGAATCAGTGCGATTCCAGTGTGGATTCCTGCATTGGATGCTGCTTGTCGGCTGTTCACGCTGCCCTTTGCCAACTGTTACAGGTGTCAATGTACAATTAATGACACCCCCAGATCTGTTTGCAGATCGCAGTGAGAACTGTGAAATGATACATGAATAGTAATGCATAGGTTAGGGTGACCAGATATCCCCAGTTTCAGGGGACAGTCCCCTGATTGAGGACACTGTCCCCGGACCAAGTCTGTCCCTGGTTTTGTCCCCAGATTCAATTTAATAAGGGACAGGGGCAATTTCAAAGACAGTCAGTGCAGAATTAAAATAAAAAAATGTGAATTACACACCCCTGCTTCGCAGTGCCTACTAGCATAGGGGGGTTGTATTTTTTCCATTATCTGTGACCCCTTCTGATGATCATGTGCTGGTCGGAGCGGAGGGAATATTTCTTCAGTTTCGGGCGCATGCCCATTCAGCTCCACTCGCATGTTCTTCTGCCTTGGCTCAAATCCTGGCCAGTCACCTGCCCATCTCCTTGCTCCGCTCCCCATCCAGTAGTAGCCGAGGCCCGAAGAGTAATGCCGCGTATACACGATCGTTTTTCAGCATGAAAAAAACGACATTTAAAAAAAATGGAATTTAAAATGATCGTGTGTGGGCTTCACATAATTTTTCGGCTTCTGAAAAACGACAAAAAAAAAATTCGAACATGTTGCATTTTTTAACGATGTTTTAACTGCTTCCAGACCGCCCATCGCCGTTTTACGGCGGCAGGTCGGCTCCTCTGCACGAGAGCCCGTAGTATAACGTCGGCCATAGGGGCGCCCCCCACTCGCCCCTGACTCCCGCCGGGCACACGCGATCGCTCGTTACAGAGCGGGGACCAGGAGCTGTGTGTGTAAACACACAGCTCCCGGTCCTGTCAGGGGGAGAAATGCTGATCCTCTGTTCATACAATGTATGAACCAGAAGATCAGTGATTTCCCCTAGTGAGGCCACCCCCCTACAGTTAGAACACACCCAGGGAACATACTTAACCCCTTCCCCCCCTAGTGTTAACCCCTTCACTGTCAGTGGCATTTTTATAGTAATCCAATGCATTTTTATAGCACTGATCTCTATAAAAATGCCAATGGTCCCAAAAATGTATCAAAAGTGTCCGAAGTGTCCACCATAATGTCGCAGTACCGAAAAAAAACGCTGATCGCCGCCATTACTAGTAAAAAAAAAATATTAATAAAAATGCCATAAAAATACCCCCTATTTTGTAAACGCTATAACTTTTGCTCAAACCAATCAATAAACGCTTATTGCGATATTTTTTTTTTTTTTTTAAAAATATGTATAAGAATACGTATCAGCCTAAACTGAGGGAATTTTTTTTTATATATATATATATTTTTGGGGGATATTTATTATAGTAAAAAGTAAAAAATAAGATTTTTTTTCAAAATTGTCGCTCTATTTTTGTTTATAGCGCAAAAACTAAAAACCGCAGAGGTGATCAAATACCACCAAAAGAAAGCTCTATTTGTGGGGGAAAAAAGGACGCCAATTTCGTTTGGGAGCCACGTCGCACGACCACGCAATTGTCAGTTAAAGCGACGCAGTGCCGAATCGCAAAAAGTGCTCTGGTCTTTGGGCAGCAATATGGTCCGGGGGTTAAGTGGTTAAACAATATCGTTTTTCGGGTTGTAAAAAATGATCTTGTGTGGGCTAAAACGATGTTAAAAACCCGCGCATGCTCAGAAGCAAGTTATGAGACGGAGCGCTTGTTCTGATAAAACTACCGTTCGTAATAGAGTAAGCACATTCATCACGCTGTAACAGACAGAAAAGCGCGAATCGGCTTTTACTAACACAAAATTAGCTAAAGCAGCCCCAAGGGTGGCGTCATCCGCATGGAACTTCCCCGCGCTTTGCTAGAGCATTTTTTTAAAACGATTGTGTGTGGGCAACGTCGTTTTAATGATGCAGTTGGAAAAAACAACGTTTTTTCTAGATCCTGAAAAACATTGTTTTTTACATGCCGAAAAATGATCGTGTGTACGCGGCATAAGACTTGAGAGGCTGTGAGGCGGGCGGCGACGGGCAGATAGTCGCTGATTGTTGTCATTACTAGTAAAGAAAAATTATGTCCCCTGATTTTATTTTAAAAATCTGGTCACCTTAGCATAGGTGTAAACACCCTTCCAACCCGATTCCAGCGCAGACCAAAAAAAGGGTCCTGCACCGTTTTGGTGCAAATGTGATTTCAGCCATACAGTTTGTATGGCTGAATTTGCATCGCACAGACATCCCATGTGATTTACACAGCAATGCGGTGCGAATCACATGCAATGTCTATGATCAAACACTAGTGAAACCTGGCTAAAGGAACATGATGGGGCCAACTATCAGCATAGAGTTAATGAAAGACTCTGCTGGAGGACAACAGAGGAAAGAGGGGGACTCGGGAGTGAAAGATTTGGGAGAGAGAGAGGGCAGAGTCAGGGGTGGACTGGGACAAAAATTTGGCCCTGGACTTCATCCAGACCGGCCCACTTAATTTTTGAAAACACACACACAAACACAGTAAACTATACGCAATTTTTCGGCGGTAAAAATAGCGGCGTTTTACCGCCGAGTCTATGGGCGGCTCAGTGTGAAAGGGGTCTAATACATCAGTTACTATGACCAGTGGCAGTGCATTTACCCCCGTCCCCCCACCATGCTGCATATTAAAAAAATCACAGACACATACACTCACCCCCGCCTCCTGACACAAACACTGACCCCCCCTTCTTACACATATGTACAGGAGAGGGGTGCAGAGTGTATGGCGGTGGGTGGTATGTACAGGAGAGGGGTGCGGAGTGTATGGGGTGGGTGGTATGTACAGGAGAGGGGTGCGGAGTGTCTGGGGTGGGTGGTATGTACAGGAGAGGGGTGCGGATTGTCTGGGGTGGGTGATATGTACAGGAGAGGGGTGCGGAGTGTCTGGGGTGGGTGGTATGTACAGGGGAGGAGTGTATGGGGTGGGTGGTATGTACAGGAGAGGGGTGCAGAGTGTCTGGGGTGGGTGATATGTACAGGAGTGGGGTGCGGAGTGTCTGGGGTGGGTGGTATGTACAGGGGAGGAGTGCGGAGTGTATGGGGTGGGTGGTATGTACAGGAGAGGGGTGCGGAGTGTCTGGGGTGGGTGGTATGTACAGGAGAGGGGTGCGGAGTGTCTGGGGTGGGTGATATGTACAGGAGAGGGGTGCGGAGTGTCTGGGGTGGGTGGTATGTACAGGGGAGGAGTGTATGGGGTGGGTGGTATGTACAGGAGAGGGGTGCGGAGTGTCTGGGGTGGGTGATATGTACAGGAGAGGGGTGCGGAGTGTCTGGGGTGGGTGGTATGTACAGGGGAGGAGTGCGGAGTGTATGTAGGATGACCACGTGTCCCGGATTGCCCGGGACAGTCCCTTATTGTGGAGCTCTGTCCCGTGTCCCGGGTACACTCAATGCGGGACAATACATTCTCCCGGCCGGCCGATGCAGCCGTTCATAATTACGTGTGGCCATGTCTGTCTCCTCTCTTCCTGATTCTCTCCTCTCCCGCCCCACCAACGATTTCATCC
Organism: Rana temporaria; assembly: GCF_905171775.1. Classification (NCBI taxonomy): domain Eukaryota; kingdom Metazoa; phylum Chordata; class Amphibia; order Anura; family Ranidae; genus Rana; species Rana temporaria. The sequence continues at coordinate 281,241,283 of NC_053491.1, forward strand.
TATCAGCAGAGCAAGGGGGCGGGAGAGCTGCACAGTCAGCAGGATTGGAGGAGTCTTTTCACAACAGCTCCTCCCGCCCCCTTGCTCTGCTCTGCTGATAGGAAGGTAATACTGTAGATGGTAATTGGTTGGAGGAGCGAGGCAGGCAGTGAGTTATTCAGTGGATGGAGGTGTAGGTTGGGGATTGCGGTGCTGGCTCCCTGCTAGACGTGCAGCTGTGACTGTGATCTGTGTCCTGGCACTGCTCGTCTCTCATGACAGAAATGGGGGCGGAGCGCTGCCTGTGTCTGTGTCTCCGAGTCCCTCCTGTGTTGCCAGTCCTCATTCCTCAGGTCCCTCCTAGGTGCTCTCCCCCTCCCCCTAGCTCTGATCCAGGTCCTTCCAACTGTTCCAGGCTGTGCAATGTTTAGGATCCCCTCTAACACTGCCCTCTGCTCCTCCATTGAACCCTGTGTGGGAGCTCTCTCCTTCCTGTACCTCTCATCTACCCTGCACCCAGCCACCACCCCTCTACTCTACAGAACCCTGCACCCCAACCCATAGTACCCTGCACCCCAACCCATAGTACCCTGCACCCCAACCCAAAGTACCCTGCACCCCAACCCATAGAACACTGCACCCCTCCACAGAACCCTGCCCCCAACCCATAGTACCCTGCCCCCAAACCATAGTACCCTGCACCCCAACCCATAGTACCCTGCCCCAACCCATAGTACCCTGCACCCCTCCACAGAACCCTGCACCCCAACCCATAGAACACTGCACCCATCCACAGAACCCTGCATCCAACCCATAGTACCCTGCACCCCTCCACAGAACCCTGCCCCCAACCCATAGTACCCTGCACCCCTCCACAGAACCCTGCCCCCAACCTAGTGGTTGAACTGGATGGACTTGTGTCTTTTTTCAACCTGACTAACTATGTAACTATGTAACTATGTAACTATGTAACCCATAGTACCCTGCGCCCCAACCTATAGAACCCTGCACCCCTCCACAGAACCCTGCACCCCTCCACAGAACCCTGCACCCCAACCCATAGTACCCTGCACCCCTTCACAGAACCATACAGCCCTCCACAGAACCCTGCCCCCAACCCATAGTACCCTGCACCCCTTCACAGAACCATGCAGCCCTCCACAGAACCCTGCACCCCAACCCATAGTACCCTGCACCCTTCACAGAACCCTGCCCCCAACCCATAGTACCCTGCACCCCTTCACAGAACCATGCAGCCCTCCACAGAACCCTGCCCCCAACCCATAGTACCCTGCACCCCTTCACAGAACCATACAGCCCTCCACAGAACCCTGCCCCCAACCCATAGTACCCTTGCACCCCTCCACAGAACCCTGCACCCCAACCCATAGTACCCTCCACATAACCCTGCCCCCAGCCCATAGTACCCTGCACCCCTCCACAGAACCCTGCACCCCAACCTATAGTACCCTCCACATAACCCTGCCCCCAGCCCATAGTACCCTGCACTCCTCCACAGAACCCTGCTCCCCTCCACAGAACCCTGTACCCCAACCCATAGTACCCTGCACCCCTTTACAGAACCCTGTACCCCTCAATATACATCCTCACTATTGGCTGGCAAGTGACACTGCATCTAGTGGCTGGCTTTGGGTGGCAAGTGGCACACAGCATCTGGTGGAAGGTTACGGGCGGCAAGCGACAAACTGTATCTGGTGGCAAGTGACAAGCTTAGGATTCCCACTGTTTCGGCATTATGGTGAGTTGAACTATTTTATTTTATATATTACAATATAGTAATAGAAATAATTGGATTTCATCATCTTGACACCATATCAAGCATGGTGTCGGATGATTTAAGTGCTGACATCAGCCGTTCACCCGACAAATCACCCGCCACTGAATTCCCTGTCAACCCACAGACTACATTCCTTCCCCTTCCACAAAATCATTCCCCCATGCAAAAAAAAGGTTGGGGACCGCTGTTCTAAAGCGACAGCACTTTCTCCTAGCACTCTATGAAAAAATATTTTTTTTGGGGGGGGTGTGTATGGGAGTTTGAAAATGTGGTCACCCTAAGTGTATGGGGTGGGTGGTATGTACAGGAGAGGGGTGCGGAGTGAATGGAGGTGGGTGGTATGTACAGGAGAGGGGTGCGGAGTGAATGGTGTGGGTGGTATGTACAGGAGAGGGGTGCGAAGTGAGTGGAGGTGGGTGGTATGTACAGGAGAGGGGTGCGGAGTGAATGGAGGTGGGTGGTATGTACAGGTTAGGGGTGCGGAGTGAATGGAGTGGGTGGTATGTACAGGAGAGGGGTGCGGAGTGAATGGAGGTGGGTGGTATGTACAGGAGAGAGGTGCGGAGTGTATGGGGTGGGTGGTATGTACAGGAGAAGGGTGCGGGGTGTATGGCGTTGGGTGGTATGTACAGGGGAGGAGTGCGGAGTGTATGGGGTGGGTGGTATGTACAGGAGAGGGGTGCGGAATGAATGGAGGTGGGTGGTATGTACAGGAGAGGGGTGTGGAGTGCATGGGGTGGGTGGTATGTACAGGAGAGGGGTGCGGGGCGTATGGCGTTGGGTGGTATGTACAGGGGAGGAGTGCGGAGTGTATGGGGTGGGTGGTATGTACATGAGAGGGGTGCGGAGTGAATGGAGGTGGGTGGTATGTACAGGAGAGGGGTGCGGAGTGAATGGGGTGGGTGGTATGTACAGGAGAGGGGTGCGGAGTGTATGGGGTGGGCAGTATCAAATACACCACTGGTCACTGATGCATTGGTGACCAGTGGCAGTTAATTAACCCCTTTGTCCTGCATTAGTGACACCAGTGTCAGTGTTCATCAACCCTTTCATGCTGCACCATATAGGGGTTAATTAACACTGACACTGGTGTCAATAATGCAGCACAAAGGGGTTAATTAACTGCCACTGGTCACCAATGCATCAGTGACCAGTGGCAGTACATTAACCCCCTCCATGCTGCATACTAAAATTACCATTGTAAATTAACCCCCCCCCCCCCAAAAGAGTTAATCAAAGTCACTGTGACAACAGTGAAAGGTCTGTAGCCTCTAAAAACTTACTTGCAGTTTTGCATGAGGCTTCACTCGGGCTCGCAGGTCTTTTGCAGCAGCACTCACCTCTGCTCTTTCATCTCGCCTCCCGGCCTGCCGCTCTGACACTTCTTCTCTCCTACCATCGGCTCCATACAGCGTTCGTGGGGCCTCCTCCGCGGTACCTTCCTCTACCCCCTCCTCGCCACGGCATGCCAGATGCCTCCTCCTGGTGTGCGGGGACCGATTCGCTGAGCACTCCAGCGGTGGGGGTGAAGGCTGGGGGGCGGGAATTGTGCTCTGTGCTGGAATCTCCTCCCCTTCTTCTCCCCCGGACTACACAGCGCTGGCCCCGCCTCCTCCTTAACACTCAGCCACGCTCCGACCCCTCTCTCCACTGCCTGGCCGTGGAGTTTACAGGCATGCTAACACGCTGCTGGCCGGAGCTTAACGCCGCACGACATTGTTGTCAGCAGAGGCGGCTCTTCAATTAGGCGATCGCCTTATTTGCATAATTAGAGAGCCGCCTCTGCCCGCATATTGGCCCCGCCCATCCCCGACATCAGTGCTTCGTTTTGACAGCTCCACTCTCACTGCGGCCGCCCCCTGAGTGACAACTGGCCCACTGAGCTATCGGCCCACCGGGAAACTCCCGGTAGTCCCGATGGCCAGTCCAACCCTGGGCAGAGTACACAGTGACAGTGCCGATAACTCACTTGATGTTCCCAGGAGTCTCACACTAGTAGTTCATTCGGCGGCTCAGCTGACGGCTACTTGTTTAAATGTTCCCACCCACACATTCCTTTCAGACACAGCACACGAGTCCAGAGCCGATGCAGCCTCTTCTATTTCTGTGGAAGGGGGGGAGTTGTACGCACTGGAATGTTAAGAGTGAAACACACAGCATTGTGACAATGGGTCAGGCCACCTGAGCTCTCCCTGCGCTGTCAGCATGTCACATCGCCGCTGCACTACCAATCCTGTCCCGTTTTACTCACGGTAAAAGGGTAGAGAAGCCTGGCTATCCTGCTCCACAATCTCTGCGGTCAGGCAGCTATAATATAGTGCAGTCTGACAGTCTTTACATCCAGCTTAATCAAACTTGCAGAAAAGTTTTTTACTCACCACCCGAACCGAACTGAGCCTTGACCCCCCCCCCCCCCCCCCCGAGGGATAATGCATAGGACCCACGGATTGTAGTGAAGGTGTAATGAAGCTGATATTCTTATCAGGTTTTTTAGGGTCTTTCACACAGCTTTTCTGAAAGTTTTCCAGTCTGCCTCTGCAGGGATTCCACACACTGCTCAGCAGTTTAGTTTTCAGTCAGCTGTTCACTTTCATGTTCACACTCCTGAGGGAAGTGCACTCCTCCACTCAGTGTCCCGACCTGTCATCTGGGCATATGATCTCAGTGCGAGCAATCCGTGCTCCGTGTGCACCTCCGTGCTATTTTTAGCAGCACTATTCAGCCACTAGCGGGGTGCTTTTAACCTCCGCTAGCGGCCAAAAAAGGGTTTAAAAAAACACCCACAAAGCGCTGCTTTAATTTCAATGGACAGGCGTGCTTTAGGATTTGTTACTGTCCTGCCAGCGCACCGCTCCAGTGTGAAAGCACTTGAAACCACTGAACTGTCAGCAAAGCATCGCTGCTGCGGCGCTTTGCGGCCGGTTTTAACCCTTCTGGGCCTCTAGCAGTGTGCTGGCAGGACGCTCCAAAAAGTCTTTGAGGCACCCCGCTAGTGGCCGAATAGCGCCGCAAAAACGACAGTAAAGTTCTGCTAAAATAGCGGCGCTTTACTGCCGACGGCGCAACGCCCCAGTGTGAAAGTAGCTAGGCACATGACCAAACAGATGCAAGCGGCCAATCAAATAAAGTACTTACTCAATATGGATTAAATAAATTTAAATTATACATAGTGTGAAGGGTTAGCTAGGTAGCGGGGTGTGTGACCCATTGGTTGGGTTCACCACACACTGAATTTATACAGACTGGCAGTCGAAGACGGTTGAAAACAACGTTTCTGGTTTATTTTTCCACCTTGCTGGAAAACAATTGCAAGCATCCAAACAGCATAAACAAAATCAAACATAAAATAAATCCTAGCCACTCTGGGCGTCTACCTTCCACACAGGAACCTATCTATGAAGTCTAACACAGCCTACTGCTGGGTAGACAGTGCTGGTCATACAGCACAAAACAATAGTCTTTTGATTTTTATCACACAGAAAAATAAATCCTCTTCTCACCTTCACAGAAGACCTTCTGGCACTGCTCTCCTACTCACACAGCCTTAGGAGTGATGCAGCCAATTAGTGGTAATCCTTTGGGCTACTTATAGAGGCCTTAATTGCCTCATTCTGAACAGCTGGAGTCTTTCAACGCCCTTAGACCTTGTCTGGCTATTTCTCGCAGCCGACGCCTAATAATAATTAGTGTATTGTCTAAGCAAGGCAGAAATGTATGTCCCGTTTGTGACAACACCCACAGATTTACCTGACTTCCTATGACAATAGCCATAGATATAAATAAAGTGATTTGTGCAACAGCAGGTACTACTTGCACAAATCCCTTTGTTTATTATATCTATGGCTATGCAGAATTCTAATTTATTTAATTCATATTGAGCAAGTACTATTTGGCTGCTTGCTTGGCACTGGCAGTTGAAACCTGACTGGCACACATCATACAACAACCCAAAATTACATACTACACTACACATGAATGATAATATGGATGGTACCTGGCCTCACCTGCTGCTGCCTGGGCCTGTATTTGGGGTTCCCCCGGTTCCCCTAATTTCAAGTCTCTCTGTCCTCCACAGAAACCACCTCCCTTGATGGCTGACGTCACTCACCGACCCGCTCGGGAAGCTTTAGGCTCCGCCTACGCTAGTTAGTCAGTGGAATGACGGCGGTCTGGCCGGTCACACTTTTCAAGAAGCATGGGGGGCGCCTGTCACACTCGGCTCCTCCATGCTGCGCTGCCTGCCAGACAGCTGAGCTCATTTTTTTTTGCAGGTGCCGTCCTGCCGGGGATATAGTGCGGGAGGCAGCCGCAGCGCAATAGTAGGAGGACAGGTTTTACGAGCATGGAGCTTTTTTTTGGCGCCCCCCCCATAGCGCCACATGGCACTTCCCATGTCAGTCTCAGGCTGCCAATGCCATAGGTCCATCCGTGGATGATACACACACTCTGTTCGTGCGGTGACTCTGCGGTGATCAATTTTCCGCCCTGTTCCCAAGGTCGGCGCTGGCGCGGTAAGGCAAGTGGCCATCTTGCCTTGCGCTAGCGCCGGCACTGGGTCTAGGTAGAATTGAGGATAGGAGGGAATCAACACACGTCCTCACTCACTCACTCACTCCATCCTTCCTCCGGGATTATACTCTGCTGATTTATATTACACAAAAGTGTTAGGCCCCATACACACGAGAGGATTTATCCGCGAATACGGTCCAGCGGACCGTTTCCGCGGATAAATCCTCTCGAGGATTAGTGCGGATTTCCATGCGATGGAGTGTACTCACCATCGCATTGAAATCCGCGCCGAAATCCTCTGGCGATGACGTGTCGCGCCGTCGCCGCGATTATGACGCGGCGACGTGCGCGACGCTGTCATATAAGGAATTCCACGCATGCGTCAAATCATTACGACGCATGCGGGGGATCCCTTCGGACGGATGGATCCGGTGAGTCTATACAGACCAGCGGATCCATCCGTTGGGATGGATTCCAGCAGATAGATTTGTTTAGCATGTCAGCAAATATTTATCTGCTGGAAATCCATCCCAGGGGATAAATATCCGCGGAAACAGATCCGCTGGAGTGTACACACCATAGGATCTATCCGCTGAAACCCATTCGCTGGGATTTTTCAGCGGATGGATTCTATCGTGTGTATGGGGCCTAACACTACCCCCGGAGGAGCTGCTGGATTGTTTTGGGTGGCATGTTACCTCATGGTTCCTCCGCCGTCTTAGGGGTGTATGGTGCATCTAGCAGTAGTAAAGGAATGTCCACGACAGGTGTCTTTTGCTGTGCTCTTTATTACCCAGCCAGATAAAAACAAAAAAACTTGTGGTGAAGAAGGTAGAGTTGAAAGGAGAAGAAGAATAGCAAATTCAGGCGTAGCAATAGGGAAACAGTCCTGCTTCCACGTGTAACACTTCTTGCACTTCTCCTGCTTGAGTGGGAATAGTGTACCTGGACAGGCCTCTCTCACTGACCTGGCAGCCAGAGTATCGCTCGAACTTTTAAGGAAAAGTCTCTGCCACAGACCCTCCTGGAATGAACTGGTACCTTTCGGGAGAAGTCTCTATCACAGACCCTCCTGGAATGGATTCAGTGAGAAACCTCTGCCACAGGCCCTCCTGATTGTGGTTCCGGAGATGAACCTCCTTGGTAGAATTACGCCTGGATCTCCTTCAAGTTACTTTCAGGTACCGACTGACAGGTGACCAGCCTCTCAGTGTCCGGATACCTCGATCCCCGGTGGTTTGTCGAGACCCTATTGGATCGCCAGCCTGTCATTGGCTCTCCTCAGGTGGACTCCCCACCGAACAGCTATACCGCTTGGGATCTTCGGTATTGGGAACCCAGTCGACCACTGGGCTCCCTGCCACAGCTCATGGTCCCCGAACCAGGAACTCTGCGTGGCACGCGGGCCCCGGCCCGGTAGGCCATAATGTCGGGGCGCCGTGGTGCAGGCAACCTAAAGGTGGATGCCGCACTTGAAAAAGAAGCCCCCGAACTAATGGCGTCTGCCCCATAAGTACCCTCCGCCAGCATGCACAGCGAGGCCCAACCCTCCTGATTAGCTGCTGGAGAAGAGCACCCAAGTCTTGACTCTACTGCTGCCACCTACTGTCCCGGGGTGGGAAGAACACCCCAGCAACAACAGAATAAGCCCACAGCACAGCCAAGCTGAGACAGAGACCCAAATTTGAACACATTAACCAGATCAGAGTTTAACTAACACTCTGATCTCCCTCTAAATTTAAATAGCACCGGTACTTTGAAGTAACCAGGCGATACACAAGGCACTAAACAAAAATCATCTAATGAAAGACTGCAGAGGAAGGTTTCATGGCTCTGAAACTAATATGAAATGTGCAGAGTACAGAGACAAAAAGATTACATATATACAGTATCTCACAAAAGTGAGTACGCCCTTCACATTTTTGTAAATATTTTATTATATCTTTTCATGTGACAACACTGAAGAAATTACACTTTGCTACAATGTAAAGTAGTGAGTATACAGCTTGTATAACAGTGTATATTTGCTGTCTCCTCAAAAAAACTCAACACACAGCCATTAATGTCTAAACCGGTGGCAACAAAGCCCTAAGTGAAAATGTCCAGATTGGGGACAAAGTGTCAATATTATGTGTGGCCACCATTATTTTCCAGCACTACCTTAACCCTCTTGGGCATGGAGTTCACCAGAGCTTCACAGGTTGCCACTGGAGTTCTCTTCCACGCCTCCATGACGACATCACGGAACTGGTGAATGTTAGAGACCTTGCGCTCCTCCACCTTTCATTTGAGGATGCCCCACAGATGCTTAATAGGGTTTACGTCTGGAGGCCAGTGCCGTCTTAATAGCATCATGGGCCCCTGGGCAAAGTAATGCACTGGGGTTCCTATCAGCCTGCCCCAAATTTACGCACCTATGCTCAAGAATTGAACAGGGGGAGGCAGAAGGACATCAGGAGAGCAAGTTCTGGGACACTGCTTGGGACACCCTGGTAAAACTTTGTAAAATCCATGACTATCCTAGCAAATATGGGACAGTTGGCAAGTATGATGTAATGCAAGATTATCATGGGGCCCCCATGCACCTGGGGCCCCTGGGCAGTGCCCATGTGTGCCCAGGCATTAAGACAGCCCCTGCTGGAGGCATGCTTGGTTAGTCCATTACCTTTACCCTTAGCTTCTTGAGCAAGGCGGTGGTCATCTTGGAGGTGTGTTTGGGGTCGTTATCATGTTGGAATACTGTACTGCGGCCCAGTATCCAAAGGGAGGGGGATCATGCTCTGCTTCAGTATGTCACAGTACATGCTGGCATTCATGGCTCCCTCAATGTAGGAAGGAGGGATTTGGGTTTCTAGAGCACTGGGCTGACTTTTCATTGGGGTGCAACCTATATGCTAAAGACGGTTTGCACTTGAATGGAAGGGGGTCTGCTGTGCTGGGGGAGAGGTTTATGGGAATGCTAGAGGAGTATTTAAACTAGGATTGAGGGGGAGGGTGAATTAGAATTACATCGAGCTGACAGGTCAGTTAGTGGTCAGACATTAATAGAGAGTGGAATGGGGATAGATGGGGGGAGGGTTATGGCAGGTGACAAGAAAGTTCCCATGTTGAAAACAGCCATTGGAAATAATAGTGCCATTTGTACTACTATAAATTATATGAAAAACACCAGAGAAAAATGTAACAATACATTTAAGTGTTTGTTCACCAATGCCAGAAGTCTGCCAAGCAAAACAGGTGAGCTGGAAGCTCTGGTGCATGAGGAGAGCTATGATGTAATCGGTATTGCTGAAACTTGGCTTCAATCCTCACATGACTGGGCTATTAATATTCCTGGCTATGCTCTCTTTCGGAAAGACAGGGTAAAAAGGAAAGGTGGAGGGGTCTGTCTCTATGTGAGAAGTGACCTCAAAGCAAGCGTGAAAGAGAACCTGGTTGATGGAGAGTGTGATGAGGCTGAAGCATTATGGGTGGAACTGCATACAGATGTGCGTAGTTCAAAATTAATCATTGGAGTTTGTTATAAACCACCCAATGTTAATGAGGAGGTGGAGACTCAGCTCCTTGCACAGATGGAAAGGGCTGCAAGGTCTGGGACGGTGATAATAATGGGGGATTTTAACTACCCAGAAATTGACTGGATTAATGGCACTTCTGGGACAGTTAAAGGACAAAAATGTAAAAATCTATTGCAGGACAATTTTATGGTGCAGTTTATTGAGGCCCCAACTAGGAATGATGCCCTGTTGGACCTGATAATCTCAAACCATGCAGATCTTATTACTAATGTTCAGATAAAGGAACACCTGGGTAGCAGTGATCATAACATGATTTCATTTAATGTTAACTATAAGCAAGAAATACATACAGGAAATATTAAAACACTAAATTTTAAGAGAGCAAATTTTCCAAGGATGAGGGCTGCTCTCCAGGACTTGGGCTGGGAGGGACTATTGGCACAGCTGAACACAGAACAGAAATGGGAATTCTTCAAAAAGACTGTGTGGAACCTCACTGCAAAGTATGTTCCCATGGGCAATAAGTTTAAAAGGCTAAAAATAAAACCTATATGGCTCACGGTCAAAGTTAAAAAAGCTATAAACAATAAGATAGTAGCTTTTAAAAAATATAAAAATGAAGGAACACTAGTGTTGTTTAAATGTTACAAAGAATATAACAGGATATGCAAAAAGGAAATCAAGGATGCAAAAATTCAAAACGAACTACAGATTGCAAAAGATAGTAGGACAAAGCCCAAAAAATTCTTTAAATATATTAATAGTAAAAAGGTGAAGTCTGAGCATGTAGGCCCCTTACAAAATAATCTAGAGTGGGTGACTGGGGACAAAGAGAAGGCAAATTTATTAAATGTTTTCTTCAGCTCTGTGTATACAATGGAGCATGGGGGAGCTCATGTCCAAAATGGGGGTGGGAGTGACACAGCCTCAAATCCACAATGGCTCAAAAGTGATATGGTCCAGAAATATTTAGACAGAATAAAGGTGGATAAAGCACCTGGACCTGATGGCATCCATCCACGGATCCTAGGTGAGTTGAGCTCTGTCATTTCAAAGCCACTGTATCTAATATTTAGGGACTCATTAAAGACAGGAATAGTACCACTGGATTGGCGCAGGGCCAATGTGGTGCCCATATTTAAAAAGGGAACAAAGTCTTTACCAAGTAACTATAGACCTGTAAGTTTAACTTCTATAGTTGGGAAGATACTGGAACGTTTAATAAAAGACCACATGGATGAGTTCTTGCTGGAAAAAAACTATTTAAGCAGCAGACAACATGGATTCATGAAAGACAGAAGTTGTCAGACAAACCTGATTTCCTTTTATGAAAAGGTAAGTAAAACCCTGGACAGAGGCGTGGCTGTGGACGTGATATATTTGGATTTTGCAAAAGCGTTCGATACAGTTCCGCACACACGGCTCATGTGTAAGGTAAGGTCTACAGGATTGGATATATCAGTTTGTAAATGGATAGAAAACTGGCTGAAAGACAGAATTCAGAGAGTCGTGGTTAATGATTCTTACTCTGAATGGTCCAAGGTTATCAGTGGTGTACCCCAAGGTTCAGTGCTGGGACCCTTACTTTTCAATATATTTATAAATGATATTGGGTCTGAGATCAAAAGTAACATTTCTGTCTTTGCAGATGACACCAAGCTATGCAGTGGAATAACGTCCTTGCAGGATGTCTCCAACTTACAAGCCGACCTCAATGCTCTGTCTAATTGGGCGACTGAGTGGCAGATGAGGTTTAATGTAGATAAATGTAAAGTTATGCACTTGGGGCTAAGAATATGCATGCATCATACATACTAGGGGGAGTACAACTGGGGGGATCTGTAGTGGAGAAGGATCTGGGGGTTTTAGTTGATCATAAGCTCAATAATGGCATGCAATGCCAAGCTGCGGTTTCCAAAGCGAGCAAAGTCCTTTCTTGTATTAAGAGAGGTATGGACTCCAGAGACAGAGATATAATTTTGCCCCTGTACAAATCATTAGTAAGACCTCATCTGGAATATGCAGTTCAGTATTGGGCACCAGTTCTCAAAAAGGACATCAGAGAACTGGAGAAAGTGCAGAGAAGGGCAACCAAACTGATAAGAGGCATGGAGGAGCTCAGCTATGAGGAAAGATTAGAAGAACTAAATGTATTCACTCTTGAGAAGAGGAGAATAAGGGGGGATATGATCAACATGTACAAATATATAAGAGGTCCATACAGTGAACTTGGTGTTGAGTTATTCACTTTACGGTCAACACTAAGGACAAGGGGGCACTCTTTACGTCTAGAGGGAAAGAGATTTCACCTCCAAATACAGAAAGGTTTTTTCACAGTAAGATCTGTGAAAATGTGGAACAGACTCCCTCCAGAGGTGGTTCTGGCCAGCTCAGTAGATTGCTTTAAGAAAGGCCTGGATTCTTTCCTAAATGTACAGAATATAACTGAGTACTAAGATTTGTAGGTAAAGTTGATCCAGGGTAAATCCGATTGCCTCTCGGGGGATCAGGAAGGAATTTTTTCCCCTGCTGTAGCAAATTGGATCATGCTCTGCTGGGGTTTTTTGCCTTCCTCTGGATCAACTGTGGGTATGGAGTTGGGTGTATAGGATTTTACTGTGTTTTTTATTTTGTTTTTTTATTTTTTGTGGTTGAACTGGATGGACTTGTGTCTTTTTTCAACCTGACTAACTATGTAATGAACTGTAGCTCCCCAGGTCGGTAGCACTCATGCAGCCCCAGACCACAACACTCCCACCACCATGCTTGACTGTAGGCAAGACACGCTTGACCTGGTTGCCGCCACACACGCTTGACACCATCTGAACCAAATAAGTTTATCTTGGTCTCATTAGACCACAGGACATGGTTCCAGTAATCCATGTCCTTAGTCTGCTTTTCTTCAGCAAACTGTTTGTTGACTTTCTTGGGCATCATCTTTAGAAGAGGCTTCTTTCTGGGATGACAGCCATGCAGACCAATTTTATGCAGTGTGCAGCGTATGGTCTGAGCACTGACAGGCTGACCCACTACCCCTTCAACCTCTGCAGCAATGCAGGCAGCACTCATATGTCTATTTCCCAAACACAACCTCTGGATATAACGCTGAGCATGTGCACTCAACTTCTTTGGTCGACCATGGCGAGGCCTCTTCTGATTGGCCACTGTGCTGCAGCTCAGTTTCAGAGTCTTGGCAATCTTCTTATGTTTATGACTAAGGCCTTATAGGCTGAAACGCATCAACCTTTCCTATTGCGGCTTGTCAATAAATACGTCTATTATTTAAGAGCAACGACCAGAGTGCGGATCATCTTTTTCCTCAATCTTCTTATAGCCTAGGCCATCTTTTTGTAGAGCAACAATTCTTTTTTTTCTTTGTCATAAGGTGCCATGTTGAACTTCCAGTGACCAATATGAGAAAGTGAAAGCGATAACACCAAGGTTAACACACCTACTCCTCATTCACACCTGAGACCCATGGCTAATTGGGCCCAGTTTGGACATTTTACTTTGGGGTGTACTCACTTTTGGTTTACAGTGGTTAAGACATTAATGGTTGTATGAGTTATTTTGAGGGGATAACAAATTTACACTGTTATACAAGCTGTACACTCACTATTTTACATTGTAGCAAAGTGTAATTTCTTCAGTGTTGTCACAAAAATGTGAGGGGTGTACTCACTTTTGTAAGATTCTGTAAATGTGCGTTAGGTAGTTTCAACCATATAAAGTGCCATTCACAAATCACCACAGTAGTGGGGTACAAGCAGAATTAATTAAAAGCCATGCTGAGGGACTATCTGCTTATTACAGCTGAAAGGCAATACTGACAAATGCATAGCTGGAGTCACTAAAGACTGTGCCATGGCTCTTGACTAGAAGAGCACTTTGCAGTAATAAACACAGCATTTAGATGTCTGCCAGTGAAAGTCATTTAACAGACATAATCACAATTTACCACAGTAATGGGGAACTGGTGGGGTTCTCTAGCTGCCCTGAAGAGATCACAATATAATTTACTTTAGCAGAAGGCAATACTTGTACAAAAAATGAATAGTGAGAGACTAGATCACTGTGAAGACCGTGTCATACCAACTGACTAGTAGTGCCCTGCAGCAAGCACCACAGTATGCAGAGGCAGAGCTTGGTGAGTGAATTTCACATAGGTTGAAAATAGACAGAAGTCCAATAAGTTCAACCAACAGAAAAAAAAAATGTAAAATCCCCCATATACACTATCCTATACCCACATCGGTCCATCGGTCCGTTTTCATCAGACAAACCGATCGTGTGTACAGGGCTTTAGTCTGAAAAGGAAAAGCTTTTGCTGTGCTTTGTTTTTAAAATGCCGATAGTGCTCTTGGAATCCAGATAAGCATCAGTTAAAAATAAAAGTCAAATAAAAGTGATTCAAAACTTTTATAGTGTCCTTTGAATAAGCAGTATAAAAATGAGGGTGTTTATGGCAACAATTCAATGATCTTTTGCAAATAGTAAAGTCTTCCCCAAAGGCAGAGTTCCATTCCATAATAAATGTATGTTGTTTAGGGACCAGCAGCTCAAAGTAAACGTATATAAGATCATTAGAAGCACTGCCATTGATCTTATCCTGAAAATGTTAGTTTCCTGGCTGTTATGTTTAAAGAAAAAGTCAGAAAGTCTTCATGTTTCTTTTTTGACAGGTTTTCGTTAAAGCCCCTATTTTTTTTAGGGATGTACTAGTTTTATACTAAATAACCTTTTTTGTCTTTAGAGTCTGCCCCTATATGTTAATGATAACATGGTATTTTTCCACCCAAAATTGGACTTTTTTTTATTTTGTAGCACATTTTAACCACTTCCCTACCGAGTCATTGTAAAATGACGTCGGCGGGAGCCTTTCCTCCTTCAGAGTGGACGTCATATGACGTCCTTGCATTCACGGCCGCTAGGGGGCGTGCGCGCGTCGTCGGGGGCGCATTACTCAGGACCTGGGTGCGTGCCCGGTGGCTGCGATGTCCGCCGGGCACCCGCGATTGCCCGCAATCACGGCAGGACCATGGATCTGTGTGTGTAAACACACAGATCCATGTCCTGTCAGCGGTGAGGAGACAGATGTGTGTTCCCAGTACAGAGGAACACGCATCGATCTCCTCCCCTTGTGAGTCCCCCTCCCCCTACAGTTAGAACACACTTTAGGGAACATATTTAACCCCTTCAGCGCCCCCTAGTGTTAACCCCTTCCCTGCCAGTCACATTTACATAGTAATCAGTGCAGTTTTATAGCACTAATCGCTGTGTAAATGTGAATGGTCCCAAAAATGTGTCAAAAGTGTCCGCTATGTCTGCCGCAATGTCACGGTCACAATAAAAATCGCAGATCGCCGCCATTACTAGTAAAAAAAAAAAATGGCATAATTCTATTCCCTATTTTGTAGACGCTTGAACTTTTGCGCAATCTGATCGAATACGCTTATTGTGATTTTTTTACCGAAAATATGTAGAAGAATCCGTATCGGCCTAAACTGATAAAAAAAAAATATGATATTTATTAAATCAAAAAGTAAAAGATATTGGGCTAGATTCAGGTAGCTCGGTGCTTCTTTTGGCCGGCAGAACGCATCTCATATGCGCTACGCCGACGTAAAACAGGGAGCCCAGACCAGTATTCCCAAAGATCTGGCGCCGTACGTTGCGCCGGTGTAGTGTAAATAGGCCGGCGTTAGCCCACCTAATTCAAAATAGGCAGGTGGGGGGGGTGCTCCATGTAAATTAGCCGTGACCCCTTGTAAATTAATGGCCGTTCGTATGGCATGCTCAGAATCACGTCGTAAATACTCCCTAAGAAACGATGGCTCAATGCTTTCGACGTGAACGTAACCTACGCACAGCCCCATTCACGTACCACTTACGTAAACAACGTAAAATTTGACGGCTGTTCCGACGTCCATACCTTAACATTGGCTGCGCAGGGATAACTGTACGCCGGATGTAAGCCTTACGTAAACGGCGTAGCGGGCGCAAGTACGTTCGTGAATCGGCGTATCTAGCTCATTTACATATTCTATGCGTAAATCTACGGAAGCGCCCCTAGCGGCCTGCGTAAATATGCACCCTAGATACGACGGCGTACTAAGACTTACGTCGGTCGGATGAAGCAGGAATTCAGGCGTATCTAGTTCCCTGAATAGCGCGCATAGATACGACGGCGCAACTTTTAACTTACGCGGCGTATCAATAGATACGCCAGCGTAGATCGTACCTGAATCTAGCCCAAAGTGTTTTTTTCAAAATTGTCGCTCTTCTTTTGTTTATAGAGCAAAAAATAAAAAACGCAGAGGTGATCAAATACCACCAAAAGAAAGCTCTATTTGTGGGGAAAAAAGGACGTCAATTTTCATATGTGACAGTGCTGAAAAATAAAAATTGGTCTGGGCAGGAGAGGGGTGAAAATGCCCTGTATGGAAGTGGTTAATATATGTATGTACATACATATATATATATATATATTGGAGGTTTTCTTTCAGATGAAAAATCGAAAAAATAGGATTATGGTCAAATCCATTTCCTGGACTACAGTAAGGTCACAGGCATCTTTAAATCATTATGATATATTTGCAGTTACCTTGAGGTGCTTGGACATTGGCATGGAAGGCTGTAGAGACATTTCCCTATGTATGAATGAATAAATGAATGAATGAATGTCTTGTATAGCACTACACATGCAAACTGAATCGCCTCTAGGCGCTATTCCAGCCAGTGTCTGCTTGGCTGGTGCGGTCATTTTACCCCGTAGGATCACGACACGCTGGGGACACACAGTCATACACAAAGATATACATATATATACTGGGCCAATTTTGGACAAGATCCAATTTACCTACCAGCATGTCTTTGGAGCCTATGTAGCCCTGGGGTTGCTACTATAGTTATTCTGTTGAACGGTTCATTGTTTCTTGAATAAGAGTTTGGATCCCCCTAGTGTCTGTTGAACTTTGTTAGGATTTTTTTTTTTGAGAAGTGAGTAGAGCCATGCATTGTGGGATATGTAGTCTGGATGAGGAAGTGACTGTTGGCTGAATCAGCTCTGGACTACAGGAAACACAATGCAAAGCGCACAGAACAGCCTGCTGGGAGTAGAGATAAAAGGATGGGTGCGGTCTTCTTTCAGCCTCTCTGGATGCCATTCAAAACTTGCCAGCAGGAGGTCTGTGTGTGTGACCAGGAGTGAGAGACTGCGGCCTAAGTATGCAGAGAAAATGAGAGTTACCGCTCCAGGTGGATTGTGTTAAGATGATCAGTATGGTCTCAGGAGATCAAGGGTGCTGGCAATGCACAAGGCAACAAGTAAGAAGAGGAAATATGGACAGCCGCACTCCAAAAACCTTGATGGTTGTCTTTATTTAAAAAAAGGAAATATGCACTACAAGTCACAGCACACGATACAGGGGTGAACAGCTGACGCGTTTCGCACTATTGCCTAGTGCCTAATCATAGCTGTAAGTATGCAGAGAGTCGGATCTCCCACCTCAAAGGGATCTTGGAGGACAGCCCTGCTAATGTAGCAGGCGAATCAGCCTGCGCTTCAGAGCATTTGAAGCCATCTGCATTCCAGCCCACCTGGAGTTGCAGCACGGAGTGGCCATCTTCATTAACAGAGGCACCGGGTGGAGATTCCGGACAGAGTCAAACATCTGCTGAGAATCATTGTGGTGAGAGGGCACCTGCTCATCCAAGTAGTGACTACAGTATTGTTGAGTGAGTTTCTTTACTATAGACTGCTGGTGGGACTTGTAGTTCCACGGATGTGGATCTGCTCCTTTCCAGGCATCATACAGCTAGATTTTGGGGCCTTGTCTTTCTCCCCTGTGCTGTAAGGTCAGTACTGTATTACTCACACATGTAAGGAGGAATCTACAAGTGGGTATAGTTCTTCAGTTGAGCAATTATCATCATCTAGATCTGAAGCTCTTGTCTTTTCTTCTTTGGATTAAAGCAAACACAAAATCATCACTGCAGTATAATATCAGGCTAGCTGAAGACATCCGGAATTTAAGGAACATTTACCACTTTCTCCTTCTACTAAGCTTTGCTGTTCTGAATTGGAGTTATTCTCTGAACTACAACATAGGGGGAGCCATTTAGTGAGATATAATCAGAACTTACACTGTGTTATTGTATTCATTGTTGCAAATTGTGTGCCGGTTTGTGTGCTGAAGCCTCAGTGGGAAGGTATTTAATACATATGTTAAAGGTATTGGAAAATGTATCCCCCTGTGCACCTGTCCACATATACCCCTTCAGGTTATCACCAGGGTGCAGGTACATTTATGTATGTGTATTGATGAATACTTTTTGTCAATCATAATCTGTGTCCATTCATCTTTTATTCATGCCCTTTCATTGTGTTTATACTTTATCTCAGTAAACATTTCTGAGTGGTTCAGTCATACTGTGTGAGTTTCTCATTATTAATGTGACATTTCAGAATGGAACCCAAGGTGTCAGAGGTAAGAGAGGATCTGCAGAGTCAGGGTGGCCAGTGGGGTATATAGTCAATCAGCAGCCCCCATGGGGGGGCCGCTACACCTATGCAACCCCCTCCCACTCTCAAATAGTTACTTTTTTTCAAGCAATAGAGAGATCATAACAAAGGGGAGTATGCTGTGTCCTCTATTGCAGTGTTTTTTTTTTTTATTCAGTCAAGGCTCCAATTATAATTATGAACATTCTCGAGGTACCCCATTCTAAAATGTAAAAAAGGAGACTAGTATTTAAAGATAACGCAGGAACACCCACACATGTAGGGCACCCAACATTAGAGGTGATTTATTCTTCCAAAGTAAAAACACCTTTGTACAACGATACAAGCTATTGGGATCTCCGTGCTGAATGAGGTACAGGGAAGGATGTTGTGCAGAAGTCCAGTGTCCTCCTGATCAACCAATGAAATCACTGGTTGTTAGGACACCAGCAACCGCAATGAAAACCTGTAATATTGTGTGATCCACCCACTGGCTTGAATGCAATTTTTCACCCCTGAAGAAACCTGAAGGCACCCCAGGGTTGAAAATGGGTGCTCTACTGTACTCCATGAAACAGGTTTTACTGGTAGGTTAAAAATCCTATTTTCCTGAAATTCCCCATGCTTACTTCAAAGTCTAAGGTAAAATAATTATGGCGAGTCAAATTTGGCCTATTCATTTCTTAAAGTTTTTTTGTCTTTCAATGTTATATTTTGTTGCATACCAATAAACAGTGTACAATTGTAGCGCAGCACAAGATAAAAAGATATATCTTTTTACTTTTAACCAAACTTTCATTACAGAAGAATAATGCAGCGTACACACGGTCGTTTTTTGTCTTGTAAAAAAACGACCGTGTCTTGTCTTGTCTTGTAAACTTCATTTTAAAAAACGACGTTGCCTACACACCATCGTTTTTTCAAAATGCTCTACCAAAACGCGGTTACGTACAACACGTACGACGGCACTCTGTTCCATTCAAGCTTGCGTCATAACTTGCTTCTGAGCATGCGCGGGTTTAAAAACGTTGTTTTAAATGTCATTTTAGCCCACACACGATAATTTTTTATGACACAAGAAACGACGTTTGGAAAACGACCTAAAAAATTAAAGCATGTTCGAATTTTTTTTTTGTCGTTTTTCAAAAGACATAAAACTACGTTTTGCCCACACACGATCATTTCAAATGACGTTTTTTAAAATGTTGTGTTTTTTTTTATCACAAAAAATGTCCGTGTGTACGCGGCATAAGAATTTTTCTCCCCAAACACATTATGATCTCTTGTCCTTGCACTGATGTTCTAATGACACCTTCTTAAAAAACACTTACCTCCATGAGGAAAAAATTGTGAGTAGATCTGTTTAAATGTGTCTTCATTAACAACTCCACTAGGACATTCCTTAAAATATAAGAAAATTAAAAGGTGAGCAATTTGATAAAACATATGTATTCAGAATATATACGAGGGATCTTCTAAAAGTTTCCACACTTTTATATTTTCGTTGGAAACGGTGAGGGTGGGAGGAGTAGTAATTGGCCGTGTCTGACTAGTCATGTGACTAGTCTATCTGGTAAGCCGGCTAACTTTGCAGTTAAGTATAACATTTGTCACACTCTAATGATGATGGCTGCAAACATTTTGAAGAACCCTCGTATTAAACACACACACAAAATCCAGCTGTTGCAGAACCACAGTGTTTATTGGTGTGTTAAAGTCACATGCCATAGTCCAAAATTACATGATATAACAGTTTTGGACCATCCAGTTAGAACATTTTTCCTGACAAACTCCATTGCAGCCTACGTGTGGGCTAACCCCGTCTCCCTTTAATGCTATAGGACCCCATTCCCATAAATTTGAGTTCACAGCTAGAGACTGGGTTCCTTTTTTGTCCTCCTCTATGGACCTTCAATGTATGCACTTACATTTGCTCTCATGGCCTCCAGTCCGGATGAATATGCCCTGAGGGGGCCATAATCGGGCATACCAATCAAGTGGTGCAAGCCCTACAGGCTGGCGAGTGGCTTCAGGCACGTATACCCCAGTGGTGGGGGGGCTGCCTGCGTATGCCCAGGATGGGACATCTAGCACGGTGCAGTCCGCTGGCAAGGTCTGGAATCATGGCAGCTGCTTATGTTTTTCTTTGTGTTTGTCTTGTCATTCCTCCCTATTTCCTGGCTCTAGTTTATCGGCATTTCTGCATTCCAGAACGAGCGTCTGTGCATGCGCGAAGGCACGAGTTATCTTGAGACTTGGTTCACTCATGCGCAGCTCGGCGGTGGTCCCGGCAGCCGAGCAGGCTCCGAACGGCCGCTCTCTCAGGTGCAGGCACAGGGGATTTTGAAAGCTGACTCTATGGCCCCTGTCTCTATGGGAATCCCTGTGGGCAGTGTGCGTCAGCTTCCCCAAGCTCTGCACTTCCAGCACTGGGTAAGTGTCAGGAAAGGTTCCATCCGCTGGTGCTATTTATCACCTGGCTCGCAGTACTGCGTCTCACCAGCAGGTGTCTCCTGGCAGTTCTAAACTGTCAGGAGAACTTCTCCCACCAGCGGATGGACCCTGACAGTATGGAGCATACGGCCCTTCCTGCGCTCAGGTGTGACCTGAACTTAATCATTACACCTCTATATACCCGGCGAGTTCAAGCAGACCTCGCCCTGGTATCTTTCTACCTTTCTGACCTGGAGCCTGCAAACCTGACCCTGAAGCCTGCTAGCCTGACCCTGAAGCCTGCTAGCCTGACCCTGCTTCCGACCCGACCTGATCCCTGTCCCGAGCCCATCCTAGGCTTATCCTTCCTATTGCCTGTTTACCCTGGATCCTGTTCCCCTTGGATTCCTGCCCCGCAGCCTGTCCATCCATCCGCTCCCTGCTCTGTTGTGTTCCCGTCCTCACCCTTCTGCTGACATCCCCTGGTGTATGACCTTGGCCTGGCTTTTGTTTACGATTACGGTATCTCCCCTTGATTTGTATATACTATTTGTTGTTTGTGCACTGGTTGTCTTCACATGTTTGTAAATAAACACCTTTTTTATTTCACTACATACCTTGTTGGTCTCCTCTGTGCAGTCACACAGTACTGGTCTACCTGATTCTCTGACAGTAAGGCCTCGTACACACGGACGGACTGTCCTCTGAAAAAGGTCCGCTGGACCGTTTTCAGCGGACAGTCCGCTGCCGGATTTCTGTCTGATGGTTGTACACACCATCAAACAGAAATCCGCGCAGACACGATACGCAGTGACGTGGCCGCGCCGGCCCTGCGACGATTACGCGGCGACGTGCGCGGCCCTGGAAGGTCAATGCTTCCACGCATACTTCGAATCACTTCGACGCATGCGAGGGCTTTCGGCCGAGCGGACATGTACGGTGAGTCTGTACAGACGACCGAACATGTCCGACAGACAGGCTTCCAGCGGACATGTTTCTTAGCATGCTAAGAAATTTTTGTCCTCTGGAAAACGGTCAGCTGGACAAATGTCCGCTGGAAACCTGTCCGATAGGCCGTACACATGACCGAACATGTCCGCTGAAACTGGTCCGCGGACCAGTTTCAGCGGACATGTTCGGTCGTGTGTACGGGGCCTTTGGCTCCAGCTTGGTCATGGAAGAGTGACCTTCTTATTGGGGAAGTATCGACTTTTTGGGTGTCATTATGTCCCTGGCATTTGTTCTAGGTTTTCTGGGTGCTACCTGCAGGTTGTGAGATCCATTTGACTGACCTTCCTGGACAGGTCACCACCTCCATGCAGCTAGCCCTCACGCACATGGTACGTGCAGCTGAGGGGGAGGGGCTGGGGTAGCTCATGGTTGGATAATATGTCTTAACGCCAGCCTCTGCGCTTTCTCCCTGCCTTCCTTTTTTTTAAACCAATTCTAGGTTAGAAAAATTATGACTCGAGACGACAGAGACCTTGCCAGGTCACAATGTCAGCATTCTTCATCCAGGTCCAGACGTGACTCCCCGTCTAGGACCCACCAGCAGAGGAGATGTTCTCATTCCTCCTCCAGACACCGCAACCACCACCTTCACAGCTGCTCTGATCACAGAGCCTGCTGGGAATGTGAGACACGAGTCCTGGAGGGCAAATCTTTATGTGACCCATGCTATGCCCAGGCGGTTGGGGAAAAAGAGACTGAAAAGCAACAAATGGAGTCTCTAGTGAAGCGTGTGGAGCAGCAGTCCCTACAGGAATGGAGTACAAACCGCACACGGAGCCAGTCCACCACTATATCCGTCTCCCTGGCTGATGAGGCCCAAGAGTATGCAGGCCTATCCCAGCCTTATGATGCGTCTCCAAGGTCTTTAGATAGAGAAGTGGAGGGAGATGAGTTTCTTGAAGGCTTCGACTTCCCTAGCTAAGCAAAGAAAATTATTTAAGCACTTGGGGAAGGGACGCTCTAATTTTCCACTCCTATCAGAGTTGAAAAACATTATTTTGGAGGAATGGGGAACATGGACAGGAAGACCTCTTTATCAAATAAAACCTTAAGGCTCTATCCCTTCAAGGGAGAAGACATAAAGCACTTGGAAAATGCTCCCTTGGAAGACATGGCCCTGATGGCTAAGCACCTTACACTTTCTCTGGAGGACGCTGGAGAGAATAGACCAAGCTTGTATTGTCCCTCATGACCATGTCCAAGGCAGTGGAAGCCTGGACAGAGAATGTGGATTCAGTGCTCAGGGGCGTTTCAAAAGAACTGGCCAGGGGCTCAGCCATCCAAGAGTTGAAGCTGGCAATGGCCTTTCTCGGGAGGCTTCAATCGATCCCATCTGCCTGTTGGCCGTACTATGCTATCCTCAGTCACGGCTAACCGGCTAAGTCATTTTGAGATTGGGCCCACCAAGGTGGGTCAGGTGGGGGCACACTTGCTTCTCTACTGACACGTCTGGGTGGCTTTAATCTCAGACGACTGGACCACCAGTACGGTCTTCTACCGCGTTCAGAAGAAAACTGTCCTATGCTGATTCGCTGATGGTGCAGGGAGCCGTGTTGCCTGTCCCATAAGGTGAAGAATTCCAAGGGGTTCCAACCATACCTTGGGTATTCTCGAAAATTCTTCTGGCCATGGTGGCCCTAATCAGAACAAAAGGAATACGGCTGTACCACGATTTCGACAACCTTTTGTTGCTATCCCAAGACAAGGAGCAGCTGCTGATCCACAGAGCTCAGATCACTACCACACTGCTTAAGTTTGATTTGGCTGCTAAACCTAGAGAAAAGCCATCTGGAACCAGTACAGTGCCTGGTATACCTAGGGGCCCAGTTCGACAATGTGGAAAGTACCATTTCTCTGCCAATGGAGAAGATCCCAGTCATACGAGGAAGAGTGTCACAGGCTCTAACCTTCTCACGTCTGAAAGCCTAACAGTGCCTAAAAATCATCAGCACAATGGTCTCTACGACCCCCATGGTCAAATGGTCTCTGTGGAGGCTACTCCCTTTCTAGACAGGGTTTCTCCAGAAGACAGCAACCAACGTATTCACATAATGACAGTAATGAGAAACAAACTCTTCTGGTGGCTACAATGCAGGAACCTGCTCACGTGCCACTCCATCACTCCAGCCTTGTGGGTCACAGTCACAACTGCTGCCAGCAGTGTCAGATGGGGAGCCCATTGCACGTCAGAGCTGGCACAAGGCAAGTGGGATGCCCATCTCCACAACCCAGGTTCAAATGTCCTGGAACTGCGGGCAGCCTGGTGTGACCTTCAGGCCTTCAGTCATCTCCTGAAAGGGGAATCAGTTTTATTGAGAATGAACAACACCACAGCGGTCTCCTATGTGAAGAGACAAGGGGGACTCGGAAATCCACCTTACTCCGAGAAGTCCAGCCTATCATGTCATGGGCACAGAAAAACCTGGCCAATATAGCCCTACCTCATTATCTATCCCGTTGCATTAAAAGTGTAAGGAAAGGGCGGAGTGTCAGGGAAATGTCCGTGAAAGAAGTACTGGCAATCTTGCCAGTAGAAGAAATGGCCATAGAAGAAGTACTGGCAATCTTGCCAGTAGAAGAAATGGCCATAGAAGAAGTACTGGAAATCTTGCCAGTAGAAGAAATGGGAGCCATAGGCTCATCATGTGACAGGAAGATCCTTCCTGATGCCTATTTAAAGAGAGCTCTGACCATCAGGCGGTGCTGACTGGTCTTCAGCAGTTCCCTGATTTCCTGATGCCTGTATGTTCTGCCAAGATTCCTGTTACCGACCCGGCTTGCCTTGACTCTCCCTCTGGATTCCTCCTGCATTCCTGGCTTCTGATCCCGGCTATCCATCCGACCTTGCTCCTGCTGATCCCTGTGTACCTTGCTGCCTGTCTGTTATCAACCCGGCTATCCCCTGACCACCGCATCCCGGAAGTTCCTGCTACTTGTTCACCCTGACTCTGCTAGAGGGTTGGAGTTCCCTTTTAACTCCAGCTGTTCTCTCCACACCATCTAGCCGGTGCCTGCTGCTTTACCAGTGTCTTCTGTCTTCACCTCCACCTGACAGCACTCCAAGCAACACTCACAGGCACTCGTGTTCCTCCTAACCTGAACCGCCATCTGTCTCACCCTCAGAGGGGTACTGGGCTGGAGATACAAGGGAGTCCGACCTCATCATATAAGACTCCTACCAGGTACGTGACAGTACCAGTCAGCCAGGAATGGAGTCTGAAAGGGAGGCTTCTCCACCAATAGACAAGTTCTGCACTTGCTTATATTATACAGAATTTAGAGAAGGACCTCAGTTGCATGGATGAGTGATTCTCGCACAAAGGCAATGTTGCACCAGCCCCAGCTTCTCGTTCAGTCGCAGATGACTCTAGTCAAGCTCTTCCTTTGGATTGATTCCTCCTCCTCCTGAACCCAGGGTGCCTATTCCCGAACGGTTTTCTGTGAAATGTTTAGAACCTTCCGCAACTCCTGTGAACTTTACTTCTCCCTGTTACCCCGGACTTTCGTTTCTGAGGACATTAAGGTGGGGTTTGTGATCACCCTTTTGTTGAACGAACCTCTTTCCTGGGCTCATCACCTCCGAGAGCAGCGTGACCCTGTCCTGGCTACCACAGACTCTTTCTTTTCAGCCATGGCTCAATTATATGCCGATCCCTTCTGTCAGCAGTCGGCAGAATCCAGACTTAGTAAGCTACAACAAGGGTCAAGACCTGTTGAGGACTATGTCACTGACTTTCGTGTTCTAAGTACTGACACCCAATGGAATTCTCCTGCCCTTCGCCACTGGTTTTGTCACGGTCTTTCCGACTCCGTAAAGGATGAACTAGCCAGAGTTGAAATCCCAGCATCTTTGGAAGACCTGATTAGTCTGACCACTCAGATCGACCGCCGGTTACGCGAAAGACAGGCGGAGAAAACTGAAGGGATCCTTTCTGTGGCTTCAAGGCCTGATCTGTCTACTACACCTCCCAGCCAGGAGGCTCAACATAAGGCCTACCAAAGGGAGCTTTCCAAGAGCACCCCTTACCCCGGCAGAACGTCTCAGATGACGACGTGCTAACTTGTGTCTCTATTGTGGGGAGGCAGGTCACTTTCTACAGACTTGTCCAGCAAGGACCACCAGAGCCTGTTCCCAACGGCCCCACTTGGAACATCTTCTTGGAGAGGGTCGCTCACAACTTTCCCTCCCAGTCATCCTCCAGTTTGCCGGAAAGATGCTTCCCGTGTCAGCAATCATAGACTCTGGGGCCTGCAGCTGTTTTGTGGATTCCACATTTGTCTCTCTGCATCAGCTTCCCGTGTGTACCAAGAGACATGGATTCCATGTCCACTTGGCGGACGGCTCTGGCATTAAATCAGGCCCGGTCACACAAGAGACTGCACCTATTTTTTGTCAAACCCCTTCAGGTCACCATGAATTCCTCCGATTAGATGTCATAGCATCACCTATGTTTCCCATCATCCTTGGCGTTCCATGGCTAAGAGCCCATAACCCGCACATTGACTGGCCTCCTGGGGTTGTCACCTTCTCTTCCAACTACTGTCTGGAGCACTGTTTTCCGGAAAAGAGTGTTAACACTGCTCCCCTTCTGAGTCTTCAACCTGACCCTGAAACCATTAAACTAATACCACCGGCCTACCATGACACTCTTCCGCCCCACAGGACATATGATTGCCCTATTGAGCTATTACCAGGGGCCGAGATCCCTTTTGGCCGAATCTACCCCCTCTCTGAACCCGAACTGGAAGCTTTACGTGCCTACATTGATGAAATATAGAAAAAAAAGTTCATCCGACCATCCACGTCACCTGCAGGTGCCGGTATCTTCTTTGTGGAGAAGAAAGATCACTCCTTAAGACCTTGCATCGATTACCGGGACCTTAACATGATTACTGTTAAAAACAAGTACCCTCTTCCCCTGATTCCCGAACTGTTCCAGACGCTGCGGAGGGCACGGATATTTTCAAAACTAGACTTGAGAGGGGCATACAACTTGGTTAGAATCAGGGAAGGGGATGAATGCAAGACGGCTTTTCGAACACGTTTTGGTCAATTTGAGTATCTAGTTATGCCATTTGGGCTCTGCAATGCCCCAGCTACTTTCCAGCACCTAGTGAATGATGTTTTTCGGGACTATCTTGATTTGTTTGTCATAGTCTATTTAGATGACATTCTGATTTTCTCTGAATCCCTCGAATCTCATCAGATCCATGTCAAGAAAGTCTTGGACCGACTCAGGAAACACTCTCTTTACGCAAAAGCTGAAAAATTTGATTTTGAAAAACAAATTACACATTTCCTTGGACTTGTTATTGGAATGGCCTGCTGGAATGGCCTGCTCCTACTGACAGGAAAGCCGTTCAGCGGTTCGTGGGATTTGCCAATTTCTACAGGAAATTTATTAAGTACTTTTCTGGCATTATTTCCCCCATCACGCAAATAACCAAGCAGCATATTCCTTTCCAGTGGACACCCAAAGCTCAAGAGGCCTTTGAGCAATTAAAGAACTTGTTTACCTCAGCTCCCATCCTGAAGCACCCCGACCCTGCCTTGGCCTTTGTATTGGAGGTCGATGCCTCCAAAAATGCAGTCGGGGCTATATTGTCCCAACGTCAGGGTCCTAAGTCCCTGCTTCACCCTATGGCCTTCTTCTCCAAGAAACTAAACCCGTCCGAGAGGAACTATGACGTTGGGGACCGGGAATTGCTTGCTATTAAAGCTGCGCTTGAAGAATGGTGCTACCTCCTGGAAGGAGCCTCTCATCCGATTCTCATCTTCACGGATCACAAAAATTTAGAATATCTAAGGACGGCTAAACGGTTAAGACCTCGACAAGCAAGATGGGTATTGTTTTTCTCTCATTTTGTGTTTCACATCACCTTTCCCCCCGGGTCTAAGGCCCCATACACACGAGAGGATTTATCCGCAGATACGGTCCAGCGGACCGTATCCGCGGATAAATCCTCTCGAGGATTTCAGAAGATTTCTATGCGATGGCGTGTACACACCATCGCATTGAAATCCACGCTGAAATCCTCTGGCGATGACGTGTCGCGCCGTCGCCGCTATTATGACGCGGCGACGGGCGCGACGCTGTCATATAAGGAATTCCACGCATGCGTCAAATCATTACGACGCGTGCGGGGAATCCCTTTGGACGGATGGATCCGGTAAGTCTGTACAGACTAGCGGATCCATCCGTTGGAATGGATTCCAGCAGATGGATTTGTTGTGCATGTCAGCTAATATCCGATCTGCTGGAATCTATCCCAGAGGAGATTTCTCCGCGGAAACAGATCCGCTGGCGTGTACACACCATAGGATCTATCCGCAGAAACCCATTTGCTGGGATTTATCTGCTCCAGCGGATAGATCCGGTCGTGTGTAGGCCCGAGCGGACAATTTTCGGCGGACATTTGTCCAGTCGACGGATTCCCAGCAGATAAAAATTTCTTAGCATGCTAAGAAATCTATCCGCTGGAATCCTGTCCCTCGAACTTATCCGGTCGTCTGTACAGACTCACCGGATAAGTCCGTCCGATCCCCATCCCTTGCATGCGTCGGAATGATTCGACGCATGCGTGGAAGAATTTACCTTCCAGCGTCGCGCACGTCGCCGCGTCATTGTCGCGTCCACGGTGCGGACACGTCACCGCGGATGTTTTCCGCGCGGATTTTGATCTGATGGTGTGTACAAGCCGTCTGTACGCGGCCTTAGAGATATGTCAAATCTTGTATTACATGTCTTCGAAATAAAACGGACAGAACCAAGACTTCTGGGACCTCTCCCTGTACCTAAGAAACCATGGAGCATGATCTCCATGGATTTTATCGTGGAACTTCCCCCATCTGAGGACTTAATACCATCTTTGTCGTGGTGGATCGCCTCACTAAGATGGCTCACGTTGTACCCTTGCAAGGCACTTCTTCTGCTACAGAAACGGCCACGGCTTTCATCAAGGAGATTGTCAGATTGCATGGTATTCCCGACAGTATTATTTCCGACCGAGGGGTACAATTCACCTCTAGATTTTGGAGGGCCTTATGTGAAGCACTAAATATTGAACTTCGTCTCTCCTCTCCATATCATCCACAAACCAACGGTCAGACTGAGAGGACGAACCAAACCCTTGAGCAGTACCTACGGTGTTTCTCCTCCTTCGCACAAGACGTTGGCTATCCCTCCTTCCGCTTGCAGAGTTCTCATATAACAACACCATGCACTCAGCAACCAATCAATCCCCTTTCTTCGCTAATCTTGGCTATCATGCATCCTTTCTACCAGAACTACTTGTTGAATCTCCCGTACCTGCTGTACAAGACCGGTTAAACTTATTTTCTACCAACAATCAGGTGCTACAGGATGCAATCTCTAAGTCTCAAGCAAGTAACAAAAAGTTCTTTGACAAGAAGAGAAGAGGCAATCTGAACCTGGAGCCTGGGGATAAAGCCTGACTATCCAGGACCAATCTAAAATTAAGTTGTCCCTCAAAGAAACTTGGTCCCAAAATTTTGGGCCCCTTCCCTGTGAAACGAAAGATCAATGCAGTGGCTTTCAAATTGGTGTTACCCAAGAATCTGAAGATGCACCCGGTATTTCACATTTCCTTATTGAACCAACCTTGCCAAACCCCTTCCCTACCGGGTCTCTGAAGTTCCCCCTTCTGTGCTAATCGAAGGGAACGAGGAATTTAAAGTAGAGTTTGTATTGGACTGTAGACGTAGAAATAATCTTACTCAGTTCCTTGTCAAATGGAAGGGCAATGGCCCGGAAGAAAAGAGAGCCCTGAGGGGCATCCAGAGGCTGCCCGTAAGGGGGGGGGGGGGCAATGTAAGGAAAGGACGGAGTGTCAGGGAAATGTCCATAGAAAAAGTACTGGCAATCTTGCCAGTAGAAGAAATGGCCATAGAAGAAGTACTGGCAATCTTGCCAGTAGAAGAAATGGCCATAGAAGAAGTACTGGCAATCTTGCCAGTAGAAGAAATGGGAGCCATAGGCTCATCATGTGACAGGAAGATCCTTCCTGATGCCTATTTAAAGAGAGCTCTGACCATCAGGCGGTGCTGACTGGTCTTCAGCAGTTCCCTGATTTCCTGACGCCTGTATGTTCTGCCAAGATTCCTGTTACCGACCCGGCTTGCCTTGACTCTCCCTCTGGACTCTGATTCCTCCTGCATTCCTGGCTTCTGATCCCGGCTATCCATCCGACCTTGCTCCTGCTGATCCCTGTGTACCTTGCTGCCTGTCTGTTATCAACCCGGCTATCCTCTGACCACCGCATCCCGGAAGTTCCTGCTACTTGTTCACCCTGACTCTGCTAGAGGGTTGGAGTTCCCTTTTAACTCCAGCTGTTCTCTCCACACCATCTAGTCAGTGCCTGCTGCTTTACCAGTGTATTCTGTCTTCACCTCCACCTGACAGCACTCCAAACAACACTCACAGGCAATCGTGTTCCTCCTAACCTGAACCGCCATCTGTCTCACCCTCAGAGGGGTTCTGGGCTGGAGATACAAGGGAGGCCAACCTCATCATATCAGACTCCTACCAGGTACGTGACAAAAAGTGTATAAAAAGTCTGTATTCTGCCCAATAAACCATTCAAGATCCTACAAGCTATTTCCGGCTAGACTTGTATTCAATGCAGCTATATTAATATATGTCTCTGATGGTCATACTGGAGGAAGCGGTATTACTGACGGAAGGACTCAGCGGAGTGTGGGATAGGATCCGTCAATTGGTGGCAAGCAGTGAGATGCTTCCTCCTACCTAGGCACACCCAAACCACCACCAGGACCCTCTGCACCTAACAGCAGATGGAAAATCACTATGCCAGACTCAAGCGCAGCACCTTGAAGGATCTCTTGGAAGCCCGTAGAAAAGTCTCCAGTATCAAATCTAAAGCGACTCTCATCACCAAACTAATGGAAATTGACCAGGCCAGCAACCCACCAGCAGATACCTAAGAGGCGACAGAGTTCCAGCATGACATCCAGTGGCAATTGGCCTTGTATGGTACTCACCCCCCGCAGGAGGTTATTAGTCAAGTGTTACGAGAGGTGTCCCAGTTGCGAATGGCTGAACTCCAGCAAGACCAAGGAGCATCAGTTATGTCCAACTGGGAAGCTCCAGTGGCCCGCAAAAAGCTACCCTATGCCGCATTCCGCATGTTTCAAGATTGGGAAGATGAGATGGATGTTTACCTGCAAATGTTTGAGCGGCATTGCAGGCTCCAAGGTGTTGATACAGCAGATTGGGTCACGCTTCATGTTTCGATCTCCTGTCCCACTCAGCTACCATCTTCACGAGGGAAAGGGGACCTCTGCTACAGATGCAACCAAGCAGGGCATGTGAGGTATTGTCCACAGAATGTTTCCCAGGACAAGCGAAACCACAG
The DNA here is from genome assembly GCF_905171775.1 of Rana temporaria. Classification (NCBI taxonomy): domain Eukaryota; kingdom Metazoa; phylum Chordata; class Amphibia; order Anura; family Ranidae; genus Rana; species Rana temporaria. Next base: position 281,272,430 of record NC_053491.1, read on the forward strand.
GCCTCTTGGACCTGTCCGGGCTGCTGCACACTGTCTTGAGAGAGATGATGTGACTTACCCAAGTGAGGAGAATATTGGAATTCTACATGAGGCAGACCCTGTGCAAGCTGGGACCCTGTGCAAGCAGCAGCAGCGCTGACACCCCCCCCCCCCCCCCCGCGTGGCTTGAGCTCTCCGCTCTGAGCCTCTGACACTGTCTCACATGCGTCCAGCAATCCCCCTCTACACTCTCCGTTCAGAACCAGGCAACCGCCCCCCCCTCTTTGTGTCCACAGGCCGCTCTCACTTCTCTCTACAGTGTCAGGCAGCACAGCGCCAACCCCCCCCCCCACTCTCCTGGCCGTGTCTGGAGCGGACATGGATGATGCATCGTGGGATATAGCATGGCAATGGGACCTGGCGGCGGCTCCCGGAAATGGGGACAGGTGGTGGAGCCTGGAAGAGGCACCAACACAGAGAAAGCAGACAGGTACACAGTACAGCAGAGTTGATCATGCGAGCGAGGGACAGGCAGCAATTAACAGGGTCACCTGTCATATTGTCAGAAGTTTGCTGAGCCCAAGACCGTCACCTGGTGACACTGGTGTGGAGAGTAAAAACTGTTGTATATCGTATATGTGATGACAACTTCTCGTGTAACTGCATTTATGAGGACTTAGGTTGAAGACTGTCCTCCTGTTGATTGCTAGTTTCGTTTTGGAGTATCCTGATCCCTGAACCCCTCTCATGATTATTGCCATGAAATTTTAAAATGTGTATGTGTATTAAAATAGCTGCCAAATGCCCCCCCCCCACACACACACACTGCATTGATTGGCACTGGTGACACTGCATTTGATGGGCGCTGGTGAGGCTGCATTTGATGGGCGCTAGTGAGGCTGCATTTGATGGGCGCTGGTGAGGCTGTATTTGATGGGCGCTGGTGACGCTGCATTTGATGGGCGCTGGTGACGCTGCATTTGATGGGCGCTGGTGAGGCTGCATTTGATGGGCGCTAGTGAGGCTGCATTTGATGGGCGCTGGTGAGGCTGTATTTGATGGGTGCTGGCGACACTGTATTTGATGGCCGCTGTCGACGCTGTATTTGATGGGCGCTGGTGACGCTGTATTTGATGGGCACTGGTGACACTGCATTTGATGGGCGCTGGTGACAGTGCATTTGATGGGCGCTGGTGACGCTGTATTTGATGGGCACTAGTGAGGCTGTATTTGATGGGCGCTGGTGACACTGTATTTGATGGGCGCTGGTGAAACTGCATTTGATGGGCGCTGGTGACACTGCATTTGATGGGTGCTGTTGACACTGCATTTGATGGGCACTGGTGACACTGCATTTGATGGGTGCTGTTGACACTGTATTTGATGGGCACTAGTGAGGCTGTGTTTGATGGGCCCTGGTGACACTGTATTTGATGGGCGCTAGTGAGGCTGCATTTGATGGGCGCTGGTGACACTGCATTTGATGGGTGCTGTTGACACTGCATTTGATGGGCGCTGGTGAGGCTGCATTTTATGGACGCTTTGTTAGAAAGGTGGGGTATACATGGGCAGGGCAAAGGGGGTGGGGTCAGGGGTGGAGCCAAGGGGCGAAGCAAAATTAGGTTTCGCCTAGGGTGTCAAAAATCCTTGCACCAGCCCTGCGGACCTGTGACACATGCCAGAGGATGGATAAGCATGGGGGCCCACTGAAAGCTCCCCTGCACCCTTTATCATTGATGAACCCTTTAGCCGTGTTGCCGTAGACCTGGTAGGATCATTGCCCCGACCTAGCCCTTCTGAGAAGAGATATATCCTTACCGTTGTGGATTATTCCACCCGGTACCTGGAGGCCATTCCCCTGGCAAATATCCACGCAGAAACCATGACTGATGCCTTGCTCTGGATCTTTGCCAGGGTGGGCTTCCCTTGAAAAATCATCTCCGACCAGGGGACCCAGTTCACTGCTGAGCTCACGAAGCAGTTATGGTGGCTCTGTAGGATAAAGCCCCTACAGAGCTCTCCTTATCCTTCCCAGACCAACAGGCGGAGAGGTTCAATGGAACACTGAAACAGCTGCTTAGGACATTCTCAACCTCTCACAGGGATTGGGAGAGATATATGCCGCACCTTCTCTTTGCTTATCGGGAGGTGCCGCAGGAATCTACCGGGTTCCCCCCATTTAAGTTACTGTATGGCAGGCGGTGAGGGGGCCCCTAGATCTAGTCAGAGACAATGGGAAGGGGGAATTGATCCCCAAGGGTCCTCTATCCTAGCATACGTCCTTGAGTTTAGGGACAGACTGAAGGAGCTCACGGACACTATCCAGGAGAACCTTCGGGCTGCACAAAGTTGGCAGAAACAATGGTACGATCGTTACGCCTGGAACCACACTCTTGAGGTTGGGCAGAAGGTTCTTGCCCTCAGACCAACCAATCAGGACAAGTTACAGGCCACTTGGCAGGGACCTTACCGGGTTGTAGCAAAGCTCTGTGACACAACCTACCTCATGGCTAAATGTTCGGATGAAAGAGTCCGACGGACCTTTCATGTGAACATGTTGAAAGCATAGTGGGAAAGATCAGAAGAGGTAAAGCTTGATGACCAGCTAGGGCAGAGGCAGAGAAAACAAGCTAGACAGGTCCTTAGTCAGAGAAGGGAAATGTTCTCCACAGTCCCTGGGTACACTACTATGGCAGTGCACCGAGTGCAGACTCCAGGACAGCTGCCACTAAGACAGACAGCTTACCGGATACCTGACACAGTGAGAGAGGGAATGTGTCGTGAAATTAAGGAGAAGCTTGAGTTGGGAGTCATTGAGCCATCCAGCAGCCCCTGGGCTTCCCCGGTTGTCCTTGTCTCGAAGCGAGATGGCACGACTCGCTTCTGCGTAGACTACCGCAGATTAAATGATTGCATCACCACTGATGCTTACCCTATGCCCCGGGTGGATGATCTGTTAGATCGCATTGCTCGGGGAAAAATTCCTGACAACCCTCGACCCATGCAAAGGGTACTGGCAAATTCCTCTGGATGCGTAATCTATTCCGAAGTCGGCGTTCATTACCCCATTTAGCCTATACCAGTCTAAAGTAATGACATTTGGGATGAAGAATGCACCCGCGACTTTCCAGAGGATGGTAGATCAACTCCTCGAAGGCCTCCAGGACTATGCTTGTGCATATCTGGGCGACATTGCGATCTACAGTGATACCTGGGAGGACCATCTGGTTCACCTGGGTGTCGTGTTAGACCGCATCAAGGCTGCAAGGCTAATGCTTAAGCCATAAAAATGCAGCATAGGGATGTCCGAGGTACAGTACCTTGGGCATCGAGTAGGAAGTGGACAACAACTAACCGAGCCTACTAAGATTGAGGCAGTTGCCAAGTGGCTGACCCACGGTACTAAAACCCAGGTAATGGCGTTACTCGGCACAGCTGGATACTATAGGAAGTTTGTCCCAAAATATAAAATTCCATTGCTAAACCCCTGACTGACCTGACTAAGAAGCACCTCCCCCGACAAGTACTGTGGTCTCCAGAGAGTGACGCTGCCCTCCAACAATTAAAGAATGCACTAGCTTTGGCTCCTGTTCTAGCTGCCCCTGACCCAACCAAACGTTTTTGTGTCCACACAGATTTGGGCTGGGGGCAGTACTGAGCCAAGTAGGACCTGATGGCGGTGAGAACCCCGTGGCCTACATCAGTCGGAAGCTGCTACCCAGGGAAGTTAGTTATGCAGCCGTGGAGAAGGAATGTTTGGGACTGGTGTGGGCGCTCAAGAAATTCCAACCTTATCTCTACGGACAATCTTTTACGGTGCTCACCGATCACAATCCATTAATCTGGCTTAATTGGGTCTCCGGGGATAATGGACATTAGTTACGATAGAGCTTGGCCCTGCAGCCTTACAATTTTACCATTCAGTATCGGCCAGGAAAGCAGAATGGGAACACTGATGGACTTTCCCGGCAAACTGAACTATAAGACTCTCCCGGACAGCCCTGTGGTGGATCTAGTTGGGTCTGCCGGACTATGGGACAGGAGATGGCACTGTCGCGGACACTGGCTACAGGGACCTTTTCTGTCACATTCACCCTGTTATTTGTTATTGCTATATTCCTCCTTTTGTTACATTTTTGAGAAACTGTTTTCTTGGATTTGCCCAAAGACTATTCTTAGTTGTTAATTCTGAACAACATTAACATTGAAAGAGCTGATCATATTGACTTCCGGAGACGGGCTGTCTGGTCACCTGGGCTGCCCTAAGTGCTGTGTTAACTAACATGTTATTTATATACAGTAGTTGTCTGCTAAGGTGTTGCTAGAGGGGAGGGGGGAGTATCCATGAGTCAGCCCTACCTTGTTATCTAACCCATTGTGTTAAAAGTGTATTCTGCCCAATAAACCATTCAAGATGCTACAAGCTATTTCCGGCTTTCCCAAAGGGCCTGGTATGGACTGGAGGGAACCCATGCATTTTTTTCCTTGATTTTTATCTACATTACCGGGAGCTGGCAATACATTACAGCCGCGAGCAAGTTTAATTGACATTTTGTCCTTTAGAAATGTCATTTTGCTGCGGGACTGTAAAACACACCAGACATATGTGCTACTTTACAGGCAGACTAAGGGGACCCCACAGGCAAGATATTTAAAGGAAAATTAAATTTTTATTGTTTCACTTTAGGCATTCTTAAAATTACTGCTCCTTAAACTGTAATTTTTAAAACTTTTATTTGCATTTATACATGTCCCCTGTGGCAGTACCTGGGTTCCCATAATTTATTTATGGCAATAACTTGCATATAAGCCTTTAAAATGAGCACTTTTGATTTTTCATGTTTGTGCCCCATAGACTTAAACAGTGTTCGGATGTTCGCATATATTTTTTGCCTGTTCGCATGTTCTGATGTGAACCGATCGGGGGGGGGGGGGGGGTTGTTTAACTCATCCCAGACGATGATGAAAAACTGGTATTGCCCACTCAACAGAAATTACTTATTGTGGTAAGATTTTTGACCATGAAAATGTCTTATGTTGCAAAATGTGTGTGGGTTTCCTTGTATGAACTGCCCATTTCAAATCCCCCCACACACACACACACACTTGTAAATTGAACTAAAATCAGGGCGTTGACTTTATTTCTTCTTCTGAGCCATTCCTTGGTGAGTTTGTTAGTGTGCTTAGGATCAATATTGGGTTGAAAGACCTACCTTTGGTTCCACTTTAAGGCTGCATTCACACCTGAAAGCGGCGTATTGTACCGTGATTTGCCGCGACAAATTGCGGCATTTTGTCCCATTTTTAACCTGCAATACGCCGGAGGGGTGATTAAAACATTGTCGGCTATGCCGAACGCCGAAAGCCGCCTGGAAAAAAGCGTCCGGGACTTGTTTTGAGCTTCAGGCGTACGGCGTTTCGGCGTTCGGCGTGGACATGTGAACCATCTCCATAGCCGACAATGTTAAATCACCCCTCCAGCGTATTGCAGGCTGCAATAGCGTCGGGCTTCAGGCGTTAAAATGCCTAGGTGTGAATGGATCCTTACTTTTGGACAGGTGGCCTCACATTCTCCTCAAGAACACTTTGATATGTTGCAGAATTCATAATTGACCCAATGACTGCAAGCTGCCAAGGCAATAAAGCAGCAAAGCAACAAGTCATGGTGGGGGATACAGTATTAACTAAAACTATAGCACTCAGAATTTGGTGCAGCTGTGCATGGTAGCCAATCAGCTTCTAACTTTAGCTTGTTAAATTAAAGTGATTGTTAACGATCACCTTGTAAAACAACCATTCATTTTAAAATAAATGAAATGCAAAACATGTTTGCATAGCTATAAGAAAACATAAATACCTTTGTTTCCCTTTTTTTAATAAGTGATGACATTCCCTCTGTTCTCGGCTGCATAGGAGCTGGGAGAGGTGAAGCAGCAGCCCACTGAGCTTTACAGTGAATGACTGTGCAGCAGGGGGGGGGGTGTCAGAACAAGTCTGATCGTTCGAGGAGAGCATACTGAGTTCCCACTATAGCTAGAGAACTGACCACAGTGTGCTCCCCTGCTAAGTGTGGTCAGTTTTTATCTTTCAATCGTTTTTATTGAGTTTTTCAGAAAGAAATAGGAAACATAGGTACATTCTGTTGTACATTATAACAAATAACGAAAGGTCATATATGAGCACAGTGGCAAAACATGAGTCACAATCATCCTCAGACATCAAAAGTAGTATTAATGCTAATGTTGTGTAAAGGGTATCACCCACCACCTCTAGACACCCCATATGGAAGCAAATTGTCATAGGGAGGCAGGCAAAACAGTCATCCTTTCACCGCTTGCCAACCAGCCGTCGTCGTTATACGACGGCAGGTCGGCTCTTCTGCGCAAATCGCCATAGCTGCATGGCGGCTCGCACAGGAGCAACAACTGGTGCGTGCCGCCAGTGGAGTGTGCTCACTGCACACTGCGGGAGCGTACCCGCGGGTCGATGTCTGCCGGCGACCTGTGTTTGCCTATTACAGAGGCATAACAGGAAACTGCTCTGGCAGGTGACTGGGAACAATGTTCTTTGTCATGTCCCTTACAGCCCATTCCCCCTACAGTTATAACACACCTAGGGAACACAATTAACCCCTTGATCGCCTACTTGTACTGGCAAGCACATTTCTGTGACTATATGGTTAATTTTCTCTAGATGGCGCATGTGTTCATTTATTTCCCCCATGCATTATTACATGCCAGCTTCCTGTCTGTTTTTCTTGCAACTGGATGAAAATTATCTGTGTTGTTCTCTGAAGGTTTAAAGTGTTTGTGTGTGTGTGTGTGTGTGTGTGTGTGTGTGTGTGTGTGTGTGTCTTTATTTAGTTCTACGGTGTTGATGTAAGTGTTGGTGTAAGAACTTGATATGTACATTAAACATTGGTGATACAAGAACCTCAGCCTTCTCATTGTGACTAAGGGGCAGCATACCCCTATTGTTAACCCCTTCTCTGTCATTGACATTCACACAGTAATCAGTGGCTATATATAGCACTGATTGCTGTTTAAATGGTTCTAAAAAAAATTGTCAAAAGTGGCCGATCTGTCTGCCGCAATGTCGCAGTCCCACTAAAAATCGCAGGTCGGCGCCATTACCAGTAAAAAAAAGAAAAATAATAAAAATGCTATAAATCTATCCTCCCTTTTGTAGGTGCTTTAACTTTTGCGCAAACCAATCAATATACGCATATTGTTAATTTTTTTAACAAAAATATGTAAAAGAATATATATAGGCTTAAACTGATGTATACATTTGTTTATATATATATATATATATATATATATATATATATATATATATATATATATATATATATATATATATATATATATATTTATAAATATATATATATTTATTTTTTTGGATATAAGTTATAGCAAAAAGTAAAAAGAATATTTGTTTTTCAAAATTATCGCTTTTTGTTTGTTTATAGTGCAAAAAATAAAAACCGCAGAGGTGATCAAATACCACCAAAAGAAAGCTTGATTTGTGGGAAAACAAGGACGTCAATTTTGTTTGGGTATAACGTTGCAGGACCGTGCCCTGGTACCCTGATCTTTGTTACACCATTGTTCATAGGACGTTAATGAGGGAGGGTCTGAGGGGGAACAGAGTCCTGACAGGAAATGCACAATTTGGATAAAGCGGAACCATTCAGTGTGGGGCATCTCCAGATTATTAATACAATGTGTCATGGTAAAGGGCCCTATGTACATATAAAAATGTCCTATACGGTAGAGACCCTTGTCCGTCCACTATTTGAAGGCTCTGATCTCCATTCCCAGAGGAAAAGACGGGTAATGGAATAGATGATCTAAAGAGCTAAAGGCCGAAACCAATGCCTGATTAGTGCACATCCGATCCTATAACACAAAGGAATGAGAGAATGTAGGCACCATAATAGGAGGTCTGGCCTTAGAGGGGCGCCACAAAAGAAAATCAATAGTGTAGGAAGGGATCGCTTGCCTTTAGATATTGATCTTGCTGCGCTGCCTTATAGTATGCCCAAGGGGACCGAAACACCCAGCCCACCCTTTATTCTTGGTGTGTGTATAGCGTAGCGTGGGCCAGCCTATAGCCTTTAGGGCCCCATATAAACTTGAGCACTTTAGACTGGAAATGTGCTAAGTTGGTTCTATTAAGGGGGACAGCCAGGGAGCGGAACAAATACAGCAATAACCCGGCAACAAAGTAATTTTTGTGTGGTCAGTTTTTAATAGGAAAGCAAGGGGACTAGCAGGAACACCAAGGATTTCACACAAAGGAAGCAATACAAAGAGAACAGGATATGTTCTCATACAAGTACATGGTACAGCAGACATATCAGGAATATAAAGTGTTGGAGTAACAAATGCTTTAAACTTTGACAATAAAACCTGGAAGTTGATTGGTTGCTGTGCAGAGCTTCTCCAGATTTTGCGTGCTCCAATTTTAATAGATCACCTCCTTTTTGTCTACCACTATACTTTACAGTTGGTAGAAGGTTCTTGTCCTGAAATGCTGTGTTTAGTCTTCACCAAACATGTCAACTGTTAGGCCCCATACACACGATAGAATCCATCCGCTGAAAAATCCCAGCAAATGGGTTTCAGCGGATAGATCCTATGGTGTGTACTCTCCAGCGGATCTGTTTCCGCGGATATTTCTCCCCTGGGATGGATTCCAGCAGATCGAATATTTGCTGACATGCCAAACAAATCCATCTGCTGGAATCCATCCCAACGGATGGATCCGCTGGTCTGTATAGACTCACCGGATCCAACCGTCCGAAGGGATCCCCCGCATGCGTCGTAATGATTCGACGCATGCGTGGAATTCCTTATATGACAGCGTCGCGCACGTCGCCGCGTCATAATCGCGGCGACGGCGCGACACGTCATCGCCAGAGGATTTCGGCGCGGATTTCAATGCGATGGTGAGTACACTCCATCGCATTAAAATCTGCTGAAATCCTCGAGAGGATTTATCCGCGGAAATGGTCCGCTGGACCGTATCCGCGGATAAATCCTCCCGTGTGTATGGGGCCTTACTGTGGGCAAACAACATTAGTCCACAGCACATTCTTCCAGAAGACCCTGTCTTCGCCTGTATGTTCAATAGAAAATTGCAGTCTCATTCTAATGGGGTTTTTTTTTGCCACATCTCAATTTCATGCTAAATTGGTACAATCTCTTTCTGATTGTACTTACATACATTTTAACACCAACCACTGAAAGAGGATCCTGCAGATCCCGCAATTTTGTAGTCCTTGGAGACTTCTTTTAGCATCAAATGGTCAATGTTGGGGTTGAATTTACTGAACAAACATGTCCTTGACAAATTAGCAGTCGTTGAAATTGATGCCACTTTTTAATTATTTTCAATACAGTAACATGAATAATAAAATAACAAAATATGAATCTTTTTAAATCCCTTGCCAGCCAGTTTCTAAAACTGGCTGGTACAGTATATAAGACAAGTTCCACCTGCATACTGCCTAGGGAGGTCCTAACCACTGGCACCTAATCTGAAACACCCAATTCTAACTTTATGGTGGTGGAAAATATAGAAGTGTACTTCCTTTTTTATGTGATAAATCTGTATTTTTGTTCATTTATTTTATAAAAATGAATGCTGTTATATTTTCTAAATATATGATCTTTTTCTGTAGGCACTGTTTGAATAAAGTTTTTTGTAAATACTGATCAAATATTTAAATGTACATCTAGTTTAAATGTATTTAAAAGTCAACATTTTCCAAGGGTTGTATTTCATTTTTCACATGAGTATGTATTTCAAATGTGTATGAAGCCTCAAGTTTCTATACTGTGTGTTAAATCTAAGAATTATATTTTTTAATAGATAAAGATTGGTAATTAGAAAAACTTGTCAGAGCCCCATAATGCTCAAATATATTTTAATTTTAGAAAGTTAAGATTCTTTGTGGCAAAAAGAATACAATTTGAATATTTCTACAAAATTACATTTTTATTGTCTTTTTGGTCTCAAGTCACCTTGAACTATAGTATTTTGGTGTATCAGTTGACTGACCTTTATCGTGTTATCACATCATTATGTAATAAAATTAATCTGCTGATTTCTATTTGATTTGTATACACTTACATTTTTGAACCCCCTGTAGAGAACTTGCAGCTCTAGTTTTGTAAAGTTTGTTTGTGCTTCAAGCTGTTCCAGTCCTTCTGGCCGATAACAAATTGTTGTCATTTCCAGCTCATCTTCTATTTTGTCTAGAAAAAATAATAATTCACATTAAGTGTTACAATAAAAAAAAAACTAACCTAAAATATACAAAAAAAAACTTACACATTACAAAAATCTTATATACTGATTATTACAACATGAAGATTCTTCCATTTCTAGTTCTTACAATAAACATGCACCACATATACACTACATACACAGTACATGAACACTTTATCAACAATTGTATAGTATCACTACAGCAATTCTGTAGTGCCAATCCTGCAAAAAGGGAACAAAATGAAATCTCTAGCTTAGATATTCCTTAGCCCTGTTATTGTTTTGTTTTTGTTTCTTTTAGGCAAGAGAAATTAATCTACCAGTATTAAGCAGGGTTGACAAATGCTGGCAAATCAGGTCTGAATTTTTGCCTGAGTTTAGACCTGAAACTGAGCCAAAGACTCAGAGGACCCTTTTCCAGTGTGAACCGGCTCCAAATGTCCTGTACAAACCTATAAATGCATAAAATCAGATGTGAATGAGGCCCTACAAAACATAGCGAGGCACAAAAGGGGGTATTTTGAAATAGATTACCTTTTTCATCATAATGTACTTGTTGCGTTGTAGCAATGACCCCCTACAAAGTTGCTGAATTGTACATGCCCTCCTAGCCTTTCACTGGTAGTTTGCCCTTTAGTTGCACAAAACTATTCACCGACCTACCAGCAATGACCAAATCTTTTCTATAACTTTTTGGTTCAGTGTTTAGAGAAGAGAGACTTACAGGTAGAGGATACCCCCAAAAAAACATCAGCAAAAATTCCTTTAGGAGTATATTGTAGTGTCATTGCCACCACCACTGACTACAGAAAAACAGCCAGATAGGGAGTGTGTTGCTATTGGTGATTTTATAGCACAGTTATATGTGAAGAGTTACATTTTAAAACCATTAGCTGTTTTAGAAGCTAAGCGTCCCCCAAATGAACCAGTCAGAATAGTGAATGAGCTCAGCAGAGAAAGTTCCTTCCAGGATATGTTGTACAGGAAGTATAGGAGAGGGGATTAGGTTTTTTGAACAAGCATGTGGGAGAAAAAAGTAGAGTTGTTCTTGAAGACAAAGAAACCAGTGTTGTTCTGGGGACAGGCGAAATCAGTTGGACTCACAAAAAATCACAAAGAAGATTCCATTTTGATTAAATCTCAAAGTTGAGTAGTTGTTTAGCATACTTCTTGCATGCATATTGTACATGCTTATTTGCTTGGAAGATAGTCAACTTGTGCGTGTCGTATGCATATTTTGTTATACTTTGCATGCTATGAAGTGTGTTTTGTGCAGTTGTATGTGCAGCTTTTCTGTTTAGTAAAAGTGTTAAAAAACTACAAAGAACAAGAAAGTTGTTCTCCCTGGAGTGGGACTTTAATAGGCCAGACACTGATATATGTAAAAAATGTTTTAATGGTACATAATTAACATGATTACAAATGTACAGTATGTAAAAAACATGCATCAAAAACAAGGTGTGCATGTGAATTACAAATGAACAACATATACAGTACAAAACAGCACATATAAAACAATGACATCAAGACTCTCCTAAAAAGGTTGTTCCCTAGTACCCGACACATTTCTGGTGTTTAGCCGTCATCAGGTCCTGGGTCTTGACACAGCTGCTCACTATCTCAGCTATAGGATTTGGTTTTTATCCTTTCTAGTCGGATTGACACTCAGATGTATCTCCATTTACACATTTTGTACTCACGAGATTTTTTCATGAGACCACTCGAATTGAGCTAAAAAGAACCATGACCACATTGCTCTCTATCTGTGACCCCTGATGACGGCTAAACACCAGAAACAACCTTTTTAGGAGAGTCGTGATGTTATTGTTTTATATGTGCTGGTTTGTACTGTATATGTTGTTCATTTGCCATACACATGCACATCTTGTTTTTGATGCATGCTTTTTACATACATTTGCAATCATGTTTATTATGTACCATTAAAACATTTTTTACATATATCAGTGTCTGGCCTATTAAAGTCCCACTCCAGGGGGAACAACTTTCTTGTTCATTATGTTAGGGATGCGGCCACTACACTGATTTTATTGAGATGGTGACCACCTCTTCTTCTTTCATAATACACTACAAAGGTCTAAGCTTCCTTGGCTTTTACTGCGTGAACCTTTAATCAACACCAAGCAATACAGAACAGAGAGCTACTTTGAAATATCTTCAGCCCCTCTCACAGGCTAGTAGTGGACCTTTTGCTGAGATCAGCAATCTAGAGCAGTGTTTCCCAACAGGTCATGTTTTCAGGCTTTCCATTATTTTGCACAGGTGATTTGATCAGTTTCACTGCCTTAGTAATTACCACAGTTGTTTGATCTGAGGGAAATCCTGAAAACATGACCTGTTGGGGTGCCTTGAGGACTGGAGTTTAGAAACACTGATCTAGAGAACCTTAAAGTTGTAGTAAACTAAAGAAATACAAAATCTGCTGTCAGGCAGGGTTTTTTTTAAAAGAAGAGACCAGGGCTGCTGATAGGGGGGACCCCTCCTGTAGGGGGCCTGGGCAAACAGGGGGCCCAGACAGGAGAGGGAATCATTGTGATCAGATGGAGGGGCAATTATAGAATTACTTCCCCAGCACCAATGCCCCTCCCTGTTCTGCCTTCTTCTGATCCCCCCTCTGTGCCCCCCTGTCACTGTGCTGCTAGTATGCATTGCATATTAGTATATTACAGTATGACTTAAACCTGCAGGTGGACCCATTTTTTCTTTTAATACCAAGACTTTACTACCACTTTGAGGTGAAGATAGGTAATAGACTAATCAGAACTCTTCTAAGTGGTCACCTTGCTGTGGACCCAGGCCGTAGCATAGGCCAACTCCCATTGCCTCTGGAACCATATCCTTACTATTCAACAAAAATTAAAGGAAAAGCACCATTGGACTCTTCTCATTCTCCTCAGAATGTGCAGGCCTGGCAATGGCTGAATTATTCACGCGTGCATCCTCTCCAAGAAGGGCCTGGGGAGGGCAGGACCCTTTACAGAAGGTTACTCAAATTATTTATCCCCTTCCCCATGTCACATAATTGACATAAACCTCATTGTGATTGTAATATACTGTTGTGAAAGACTGAGAGGAATTATAACGGTGCCATTTAAACAAACAAGATCCAAAAGAGGACACACCAATCACTCTCACTTACTCATTGTGATTGGTCAACTGTCAGTTTTGCTGAATTCCTTAGTCATTGGTGAGATGTCACTCGTCATCCTTAACTCTCCTAAAGACATTGGTAATGTGATGTCCTTCCCATTCATCCTTCACCTTGATGCATTAATGTTTGTTCAGATGTCACTTTGCTTAATCTGTCATTTGTCATACCCCTCCCACTTCCTAGCTAGCTGTGAATATGGTGCATTTGGACTTTGAAAAAGCAGTGTAGTTTCCCACACACATCTAATGTGTAAGTTAAAGTCTACAGGCTTGTCACCTTATGTCTCATTGCTGGCAGTAGCTCAGTTCTTTAATGTGGGAAGAGTTTATACAATTTATCACTGTAACATTAAAGTTTAACGTTACTTACTTGCACGTGCATTTAATTTGAAGGGAATCCTTCAGCCAATCCAAACAGATTCATGACTGCTTGCCCAGTACATGGCATCATAATGTGCTTGTCATACGCACAACACATTCCTCCAGTGGCAGCTAGTGAAGTTTTAGGATGGGGGGGGCGCCAGACCCTGCCCTTCCGCTTTGACTCCTTCCATTTCTCATAAGCCCCACCCCACATGTAATCCATCCACCCCACCCATAGTGTCAGGAGTATACAGCTCAGCATCACAGGACAGAGTATACAGCCCCAGAATCACAGGACAGGAGTATGCAGCCCTAGCATCACAGGACGGAGTAGCTCAGCCTCACAGATCAGGATATATAGCTCAGCATTACAGATCAGGGTATATAGCTCAGCCTCGCAGATCAGAGTATGCAGGTATACATCATCTGTCCTGTATACAGCTAGCTATATACACCCACCTTCTTACCTGTATATAGAGACCTTCCTCCATCATCACTGGCTGCAGATATACATCATCTGTCCTGTATAAAGCTATATAAACAGGACAGATGATGTATATCTGCAGTCAGTGATAAAAAAGGAAGGTCCTATATACAGGAAAGAAAGAAGGTGGGTGTATATAGCTGTATATATTAAAGGAAAGATGTACTCACACTTTGTGACTATTATGTAGTGTAACATAGTCAGTACATGGCATGGCAGAAATCCCCTAAATCATGTATTACAAAGCAGCCGGCGAGACATGATGTGGCATCAGTGAATGGCACACTCACTGACACTGTCTGAACCCTGAGACTCCAGTCATTGTATAATACACCCATCATCGTCATCCCCATAATTTACACCCATCATCATGTCAGGACTATTGGGGTTTAAAAGAATATAGAAGGCCCGTATATTATATATTTTTCATATACAGTATATGCTATGAGCAAAGCCATCTTGTTTGAAAATATATGTTTTTCTAATGAGGTTTACTTTAGTTCATCATATAGAAACTGATGAACCCTCACCAGAAGGTTTTAAGTGTATAAATCGGTTAAAAAACTAGGAACTTGTTTTAAAATTATCTGATGGCTAACTAACCGATAGAAAAAAACGATTGTCTGTAGGCACGTCCATCGTTTAAAAATCCACGCATGCTCAGACTAAATTAGGAGACGGGAGCGCTCGTTCTGGTAAAACTAGCATTCGTTATGGAGATGGCACATTCTACATTTTTAAAATTAGTGCCTCGTTTATTGTAGCACATTTTTTTCTTTGTTCTATTGCTAGAATAAAGACGTTGTTTTGCTGATGGTATTTAGACATACTGACTTCTTGTACTTTTTGCTTGTGATCTCCTGAAAAAATGTTTTTAAAAAAAAAGCCAGATCTCCCTAATAATTTTCTTTACTCCACTTCCCCTTTTTTTTTCAGGTGTTTTTTTTTTTTATCAAGTTATCACAACAACATTTTATTTATTTTTGTTTCCCCCCCTCAAGGAGGTTGTGTCCTTTGTTAAAGCGGTAGTTCACCCTCACTTACATCATTTTTCCATCGAGACAGGCATTGTAGCGCGAGCTACAGTATGCCTGTCCCGATTTTTTTACCCCCGTACTCACTGTGTACTTGTACATTAAAGATTTCGGCTCCCGCGGGGAATGGGCGTGCCTATGGAGAGGGAGGATGATTGATGGCCGGCCCTGGCACGTCACTCTCCCCGAAGACAGCCGGAGTAGGTCTCGGCTCTTCACGGCGCCTGCGCACAGGCTATGCGCAGGCGCCGTGAAGAGCCAAGCCTATTTCGGCTAATTCCGGAGAAGCGTGACGCGCCAGAGCCGGCCGTCAATCATCCTCCGTCTCCATAGGCACGCCCATTCCCCGAGGGGAGTCGGTATCTTCGATGTACGAGTACAAGGTGAGTACGGGGATAAAAAAATCGGGACAGGCATACTGTAGCTCGCGCTACAATGCCTGATTTTATGGTATAAGAAATTTTTTTTTTTTTTTTTTGCGTTTATAGGGTGAACCCCCGCTTTAATTACGCATTGTATTTCTGAAATGTTCTATGGCTATTCACCAGAAAAACACATAGACAAGTATTTAACTTAAATTAAATCTCCATTTTTTCTGGACCAAAAAATAAAAGATGAAGGGCAACAATTGAGCAATCAGCCAAATATATGCAGACTTTGGATCCCAAAGTCAGATTTCACCATGATAAACAACAAAATCAATAACATGAGGAGTCCCTCTAATTGGGATCCCATTCTGGTCCCCAAATCACAGAAATCAGGAGCAGCAGCAGATATCATACATGACCCCAAGCTGTGGTACTCCAACAACAACATCCGTTTTCTGGCGGATCAGCTTGAAGCCAGGGAATCACTTTCTGGTCTTCCTTAAAGCCTT